>NC_133723.1:5480276-5800295 GCF_048934315.1 Petromyzon marinus
GCGCGCGACTCATCCCACTGACTAGCGGCCGGCTGCCTCCTTGTGACTCTTCTATCGCTATACTGCTGCCATGGGTACTGCTCGTGAACTTCGCTCGTTGATTCCACCAGCCACGCTGAGAGACTTGCTCTCTACCAGATAATAACTTGAGCCTCATCCACCACCATCACACTGCAGTTCGCAACACACTCACCCAGCTACTCATCCACTCATAACGCTTCTCTTTTCGTTCCTTCCCCTCCCATCGTCGTCTCTTTCCCTAAGCTCTTCTAACATAGCCACGCTCAATCAAGAAACATGTTACACCCTCTTATCTATTACAATTGTAAATATTCCGTCTGTTACTGACCGCTTAGCGTTGCAGGGCTTTGGACCTACGCTGAGCAACTGTATTTGTATACACACATACTACTCATCATAATCAGCCGTGTTCATTTCACTGCCGGATAAAGCTGACAATCTAATTGTGTTCAGGGCGCACCTGAGGTAATGATTGCGAGGCTTAATTTCTCTCTCTCGAAATTTCCGGGATAGCCTCTACAGGCTGGCTTATAGTCGGAATTATCAGCATAAGGCACTACCACTAGGAGTAGCAGGGTACACCTATCAGCGAGGTGGACGTGGCTGCGTGCCAGTGATGCGCCGGGCATCGTTCTGGACCGTTCTGGCTTAAATTCAGCAACGGACGTTTGCCGTGCGGAAGGCTGGAACGTAATTTCCTATCCGCAATCCACCTTCGACCAAGATTCTTCTTGCTGTAGTCGTGGTTGATCCACTGTTGTGCGAAAGCCACCCTAAAGCCCCGGGCCATCTCTCACAATCACTCTGCAAAAGTAGCGATCCGACCAGGCCAACATGTGCGCATGCCCGCGTTGATTTCGTCACTCCATCTCCTCCTCGGCGGCCGGTGGTTCTCAGTGAAAGCGTTCCATTTCTCGGCGGTCACTCCATCATTATTCTTTTATCGTGCACACTCGGCAGAGTGCACGTGAATCTGGAGAAACAGGTGATGATTGTTCGTGTGGGTCTTGTATCTCAGCGCCGTGAGGTTCTATGCATTGTCACGTACAGCCGGATTGCCACTCCACTGCTGGACCAGGGCGAACGCATGCTGTGTTAGTCGGTCGTGAAGGGGGTTATTTGACCATACTTCGCCACGCTGGTCTAGTGGAGTAGATCTGACACTCGATGTTACCCCTGGCCGAGAATCGAACTCAGGTGGCGGGGTTCGCAGTGCAGTGTGAACACATTAAAAAATAAACCTCGTGTTTAAATGGAGGCCTCGCTTGAGAAAGGGCTGCCTAGTTTCAGACACGTGCTCTTATCTTGTCGATAAGTAAAAATTTGATGCAATATAAGCACGACTATTACGGGTGACCAACTCGTTAAAACATATTTACACCCACCGGTGCCTGCATAACGTCTTGAGATGTAATGACTCATACGCATTCTATTTGGGTAAACATTTTTGGGATGGGAGGATTCACACAGAGACCCACAGACTCAGAGACCTATACGCCCACACAGAGACCCATAGTCACATTAGACACCCAGGGACTCATTTCGAGACCCAGACTCACATAGAGACATATACGCCCACACAGAGACCCACAGACTCACATAGAAGATTACACGCCCACATAGAGACGCATAGACTCACATGTTCACAGATATCCATCGACTCACTTAGAGACGTATAACCCCACAGGCTTACATAGCGACTCGGAGACTCTAATAAAGATTCCCATGTACTCACATGTTGGGGGGCAAGAGCTTGTTCACAACTATTAAGGTCAGAACGACGCGCGAGTGTGGTGCAGTCAGCGGCACCACGCCCGGTCGCCTTTGTATCTCCGGTTCTGATGGAGGTTTTTTTTACGCATCGCACCAGGTACTCATTTAAGGCCGAGTCGACCTAGGGGAGGTTCGGCATCTGTTAATATATCACTAGACACGTGTTCGTATCTCGGATGGCGTAAGAACAAAACCAAGCAGGAGGCGACGATTGTACATTTCGTGTTGCGAGTAATTCCATGGTAAGGTTCCAAGTGGTGGCGGAGTGCAGTCCGCTTGTTCCACCAGAACACGCGCGGTTGTATCGGGGGTACCCGAGTGAAGGAGTCCGCTCGGTTCCACCAGGGTAGGCGCGTTGCATTGCGGGGACAGTCATCAGTAATTACTGATTATAATCAGTCATCATCAGCCTGATGGTTGGCACCTCAACCCATTGGCAGTTTAGTGAATCACTGATGTGAGCCGTGCGCAAATGTCCACTTCCCATGGGCACACACAAAGATTCCCTCACCCCCGTATAGCCTTCACATATTGTTGGGGCAAACGCTGTTATCGAACACCTAGGAAGGACCGACACGGTACACGAGCGGGTGGGTGGGTGGCCAACACCACGCACGGTCGTATTTATTTCCCCCACCACGTGTGTTTTCACACACCGCACCAGCTACTAATTTCTGGCTGAGCCGACCTAGATAAAGGGCCAGGACCGGTTCAAATAGTCGCCACTGTTAGTATTGATCGTGAGCGAGACATGATCCCGTGGCCACCGTGGCCAACGGGTTCGTAGCGCGGTGCCGCTCCCCGCAAGCTCACCCACCCACGCACGCTCGCTCACCCACGCACATACCATGACAGTAGAAACCAACTGTTACGCACTTTCCTTCAAAGGGTCCCGTTAAATATAGCATTGTGCAATAGCGCGCGATGTCGACCGCACCAATCCCTCGTGCGCCGTGCCCGCCTTAATAGGTGCTCGCCAACAGCGCGTCATCCCAGCTCTCTGTTAAAGGTTGCGCGGAGAATGGTTGTCTTAATGTTTGTGTGTGTGTGTATTGGGAGTGGTGGCGCAATGATCAACACGTTGCGCCTACGCACCCGGGTGGTACAACCATGTACAGGCACTGAATGTCGTCGAGTGTGTTGAAACGTGCCCGCAACAATATCGCAACAAGAGTCCATGTCATGCTCGCAAATGGACCATATAGCTCTCTACTTTTTGGTTCTATTCGGTAAAGTCACGTAGGTAAAAAAATAAAACAAAAATCACGACGTAGGCGCAACGTGTTAATCATTGCGCCACCATTCCCGATACACCTTTATTTATTTATTTTCACTACGTGACTTTACCGAATAGAACCAAAGAGTATGGATCCTTGCAGTCACGAAATCTTCAAATCTAGAACGTATAGCTCTCCACTGCGGTCTGCGCTGCTCCGACATCATCATTGTTTCTTAATCTCCGGAGCTAAACGCCAAATGTGGAGGTCTGATGGCCACGATGAGAGGGCTTCGGGAGAGGGAGTTATTGCAGGCTTTCCCACTCCTCCAATCGAGGAGCACTTACCACAGTGCGTTTACCGTTTGCCCCATTCGTTTGAGGTTGCGTGGTCACAAATCGTCGTGCCGACGACGTTCCGATGCGGGGTGATGGTTACACGGCCAGTGTCTTTCGAGGGGGAGGAATGTCAAAAGTCAGGAGGTGCGCGATGTTTGGGTCTGGAATGGAGGTCTTCATGACAAAGCTGCACGCGCTCTCCTGAAGGCCTCTCGTCCTGGCGAGCGCAAGGACAGATAAGACCCCCCCTCCCCCCAATTATTGGACGGAGGGTACAAGTAATATGCTGGGTCCCCCTAAATTAATATAATTCATGCAGGCCCCCCCTCCCCCTCCTCCCCTGGCTAATTACTCAGACCCCTCAACTTTAAAATATATCCCAACTTTCTAACATTCGTTGACCGATCATTTCAATTGTTCCGCTCAACGTGCTAATGTGTGATAACAGTTGTCGACATAGTACGTGGTGGGTCGCAATAGGTCGGTGTAGCAAAGATACATTGTTGTACTGTCCTCCTATGCTCCCACGGCCATTCTGCTACGACAACCAAGCTCCAATCAGCGTGGTGGTTACGTAGTGACGTAATGACCCCCCCCCCCACCACCAACAACCCGCATGGCGCGCGGGAGGCCTTCATCCAGCAGTGGATTGCCCCAGGCGTGTGTACACATCATACAATGTGCACATCTCATTGCATGCGAGTTTAACACGTAGGCTTTCGCGACCAATATTATTCATTATAAAGGTTTTTGGGTTAGATCGCGTTATTTATAAATGTGTCGTAACCCTCCACCACCCGACACGGCCAATCAGCAAAAGAGTGTCACGTTGACAAAAGACAAATAGTTCACTACTTTAGCCCACCGGTGTGTTGAAGAGTGAATCCACAACATTTACAGTTTTTGTTGTGGATTCACTATTCAACACACCGGTGGGCTTAAGTAGTGAACTATTTGTCTTTTGTCAACGTGACACTTTTTTGCTCATTGCATGTGCTATGAAGGGCCACTGCCCGTAACGTCGCCTATGGCATATATCCTTTAAAAACCACGCAGTGGAATGAGCTGAGACTTCATTTTCCCCTCCCGTATTCCGACAATGATTCCGATGTTGGATATACCGTGACGACGGTTTGTGAGTTTTACAAGCTCGTTAGCTCGTCTATAACTACTCGTTAATCTCATTGATATAGGACTGAGGAATAAGTGGCCACGACAGAGGGCGAGTATTTTTTTTTGGGGGGGGGGGGATGGGAAGGAGTGGATGGGCGAGGGAAGAGGGAGAGAATGGGCAATATTTAAAACCTGGCTTACAGAATTAAAATATTGGAGACGGTGCGTGGTGCAATGGTTGTCGCGACGGACTTGCATCTTTGGGAGTCGACGGTTCGACTCGATTTCCCGGCGCGGCAATTTAATATTTTAAAAAAATTAAATGTCACCCCTCCGCATCTGTACAAATTAATACATCACCAGAGTCAGCCAATCGGCAGGACGTCCGGCCAGCGTGGAAGATCAGGCAAACTTAACCTCGTCTCGAGGAGCCAACCAGCCTCTCCAGAGCTCCCTTCAGTGGAGGCCCTTCTGCCAGCAGTGGCGTGAGCAGGCAACTGCAGGGCTGCACCTTTGCCTCGCTTTCATGGAATAATAATAATAAACATGTAATGATGGATATGCTCATGACACACGGGTGTGGAACACTGAGCCGGCACCGTTGAAAACCTGGGTTCGAATCCGGGTTTGGGCCGCCTTTAAATGAAGCGTGGTTCTGAAGAGCATGGGGAGGGTGCCCACAATGATTGCAACAACAACACAACCCCAATGAAAATAAATGTGGGTGTGTACTATAACAAAAACAAAACCGCAATGAAAACAAATGTGGGTGTGTATTTAATTTGGCTATTTTCCAGCTCTGAAAATCAAACTATATATGTTCGGTTGTTACGCAACGAACATTTACGTGGGAAATTGCGCCCTCTAGTGCGCGGATGAATACATCACCAGAGTCAGATCTCAGAATCAGAACATTTATTTATCCTGGAGGAAGATGAATTATACCAGGGGCGGAGCCAGTGGGGGGGGGGGGGTGACAGGGGTGACATTCTGCGTATAAGTGTACGACACTCGGTCTGGCGGACTCCTTGCAACTGCATTGCCAGAGCGTGTCCGCCAACCGATGGCGTCTAGTTCAACAGCCTGACTCTCTAAATAATTCTTGAAATTAAAATTTGTTGAATGTCACCCCGGACTGAAATCCTGGCTCCGCCCCTGAATTATACGATGAACTATGAAGCTATTTTTCACAGATGTCCAGTCTATCTTATCTGCTTCCACAGGCCGCGTATTTATTTATAAACACAGTGTGTAACTAAACTATTATTTTTGTTCCTTGGAAGTGTTATTTCCTAATTGCGTATGCCTCAAAAGTACAGAAAATGGCTATTATTGCCCACAAACTTTGATTGTGTGACCAGGACAGTGATATTTTTAAATTACCTATTTTCAATGCGAAAACGTGGTGTGCATTTGTGTCTTTCATTCACATGAAGTCCTGGTCTCAAAAGCAAAGTTTGTGGTGAATAATAATAGCCATTTTCTGTACTTTTGAGGCATAAGCATTTAAAAAAAAGAACACAGGCACCAGGAACAAAAATTGTGTTAGATAGTGTTATTCATAGGATGACAATGCCGAGTGTATAACTGACGTAAAATTGAAAGAAAATTATAAAATAGCTGGCAAGATAGAACAAAACCACTATAATTATTTACTGGCAAAAGTCATTTAAAGTTACGTGAAAATGTTTGGCAAAGATCTTGTAAATGATATATGTAGATATTACTCATCATCTAATTGCCTGCCGCCGGCACAATGGTAAAAGGTCACGGGGAAATGTAAGAAAAAAATACTTAAGTAGTTATAATCCGGTGACGTTTTAGCCCATTACACGTAACCTTGAAAGAGTGGCATTTGGCAAAACGCTCCGAGCGCATGGCCGGTTCTATGCGTCACGTGGTGCTCGGTCCAGAGCGCAGCGCTTTCCTACTAAGACCCTCTTTATATATATTTAGAGTCTATACACAAACGTACGCCGAGCGAAAGGGTCAATTTTAAATTGACTTAAAACTTTCGTGAGTGCAGAAATTAATATTCTTGGTTATTTCGGTAAAGTCACGCCTCATGAATACCGCTTGTGTTGCGATCGAAACGTCGTGGGTTTTTGCTTTAATTATTTTCAATTTATTTTTCATTTAAGTTATTTTCTATCCACGTGACTTTTCCGAGAGAACCAAGCAAATGTACATTTTAACTTTTAAAATCAGCAAATTAAGCCATTCGACTGCAGCATTTCTATATAGAACGTATATTTTTTTTCTTTGTTAAGGCAACACACACAAGTCTTGTAAACACGGAACGCGTTGTTTATTGTTTGTGCACCACTGCCTACGCAGCATCAACGTCACGTGTGACCGAAGCTGATAGGCATTGGAGACAGTTGACACACACACACAGACGGTTGCTGTGGCCACTCAGGAGGGGAGTGATTGTTGTCGAACACTTTCATGGCTTCATCACTGCCATTTACTTATGCATTGGTATGCGACATATCTTGAGTTTTAAAACAGGTCCCTGCAGGGTGGGCTGGTAGGAACATTGGAATTTTTACACCCAACAGCACGAGATTTCACTTCGTTAAAGTATTGAAAGGGGACGGACGGACGGACACATTAATCTATTGCAGGCTGGTACACTCAGTTTACAACTTCGTTCCTACCAGTATCACCCCTTTGGTTATTTCGGTAAAGTCACGTAGAAAGAGGAGAAAATAATAAATTAAATAATAGCATACGACGTTTCGATTGCAACACAAGCAATCATCATCAGGTACAAAATGGACGAGAAAACGAACCTAGAAACTTTAGAAATATAATGCAATGCAACACAGAGAGTCGGCTAACATAAGTCAACACCCCACCTGCTTGATTACGTTCTTCCAAAGATTGCTAAATTTGAGAGACAAAACACAGAACCATTTGTACCTGATGACGATTGCTGGTGTTGAAATCGAAACGTCGCATGCTATTATTTAATTTATTATCTTCTCTTTATACGTGACTTTACCGAAAGATTTCGATTTAAAGCTTTCGTGACTGCAAGGAATCATCTTCTTTGGTTCTTTCGGTAAAGTCACGTAGAATGAGAATAAAATAATAAAATAAAATAAGACAATAAAATGCTCACGACGTTTCGGCCACAACACAAGCAGCCTTCTTCAGGTGAAAGAACAGAAACCGTCGGGACGACAGAGCTTCAATTAAGCTCGGTGAGAGGCGCGGCGAGCCTTGAAAAAGGAGTTCACATATCAAAGCAGGAGAATTTACCGAAAGAACCAAAGAGTATGGATTCCTGCAGTCACGAAAGCTCCAAATGAAATTTAAAAATCACCTTTGATTTAATTAGCGAGATGCCGACCGAAACCACGGACCGTGCTGAGTAAATGAGTTTGGTCTCGCGCCCCTTCAAATGGAGGAGCAACAGCGACACGAAACGAACTCTCTCTGACGAAGTCGAGGCGAGAAGCAGAATTCGGCAGTGACATCGAGCTCAGATAAGTTCATTGCTGCTGCTGCTGCCACCATCGTGTAGCAGAATAGAGGAGTAAGATACCGAGAGAGCAAGAACGTAATTATAATAAATATTGGGGGGGGGGGCATTCCTCCCCCCCCCCCCCCAATATTCAAATATGCTTAAAATATCCTCCCCGATATATCGCTATAAAATAGATGTATGTTTATATCATTGTGGTTATGGTTGTACTTTATTAATCCCTAATCTCCGCCATTACATACAATGAGACAATAAAACAAAAGGGAAAAAAACAGAGCAATGTAATGCAATACACTATTAGACATTATTGTAAAAAAATATATATTTAAAAAGTCCATCCTATGTGTTACTGAATTTTAAAAAAAATCTTAGGTAGGAAATTAGTTTTCAAACTTAGTTGTCCACTTGTCTCTCTCTCGCAAGGCCGTAGCCATGGAGTCAACATTGGGGGGGGGGACCCCCTGGAAGATTT
Organism: Petromyzon marinus; assembly: GCF_048934315.1. Taxonomy (NCBI): domain Eukaryota; kingdom Metazoa; phylum Chordata; class Hyperoartia; order Petromyzontiformes; family Petromyzontidae; genus Petromyzon; species Petromyzon marinus. The sequence continues at coordinate 5,488,704 of NC_133723.1, forward strand.
GCCCCCCCCCACCCCACCCCCCCAATGTTGACTCCATGGCTACAGCCTTGCGAGAGAGAGACAAGTGGACAACACAGATACGTAGCCGAGTCAAAGACGGGAGAGTTCCCCACCCCGCCCCTCGTAACTGCTCGCTCACACGCCCGTTGGCGACAGGGAACTTTCCAGAGCCAGCCCAGAGGGTAATTGACCCATAGGGCCCGTCCATAAATGACGTCACGCACCTAGAGGAGGGGGGGGGGTCAGACATTTGTGACGATGTGTGACGAGGGGGGGGGGGTGAGAAATGTGACGTCACGTAAAAATGCGCAACTTTACATAAACATAGACAATGCTAAATTATATGCTAATTCCTTTGTCAAGGCGCTTTGTTCCTCTCACACAGCTTAAAGGCCGTGATCTGAACGTGGCTCTTTCACTCCAGCACTGTCCTACCGGACAGTCTCGTCCCTTCACCTGATGAAGGCCGCTTGTGTTGTGGCCGAAACGTCGTGAGAATATTATTGTGTTATTTTATTTTATCAATTTATTATTTTATTCTCATTCTACGTGACTTTACCGAAAGAACCAAAGAAGATGAATCATTGCAGTCACGAAAGCTTTAAATCGAAAAATAAAACATAGACAACGCGTTCTACTTAATTAAATAAGACGTTTTTTTAATAAATGTTTTCTCCTACAACATCAGAGTGCAGCGCCACATTAAATACGCACTACAATGACAATAGTTTAAAGCGATTTGAAGCATGTTTATTAAATAAGACTTTTTAATAAATGTTTTCTCCTACAACATCAGAGTGCAGCGCCACATTAAATACGCACTACAATGACAATAGTTTAAAGCGATTTGAAGCATGTTTTATTTTGGGGGGGGGGGGGGTCAGAGCTTTGTGACGTCATTTTCGAGGGTGGGGGGGTGTCTGACTTTTTTGTGACGCCGTGTGACGAAGGAGGGGGGGGGGTAAAAAAATCTTCCAAAATCGCGTGACGTCATTTATGGACGGCCTGTGTACGTACTGCCACGCAGTGTCAATCACAAAAAGGTTGTCTGTCCATACATCACCGCGCTTGTCGGTGCGAATTCTGCCGAGAACCAAGCTCGGCCTCCAGCGCCGACCACCCGCCCCCTGGACAGTTATATTGAATGGTGTACAACACCGAACTGATTGTAGTAGATATCCTCTTAACGTCGATCATTGGATTCCACGAAACCGGTCGTGAAGCGATTTGCTCGTTAAGAGAGTATAGGAGATACATGTTAAAGGCTTAAATTTGTTCTGATAACGTCGAAAGTGACAATTTCTCACCCCCCCCCCAAAAAAAAACGTGCTTTATAATATTTAAACAAAGGATAGTAATCAGGGGCGGAGCCACAGGGGGGGCTGGGGGGGGGCTTAGCCCCCCCTGAAATTTTGGGAAAATCGGTAATCGGGATAACCGGATATTCGGCTGCTGCAAAATGCTGCAGGCTGCCACCTCGTGTGCTGCCCTGCAGGCTGCCACCTCGTGCTGCCCTGCAGGCTGTCACCTCGTGCTGCCCTGCAGGCTGTCACCTCGTGCTGCCCTGCAGGCTGTCACCTCGTGCTGCCCTGCAGGCTGTCACCTCGTGCTGCCCTGCAGGCTGCCACCTCGTGTGCTGCCCTGCAGGCTGCCACCTTGTGCTGCCCTGCAGGCTGCTGCCACCTTGTGCTGCCACCTTGTGCTGCCCTGCAGGCTACTTGAGCGGGAGCCTTTAGAACTTATCGAACTTATTAGCCACATCAGCGGCTCCGACCTATTAATAAACTCCGCGTTTAAATACAATTAAATTAGTTTTATACATTTGCGGCGCCCATTGGAAAACATAAACACACTGAGATATCTCAGAATATTGAAGTCAGCCGCCCCCCAAAGTCAAAATCCTGGCTCCGCCCCTGATATTAATACATAAACACTAACAGCATTATAAACACTTAACATTAAAATAAACATGAATAATCAATGCATTAATTCCGATTTACTCTAACCGCAACAGCCTGTCGTTAACAGAATGGTTGGCAAGTAAACACATTGGCCTCTATGGAGGCACTACACTACTATACACTAGGGCTGAACGATTAATCGATTTCAAATCGAAGTCTCAATTTGAAAACAATGCGATTAGCAAATTGCAAAGGCTGCGAATTTTAGCGATTTGAAAAGTCCTATTACTTTCTTATTATAACTTAATTTATTTAACTTCATTGTTCTATGTTTCATTGTTCTATTTCAATTAAACATTTTAATACATACACGATGGAAGCAATTCATATCTTTTCAGTTCTTACCCTTGCATTAGCATATATAGCAGTTCATATTTTGATGGTATCATGTGGTAATGCTTCATCACGAGTTTTAAATCTATCACAGTAAATATTGAACTGAAGCTTGACTTAAAATTTTGTAATCGCAAATCAAATCGCAATGTCAGAAAAATCGCAATACGATTTTTTTCCCCCGAAATCGTTCAGCCCTACTATATACTACACATTAGGCCCGTCGTTAAGCGATTAGTCGTTAACACAGGGGTGGTCATTAAGAAGGTTTTAGTGTACACTACTATACACCACCGTCACGGGGGGAGAATGAGAGGGGGATGCTGCTACTTCCCCAAACTCCCTGTCCCGCTGAGTATTGTAATGTTATTGCGAGTAAGGGCGTTTCCCCCCCCACAAATAGGGGAATGTGTGGTGTGGGTGGGTTGCCACACGATTAACGGAGGTCTCAGATCCGTCTTGATGAGGCATGTGTATTAAAAAATCAGCCGGACCACATAGAGGCTTTGAAATAAACATGGGTTTATCTATACAATTTATCCTTACAAGTTCCAGGACATATTTCCACGCTGCGAACCGTCACACACACACACACACTGGCAACACCATTTATCACCATGCAGCCATCAATGCGAGTCTTACAGTAGCCACCAACTGTGCGTGCTGAACGCACCAGTAGATCCCAGTCCACGCGCATTCTCCACATGAGTACACCCTGGCAGCAGCAACAACAGAGGCCAACTCCCCTCTCCCCGAGTCACAGGGGTACAGCCAGCAGTGGGCACGGTGCAATGGCCCTGCTAACCAGCGGTGCTTCTCTCCACTTGCTCGTCCAGCTTGCCACGTTCCAGCCTCACTCCTGCTCAGGCCCAGCCCGGGCGCTGAGACACAAATAAAGCCCGTCTAACCTTTGACAATACTTTCCTAACAACCCACAATCCACATTGGAATCAGAAAGGGGTTTTATTCGCCATGAAAGTTCGCACAGACAATTAATTTACTTTGGCAGGAAGGTGCATACATTCAACATATAGTAAACTTTTTAAAGACAATGTCTAATTCTAGTTACGGCTCAGGAAGTCGCCCTTGCCCAGAGTTCCGTCTGCTGCTCCTGGCTTGAAGCCCTCCTTCCTCCAGTGCTGTACGGGGTGCTGAGAGAATGGCTCCTGCCTGCTTCGCTCTGGGCACTTTCTTTTATACTACTCCAGGGGGACTCAACCGCCATCAACTTCACCTCGACAGGGACCAAAACTGGTCATACCGCCTATTTCGCTTAGGGGCCGTCCATAAATGACGTCACACACCTGGGGGGGGGGGGGTCAGACATTTGTGACGATGTGTGACGAAGGAGGGGGGGGGGGGCGTTTGAGAAATGCGACGTCACGGCAAAATGCGCAACTTTAAGTAAATATAGACAACACGTTCCACTTACTCTTTGGTTCTTTCGGTAAAGTCACGTAGATGAAAAATGAAAATAATAATGAAAATAATAAAATGAAAATACCTAAATTAAATCACGACGTTTCGGGCGCAACACCAGCGTCCATGTGGGAAAGCATGGTCTGCTGCTGATGCACACTGTTTAATTGAATATACTTTTTAATAAATGTTTTCTCCTACAACATCAGAGTGCAGCGCCACATTAAATACACACTACAATGACAATAGATTAAATAGATTTGAAGCATGTTTTATTTTGGGGGGGGGGGGGCAGAGCTTTGTGACGTCATACTTGAGGGGGGTCTGATTTTTGTGATGTCGTGTGACGAAGGGGGGGGGGGTAAAAAAATCGTCCAAAATCGCGTGATGTCATTTATGGACGGCCCCTTAGCCAGTTTCAACCTTAATATCCTGGCCGGTACTGTATGTTGTTCACCCATCATATCCATTTACATATGGGAAACAGCCCATACACAGCCTTCATCACAACTCCACTATACATTACACTATGCACAACACTTACACTATTATACGCTTCACTATACACGACACATTGGTCTCTATGGAGGCCCGTCGTTAAGCAATTAGTCGTTAACAGGGGTGGTCGTTCATGGGGGTTCTACTGTATTGCTACATTCGTTTGGGTCATATACTTTGTAAATATAGATATGAACAACGTTAACATGTTCAAAACTACATTTTAACAAATGTCCTCTTCTGAGACTGGAAGCAAAAACGGTGTGGTTGAAAATTGATTACAGCAAACCCAAATTCAAAATATGAACAAAATGAGGTAAAATACATTGCTCTTAATTTGTCTTAATGAAACATTTATTTGAAATAATTTCATTTCCTAAGAAAGAGTATGAAAGGTGTTAAACCGTGAAAATTATTTGCAAAATACAAAAACAATGCGTATGTATGCAAAAGTATAATAAAAATGAGTGCATGTATACTGTACTATGAACATGACACGTAATTTGTTTACAGGGCAAACAACAACAACAATGCTGCCAACAACATCACAGGTGACTACAACGACAAGTGTGGTAACAGTTCAAACAACTAAACTAGCACCAACCACAAATGCAGCACCAACCACAACTGCTGCAACCATAGCGCAAACCACAACAGCAGCAACAACTACAATATTACCAACAACAAATCCATTAGCAACAACCACAACTGCAGCACCAACCACAACTGCTGCAGGAGCAACGACAACTCTAGCACCAACCACAACTCCAGCACCAACTACAACTCCAGCACCAACTACAACTCCAGCAGCAACAACGACTCCAGCAGCAACCACAACTCCATCACCAACCACAACTCCAGCAGCAACCACAACTCCAGCAGCAACCACAACTCCAGCACCAACCACAACTCCAGCAGCAACCACAACTCCAGCAGCAACCACAACTCCAGCACCGACCACAACTCCAGCACCAACCACAACTCAAGCACCAACCACAACTCCAGCAGCGACCACAACTCCAGCAGCAACCACAACTCCAGCAGCAACCACAACTCCAGCACCAACTACAACTGCTGCAGGAGCAACGACAACTCTAGCACCAACCACAACTCCAGTGGCAACCACAACTCCAGCAGCAACCACAACTCCAACACCAACCACAACTCCAGCACCAACCACAACTCCAGCAGCAACCACAACTCCAGCACCAACCACAACTCCGGCATCAACCACAACTCCGCTACCAACCACAACTCCAGCAGCAACCACAACTCCGGCACCAACCACAACTCCAGCACCAAACACAACTCCAGCACCAACTACTACTGCAGCAGCAACCACAACTCCGGCACCAACCACAACTCCGGCACCAACCACAACTCCAGCACCAAACACAACTCCAGCACCAACTACTACTGCAGCAGCAACCACAACTCCGGCACCAACCACAACTCCGGCACCAACCACAACTCCAGCACCAACCACAACTCCAGCACCAACCACAACTGCAGCAGCAACCACAACTCCAGCACCAATCACTACTGTAGCACCAACCACAACTCCAGCACCAACCACAACTCCAGCAGCAACGACAACTCCAGCACCAACCACAACTCCAGCACCAACCACAACTCCAGCACCAACCACAACTCCAGCAGCAACCACAACTCCAGCACCAACCACAACTCCAGCACCAACCACAACTCCAGCACCAACCACAACTCCTGCACCAACCACAACTCCATCACCAACCACAACTCCAGCAGCAACCACAACTCCAGCACCAACCACTACTGCAGCACCAACCACAACTCCAGCACAAACTACTACTGCAGCAGCAACCACAACTCCAGCAGCAACCACAACTCCAGCACAAACTACTACTGCAGCAGCAATCACTACTACAGCACCAACCACAACTCCAGCACCGACCACAACTCCAGCACCAACCACAACTCCAGCAGCAACCACAACTCCAGCACCAACCACAACTCCAGCAGCAACCACAACTCCATCACCAACCACAACTCCAGCAGCAACCACAACTCCAGCACCAACCACTACTGCAGCAGCAACCACAACTCCAGCACCAACCACAACTCCAGCACCAACCACAACTCCAGCACAAACCACTACTGCAGCAGCAACCACAACTCCGGCACCAACCACAACTCCAGCACCAACCACAACTCCAGCACAAACCACTACTGCAGCAGCAACCACAACTCCGGCACCAACCACAACTCCGGCACCAACCACAACTCCAGCACCAACCACAACTCCAGCACCAACCACTACTGCAGCAGCAACCACAACTCCAGCACCAACCACTACTGTAGCACCAACCACAACTCCAGCACCAACCACAACTCCAGCAGCAACCACAACTCCAGCACCAACCACAACTCCAGCAGCAACCACAACTCCAGCACCAACCACAACTCCAGCACCAACCACAACTCCAGCAGCAACCACAACTCCAGCACCAACCACAACTCCAGCACCAACCACAACTCCTGCACCAACCACAACTCCAGCACCAACCACAACTCCTGCACCAACCACAACTCCATCACCAACCACAACTCCAGCACCAATCACTACTGTAGCACCAACCACAACTCCAGCACCAACCACAACTCCAGCAGCAACGACAACTCCAGCACCAACCACAACTCCAGCACCAACCACAACTCCAGCACCAACCACAACTCCAGCACCAACCACAACTCCAGCAGCAACCACAACTCCAGCACCAACCACAACTCCAGCACCAACCACAACTCCAGCACCAACCACAACTCCTGCACCAACCACAACTCCATCACCAACCACAACTCCAGCAGCAACCACAACTCCAGCACCAACCACTACTGCAGCACCAACCACAACTCCAGCACAAACTACTACTGCAGCAGCAACCACAACTCCAGCAGCAACCACAACTCCAGCACAAACTACTACTGCAGCAGCAATCACTACTACAGCACCAACCACAACTCCAGCACCGACCACAACTCCAGCACCAACCACAACTCCAGCAGCAACCACAACTCCAGCACCAACCACAACTCCAGCACCAACCACAACTCCTGCACCAACCACAACTCCAGCACCAACCACAACTCCTGCACCAACCACAACTCCATCACCAACCACAACTCCAGCAGCAACCACAACTCCAGCACCAACCACTACTGCAGCAGCAACCACAACTCCAGCACCAACCACAACTCCAGCACCAACCACAACTCCAGCACAAACCACTACTGCAGCAGCAACCACAACTCCGGCACCAACCACAACTCCAGCACCAACCACAACTCCAGCACAAACCACTACTGCAGCAGCAACCACAACTCCGGCACCAACCACAACTCCGGCACCAACCACAACTCCAGCACCAACCACAACTCCAGCACCAACCACTACTGCAGCAGCAACCACAACTCCAGCACCAACCACTACTGTAGCACCAACCACAACTCCAGCACCAACCACAACTCCAGCAGCAACCACAACTCCAGCACCAACCACAACTCCAGCAGCAACCACAACTCCAGCACCAACCACAACTCCAGCACCAACCACAACTCCTGCACCAACCACAACTCCAGCACCAACCACAACTCCTGCACCAACCACAACTCCATCACCAACCACAACTCCAGCAGCAACCACAACTCCAGCACCAACCACTACTGCAGCACCAACCACAACTCCAGCACCAACCACAACTCCAGCACCAACCACAACTCCTGCACCAACCACAACTCCAGCACCAACCACAACTCCTGCACCAACCACAACTCCATCACCAACCACAACTCCAGCAGCAACCACAACTCCAGCACCAACCACTACTGCAGCAGCAACCACAACCCCAGCACCAACCACAACTCCAGCACCAACCACAACTCCAGCACAAATCACTACTGCAGCAGTAACCACAACTCCGGCACCAACCACAACTCCAGCACCAACCACAACTCCAGCACAAACCACTACTGCAGCAGCAACCACAACTCCGGCACCAACCACAACTCCGGCACCAACCACAACTCCAGCACCAACCACAACTCCAGCACCAACCACTACTGCAGCAGCAACCACAACTCCAGCACCAACCACTATTGTAGCACCAACCACAACTCCAGCACCAACCACAACTCCAGCAGCAACCACAACTCCAGCACCAACCACAACTCCAGCAGCAACCACAACTCCAGCACCAACCACAACTCCAGCACCAACCACAACTCCAGCAGCAACCACAACTCCAGCACCAACCACAACTCCAGCACCAACCACAACTCCTGCACCAACCACAACTCCAGCACCAACCACAACTCCTGCACCAACCACAACTCCATCACCAACCACAACTCCAGCAGCAACCACAACTCCAGCACCAACCACTACTGCAGCACCAACCACAACTCCAGCACAAACCACAACTCCAGCACCAACCACTACTGCAGCAGCAACCACAACTCCAGCACCAACCACTACTGCAGCAGCAACCACTACTGCAGCACCAACCACAACTCCAGCACCAACCACAACTCCTGCACCAACCACAACTCCAGCACCAACCACAACTCCTGCACCAACCACAACTCCATCAACAACCACAACTCCAGCAGCAATAACTACTGCAGCAGCAACCACAACTCCAGCACCAACCACAACTCCAGCACCAACCACAACTCCAGCACCAACCACCACTGCAGCAGCAACCACAACTCCAGCACCAACCACTACTGTAGCACCAACCACAACTCCAGCACCAACCACAACTCCAGCAGCAACCACAACTCCAGCACCAACCACAACTCCAGCACCAACCACAACTCCAGCAGCAACCACAACTCCAGCCCCAACCACAACTCCAGCACCAACCACAACTCCAGCAGCAACCACAACTCCAGCACCAACCACAACTCCAGCACCAACCACAACTCCTTCACCAACCACAACTCCAGCACCAACCACAACTACTGCACCAACCACAACTCCAGCACCAACCACAACTCCTGCACCAACCACAACTCCATCACCAACCACAACTCCAGCAGCAACCACAACTCCAGCACCAACCACTACTGCAGCACCAACCACAACTCCAGCACCAACCACAACTCCAGCACCAACTACTACTGCAGCAGCAACCAATACTGCAGCACCAACCACAACTCCAGCACCAACTACTACTGCAGCAGCAATCACTACTACAGCACCAACCACAACTCCAGCACCCACAACTTTAGCGGCAACCACAACTCCAGCACCAACCACAACTCCAGCACCAACCACAACTCCAGCACCAACCACAACTCCTGCACCAACGACAACTCCAACACCAACCACAACTCCAGCACTAACCACAACTGCAGCACCAAAAACAACTCCAGCAGCAACCACAACTCCAGCACCAACCACAACTCCAGCACCAACCACAACTCCAGCACAAACCACTACTGCAGCAGCAACCACAACTCCGGCACCAACCACAACTCCGGCACCAACCACAACTCCAGCACCAACCACAACTCCAGCACCAACCACTACTGCAGCAGCAACCACAACTCCAGCACCAACCACTACTGTAGCACCAACCACAACTCCAGCACCAACCACAACTCCAGCAGCAACGACAACTCCAGCACCAACCACAACTCCAGCACCAACCACAACTCCAGCAGCAACCACAACTCCAGCACCAACCACAACTCCAGCACCAACCACAACTCCAGCACCAACCACAACTCCAGCACCAACCACAACTCCTGCACCAACCACAACTCCAGCACCAACCACAACTCCTGCACCAACCACAACTCCATCACCAACCACAACTCCAGCAGCAACCACAACTCCAGCACCAACCACTACTGCAGCACCAACCACAACTCCAGCACAAACTACTACTGCAGCAGCAACCACAACTCCAGCACCAACCACTACTGCAGCAGCAACCACAACTCCTGCAGCAACAACTACTCCAGCACCAACCACTACTGCAGCAGCAACCACAACTCCAGCACCAACCACTACTGTAGCACCAACCACAACTCCAGCACCAACCACAAATCCAGCAGCAACGACAACTCCAGCACCAACCACAACTCCAGCACCAACCACAACTCCAGCAGCAACCACAACTCCGGCACCAACCACAACTCCGGCACCAACCACAACTCCAGCACCAACCACAACTCCAGCACCAACCACTACTGCAGCAGCAACCACAACTCCAGCACCAACCACTACTGTAGCACCAACCACAACTCCAGCACCAACCACAACTCCAGCAGCAACGACAACTCCAGCACCAACCACAACTCCAGCACCAACCACAACTCCAGCAGCAACCACAACTCCAGCACCAACCACAACTCCAGCCCCAACCACAACTCCAGCAGCAGCAACCACAACTCCAGCACCAACCACAACTCCAGCACCAACCACAACTCCTGCACCAACCACAACTCCAGCACCAACCACAACTCCATCACCAACCACAACTCCAGCAGCAACCACAACTCCAGCACCAACCACTACTGCAGCAGCAACCACAACTCCAGCACCAACCACTACTGCAGCAGCAACCACTACTGCAGCACCAACCACAACCCCAGCACCAACTACTACTGCAGCAGCAACCACAACTCCAACACCAACCACTACTGCAGCAGCAATAACTACTACAGCACCAACCACAACTCCAGCACCGACCACAACTCCAGCACCAACCACAACTCCAGCAGCAACCACAACTCCAGCACCAACCACAACTCCAGCACCAACCACAACTCCTGCACCAACCACAACTCCAGCACCAACCACAACTCCTGCACCAACCACAACTCCATCACCAACCACAACTCCAGCAGCAACCACAACTCCAGCACCAACCACTACTGCAGCAGCAACCACAACTCCAGCACCAACCACAACTCCAGCACCAACCACAACTCCAGCACAAACCACTACTGCAGCAGCATCCACAACTCCGGCACCAACCACAACTCCGGCACCAACCACAACTCCAGCACCAACCACAACTCCAGCACCAACCACTACTGCAGCAGCAACCACAACTCCAGCACCAACCACTACTGTAGCACCAACCACAACTCCAGCACCAACCACAACTCCAGCACCAACCACAACTCCAGCAGCAACCACAACTCCAGCACCAACCACAACTCCAGCAACAACCACAACTCCAGCAGCAACCACAACTCCAGCACCAACCACAACTCCAGCACCAACCACAACTCCTGCACCAACCACAACTCCAGCATTAACCACAACTCCTGCACCAACCACAACTCCAGCACCAACCACAACTCCAGCAGCAACCACAACTCCAGCAGCAACCACAACTCCAGCACCAACCACAACTCCAGCTGCAACCACAACTCCAGCACCAACCACAACTCCAGCACCAACTACAACTCCGGCACCAACCACAACTCCAGCAGCAACCACAACTGTAGCACCAACCACAACTCCAGCACCAACCACAACTCCAGCAGCAACCACAACTCCAGCGGCAACCACAACTCCATCACTGACCACAACTCCAGCACCAACCACAACTCCAGCACCAACCACAACTCCTGCACCAACCACAACTCCTGCACCAACCACAACTCCTGCACCAACGACAACTCCAACACCAACCACAACTCCAGCAGCAACCACAACTCCAGCACCAACCACAACTCCATCAGCAACCACAACTCCAGCACTAACCACAACTCCAGCTGCAACCACAACTGCTGCACCAACCACAACTCCAGTGGCAACCACAACTCCACCACCAACCACAACTCCAGTGGCAACCACAACTCCAGCACCAACCACAACTCCAGCACCAACCACAACTCCAGCACCAACCACAACTCCAGCTGCAACCACAACTCCAGCACCAACCACAACTCCAGCACCAACAACAACTGCTGCACCAACCACAACTCCAACACCAACCACTACTGCAGCAGCAACCACTACTGCAGCACCAACCACAACTCCTGCACCAACCACAATTCCAGCACCAACCACAACTGCTGCAACCACAACTCCAGCACCAACCACAACTCCAGGACCAACCACAACTCTAGCACCAACCACAACTCTAGCACCAACCACAACTCCAGCACCAACCACAACTGTAGCACCAACCACAACTGCAGCACCAACCACAACTCCAGCACCAACAACAACTCCAGCAGCAACTACAACTGCTGCACCAACCACAACTCCTGAACCAACCACAACTCCAGCACCAACCACAACTCCTGCACCAACCACAACTCCAGCACCAACCACAACTCCAGCACCAACCACAACTCCAGCACCAACTACAACTCCATCTGCAACTACAACTTCTGCACCAACCACAACTCCATCACCAACCACAACTCCAGCACCAACCACAACTCCAGCACCAACCACAACTCCAGCAGCAACCACAACTCCTGCACCAACCACAACGCCGGCACCAACCACAACTCCAGCACCAACCACAACTCCAGCACCAACCACAACTCCAGCAGCAACCACAACTCCAGCACCAACCACAACGCCGGCACCAACCACAACTCCAGCACCAATTACAACTCCGGCACCAACCACAACTCCAGCAGCAACCACAACTGTAGCACCAACAACTCCAGAACCAACCACAACTCCAGCACCAACAACAACTCCAGCAGCAACCACAACTGCAGCACCAACTACAACTCCAGCACCAACCACAACTCCAGCACCAACCACAACTCCAGCACCAACAACAACTCCAGCAGCAACCACAACTGCTGCACCAACTACAACTCCAGCACCAACCACAACTCCAGCACCAACCACAACTCCAGCTGCAACCACAACTGCTGCACCAACCACAACTCCAGTGGCAACCACAACTCCACCACCAACCACAACTCCAGTGGCAACCACAACTCCAGCACTAACCACAACTCCAGCACCAACAACAACTCCAGCACCAACCACAACTCCAGCTGCAACTACAACTACAGCACCAACCACTACTGCTGCAGCAACCACTACTGCAGCACCAACCACAACTCCAGCACCAACCACAACTCCAGCACCAACCACAACTCCAGCACCAACCACAACTCCAGCTGCAACCACAACTCCAGCACCAACCACAACTCCAGCACCAACCACAACTCCAGGACCAACCACAACTCCAGCACCAACCACAACTCCAGCATTAACCACAACTCCTGCACCAACCACAACTCCAGCACCAACCACAACTCCAGCAGCAACCACAACTCCAGCAGCAACCACAACTCCAGCACCAACCACAACTCCAGCTGCAACCACAACTCCAGCACCAACCACAACTCCAGCACCAACTACAACTCCGGCACCAACCACAACTCCAGCAGCAACAACAACTGTAGCACCAACCACAACTCCAGCACCAACCACAACTCCAGCAGCAACCACAACTCCAGCGGCAACCACAACTCCATCACTGACCACAACTCCAGCACCAACCACAACTCCAGCACCAACCACAACTCCTGCACCAACCACAACTCCTGCACCAACCACAACTCCTGCACCAACGACAACTCCAACACCAACCACAACTCCAGCAGCAACCACAACTCCAGCACCAACCACAACTCCATCAGCAACCACAACTCCAGCACTAACCACAACTCCAGCTGCAACCACAACTGCTGCACCAACCACAACTCCAGTGGCAACCACAACTCCACCACCAACCACAACTCCAGTGGCAACCACAACTCCAGCACCAACCACAACTCCAGCACCAACCACAACTCCAGCACCAACCACAACTCCAGCTGCAACCACAACTCCAGCACCAACCACAACTCCAGCACCAACAACAACTGCTGCACCAACCACAACTCCAACACCAACCACTACTGCAGCAGCAACCACTACTGCAGCACCAACCACAACTCCTGCACCAACCACAATTCCAGCACCAACCACAACTGCTGCAACCACAACTCCAGCACCAACCACAACTCCAGGACCAACCACAACTCTAGCACCAACCACAACTCTAGCACCAACCACAACTCCAGCACCAACCACAACTGTAGCACCAACCACAACTGCAGCACCAACCACAACTCCAGCACCAACAACAACTCCAGCAGCAACTACAACTGCTGCACCAACCACAACTCCTGAACCAACCACAACTCCAGCACCAACCACAACTCCTGCACCAACCACAACTCCAGCACCAACCACAACTCCAGCACCAACCACAACTCCAGCACCAACTACAACTCCATCTGCAACTACAACTTCTGCACCAACCACAACTCCATCACCAACCACAACTCCAGCACCAACCACAACTCCAGCACCAACCACAACTCCAGCAGCAACCACAACTCCTGCACCAACCACAACGCCGGCACCAACCACAACTCCAGCACCAACCACAACTCCAGCACCAACCACAACTCCAGCAGCAACCACAACTCCAGCACCAACCACAACGCCGGCACCAACCACAACTCCAGCACCAATTACAACTCCGGCACCAACCACAACTCCAGCAGCAACCACAACTGTAGCACCAACAACTCCAGCACCAACCACAACTCCAGCACCAACAACAACTCCAGCAGCAACCACAACTGCAGCACCAACTACAACTCCAGCACCAACCACAACTCCAGCACCAACCACAACTCCAGCACCAACAACAACTCCAGCAGCAACCACAACTGCTGCACCAACTACAACTCCAGCACCAACCACAACTCCAGCACCAACCACAACTCCAGCTGCAACCACAACTGCTGCACCAACCACAACTCCAGTGGCAACCACAACTCCACCACCAACCACAACTCCAGTGGCAACCACAACTCCAGCACTAACCACAACTCCAGCACCAACAACAACTCCAGCACCAACCACAACTCCAGCTGCAACTACAACTACAGCACCAACCACTACTGCTGCAGCAACCACTACTGCAGCACCAACCACAACTCCAGCACCAACCACAACTCCAGCACCAACCACAACTCCAGCACCAACCACAACTCCAGCACCAACCACAACTCCAGCTGCAACCACAACTCCAGCACCAACCACAACTCCAGGACCAACCACAACTCCAGGACCAACCACAACTCCAGCACCAACCACAACTCCAGCATCAACCACAACTCCTGCACCAACCACAACTCCAGCACCAACCACAACTCCAGCAGCAACCACAACTCCAGCAGCAACCACAACTCCAGCACCAACCACAACTCCAGCTGCAACCACAACTCCAGCACCAACCACAACTCCAGCACCAACTACAACTCCGGCACCAACCACAACTCCAGCAGCAACCACAACTGTAGCACCAACCACAACTCCAGCACCAACCACAACTCCAGCACCAACAACAACTCCAGCAGCAACCACAACTGCAGCACCAACTACAACTCCAGCACCAACCACAACTCCAGCACCAACCACAACTCCAGCACCAACAACTCCAGCAGCAACCACAACTGCTGCACCAACTACAACTCCAGCACCAACCACAACTCCAGCACCAACCACAACTCCAGCACCAACCACAACTCCGGCACCAACCACAACTCCAGCACCAACCACAACTCCAGCAGCAACCACAACTCCTGCACCAACCACAACGCCGGCACCAACCACAACTCCAGCACCAACCACAACTCCAGCACCAACCACAACTCCAGCAGCAACCACAACTCCTGCACCAACCACAACTCCAGCACCAACCACAACGCCGGCACCAACCACAACTCCAGCACCAACTACAACTCCGGCACCAACCACAACTCCAGCACCAACTACAACTCCGGCACCAACCACAACTCCAGCAGCAACCACAACTGTAGCACCAACCACAACTCCAGCACCAACCACAACTCCAGCAGCAACCACAACTCCAGCGGCAACCACAACTCCATCACTGACCACAACTCCAGCACCAACAACAACTCCAGCAGCAACCACAACTGCTGCACCAACTACAACTCCAGCACCAACCACAACTACAGCACCAACCACAACTCCAGCTGCAACCACAACTGCTGCACCAACCACAACTCCAGTGGCAACCACAACTCCACCACCAACCACAACTCCAGTGGCAACCACAACTCCAGCACTAACCACAACTCCAGCACCAACCACAACTCCAGCACCAACCACAACTCCAGCTGCAACCACAACTACAGCACCAACCACTACTGCTGCAGCAACCACTACTGCAGCACCAACCACAACTCCAGCACCAACCACAACTCCAGCACAAACCACAACTCCAGCACCAACCACAACTCCAGCACCAACCACAACTCCAGCTGCAACCACAACTCCAGCACCAACCACAACTCCAGCACCAACCACAACTCCAGGACCAACCACAACTCCAGCACCAACCACAACTCCAGCATTAACCACAACTCCTGCACCAACCACAACTCCAGCACCAACCACAACTCCAGCAGCAACCACAACTCCAGCAGCAACCACAACTCCAGCACCAACCACAACTCCAGCTGCAACCACAACTCCAGCACCAACCACAACTCCAGCACCAACTACAACTCCGGCACCAACCACAACTCCAGCAGCAACCACAACTGTAGCACCAACCACAACTCCAGCACCAACCACAACTCCAGCAGCAACCACAACTCCAGCGGCAACCACAACTCCATCACTGACCACAACTCCAGCACCAACCACAACTCCAGCACCAACCACAACTCCTGCACCAACCACAACTCCTGCACCAACCACAACTCCTGCACCAACGACAACTCCAACACCAACCACAACTCCAGCAGCAACCACAACTCCAGCACCAACCACAACTCCATCAGCAACCACAACTCCAGCACCAACCACAACTCCAGCACCAACCACAACTCCAGCACCAACCACAACTCCAGCTTCCACCACAACTGCTGCACCAACCACAACTCCAGCAGCAACCACAACTCCAGCACCAACCACAACTCCAGCACCAACCACAACTCCAACACCAACTACAACTCCACCTGCAACCACAACTCTAGTGCCAACCACAACTCCAGCCCCAACCACAACTCCAGCACCAACCACAACTCCTGCACCAACCACAACTCCAGCACCAACCACAACTCCTGCACCAACCACAACTGCAGCACCAACCACTACTGCAGCACAAACCACAACTCCAGCACCAACCACAACTCCAGCACCAACCACAACTCCAGCACCAACCACAACTCCAGCACCAACCACAACTCCAGCACCAACCACAACTCCAGCACCAACCACAACTCCAGCACCAACCACAACTCCAGCAGCAACCACAACTCCAGCACCAACCACAACTCCAGCACCAACCACAACTCCAGCTGCAACCACAACTCCAGCACCAACCACAACTCCAGCACCAACCACTACTGCAGCAGCAACCACAACTCCAGCACCAACAACAACTCCAGCAGCAACCACAACTGCTGCACCAACCACAACTCCAGCAGCAACCACAACTCCAGCACCAACCACAACTCCAGCAATAACCACAACTCCAGCACCAACCACAACTCCAGCACCAACCACAACTCCAGCTGCTACCACAACTGCTGCAACAACCACAACTCCAGTGGCAACCACAACTCCAGCACCAAACACAACTCCAGCACCAACCACAACTCCAGCAGCAACCACAACTGTAGCACCAACCACAACTCCAGCACCAACCACAACTCCAGCACCAACAACAACTCCAGCAGCAACCACAACTGCAGCACCAACTACAACTCCAGCACCAACCACAACTCCAGCACCAACCACAACTCCAGCACCAACAACTCCAGCAGCAACCACAACTGCTGCACCAACTACAACTCCAGCACCAACCACAACTCCAGCACCAACCACAACTCCAGCACCAACCACAACTCCGGCACCAACCACAACTCCAGCACCAACCACAACTCCAGCAGCAACCACAACTCCTGCACCAACCACAACGCCGGCACCAACCACAACTCCAGCACCAACCACAACTCCAGCACCAACCACAACTCCAGCAGCAACCACAACTCCTGCACCAACCACAACTCCAGCACCAACCACAACGCCGGCACCAACCACAACTCCAGCACCAACTACAACTCCGGCACCAACCACAACTCCAGCAGCAACCACAACTGTAGCACCAACCACAACTCCAGCACCAACCACAACTCCAGCACCAACAACTCCAGCAGCAACCACAACTGCAGCACCAACTACAACTCCAGCACCAACCACAACTCCAGCACCAACCACAACTCCAGCACCAACAACAACTCCAGCAGCAACCACAACTGCTGCACCAACTACAACTCCAGCACCAACCACAACTACAGCACCAACCACAACTCCAGCTGCAACCACAACTGCTGCACCAACCACAACTCCAGTGGCAACCACAACTCCACCACCAACCACAACTCCAGTGGCAACCACAACTCCAGCACTAACCACAACTCCAGCACCAACCACAACTCCAGCACCAACCACAACTCCAGCTGCAACCACAACTACAGCACCAACCACTACTGCTGCAGCAACCACTACTGCAGCACCAACCACAACTCCAGCACCAACCACAACTCCAGCACAAACCACAACTCCAGCACCAACCACAACTCCAGCACCAACCACAACTCCAGCTGCAACCACAACTCCAGCACCAACCACAACTCCAGCACCAACCACAACTCCAGGACCAACCACAACTCCAGCACCAACCACAACTCCAGCATTAACCACAACTCCTGCACCAACCACAACTCCAGCACCAACCACAACTCCAGCAGCAACCACAACTCCAGCAGCAACCACAACTCCAGCACCAACCACAACTCCAGCTGCAACCACAACTCCAGCACCAACCACAACTCCAGCACCAACTACAACTCCGGCACCAACCACAACTCCAGCAGCAACCACAACTGTAGCACCAACCACAACTCCAGCACCAACCACAACTCCAGCAGCAACCACAACTCCAGCGGCAACCACAACTCCATCATTGACCACAACTCCAGCACCAACCACAACTCCAGCACCAACCACAACTCCTGCACCAACCACAACTCCTGCACCAACCACAACTCCTGCACCAACGACAACTCCAACACCAACCACAACTCCAGCAGCAACCACAACTCCAGCACCAACCACAACTCCATCAGCAACCACAACTCCAGCACCAACCACAACTCCAGCACCAACCACAACTCCAGCACCAACCACAACTCCAGCTTCCACCACAACTGCTGCACCAACCACAACTCCAGCAGCAACCACAACTCCAGCACCAACCACAACTCCAGCACCAACCACAACTCCAACACCAACTACAACTCCACCTGCAACCACAACTCTAGTGCCAACCACAACTCCAGCCCCAACCACAACTCCAGCACCAACCACAACTCCTGCACCAACCACAACTCCAGCACCAACCACAACTCCTGCACCAACCACAACTGCAGCACCAACCACAACTCCAGCACCAACCACAACTCCAGCACCAACCACAACTCCAGCACCAACCACAACTCCAGCACCAACCACAACTCCAGCACCAACCACAACTCCAGCACCAACCACAACTCCAGCAGCAACCACAACTCCAGCACCAACCACAACTCCAGCACCAACCACAACTCCAGCTGCAACCACAACTCCAGCACCAACCACAACTCCAGCACCAACCACTACTGCAGCAGCAACCACAACTCCAGCACCAACAACTCCAGCAGCAACCACAACTGCTGCACCAACCACAACTCCAGCAGCAACCACAACTCCAGCACCAACCACAACTCCAGCAATAACCACAACTCCAGCACCAACCACAACTCCAGCACCAACCACAACTCCAGCTGCTACCACAACTGCTGCAACAACCACAACTCCAGTGGCAACCACAACTCCAGCACCAAACACAACTCCAGCACCAACCACTACTCCAGCACCAACGACAACTCCAGCTGCAACCACAACTACAGCACCAACCACAACTCCAGCACCAACCACTACTGCTGCAGCAACCACTACTGCAGCACCAACCACTACTGCAGCACAAACCACAACCCCAGCACCAACCACAACTCCAGCACCAACCACAACTCCAGCAGCAACCACAACTCCAGCACCAACCACAACTCCAGCACCAACCACAACTCCAGCTGCAACCACAACTCCAGCACCAACCACAACTCCAGCACCAACCACTACTGCAGCAGCAACCACAACTCCAGCACCAACAACAACTCCAGCAGCAACCACAACTGCTGCACCAACCACAACTCCAGCAGCAACCACAACTCCAGCTGCCACCACAACTCCAGCACCAACCACAACTCCAGCACCAACCACAACTCCGGCACCAACCACAACTCAGGCACCAACCACAACTCCAGCAGCAACCACAACTCCTGCACCAACCACAACTCCGGCACCAACCAGAACTCCAGCACCAACCACAACTCCAGTACCAACCACAACTCCAGCACCAACCACAACTCCGGCACCAACCACAACTCCAGCAGCAACCACAACTCCAGCAGCAACCACAACTCCAGCTGTCCCCACAACTCCAGCAGCAACTACAACTCCAGCAGCAACCACAACTCCAGCACCAACCACAAATCCAGCAGCAACTACAACTCCAGCAGCAACCACAACTTCAGCAGCAACCACAACTCCAGCTGTCACCACAACTGCAGCAGCAACCACAACTCCAGCACCAACCACAACTCCAGCACCAACCACAACTCCAACACCAACCACAACTCCAGCAGCAACCACAACTCCAGCTGTCCCCACAACTGCAGCAGCAACCACAACTCCAGCACCAACCACAACTCCAGCACCAACCACAACTCCAACACCAACCACAACTCCCGCAGCAACCACAACTCCAGCACCAACCACAACTCCAGCAGCAACCACAACACCAGCAGCAACCACAACTCCAGCTGCAACGACAACTGCAGGAGCAACCACAACTCCAGCACCAACCACAACTCCAGCACCAACCACAACTCCAGCACCAACCACAACTCCTGCCCCAACCACAACTCCAGCACCAAACACAACTCCAGCACCTACCACAACTCCAGCTGCCACCACAACTCCAGCAGCAACCACAACTCCAGCAGCAACCACAACTCCAGGACCAACCACAACTCCAGCCGCAATCACAACTCCTGCAGCAACCACAACTCCATCAGTAACCATAACTCCAGCACCAACCACAACTCCTGCACCAACCACAACTCCAACACCAACCACAACCCCAGCCGCAACCACAACTCCAGCACCAACCACAACTCCATCACCAACCACAACTCCAGCACCAACCACAACTCCAGCACCAACCACAACTCCAACACCAACCACAACTCCAGCACCAACCACAACTCCATCACCAACCACAACTCCAGCACCAACCACAACTCCAGCACCAACCACAACTCCAGCAGCAACCACAACTCCAGCAGCAACCACAACTCCAGCAGCAACCACAACTCCAGCAGCAACCACAACTCCAGCAGCAACCACAACTCCAGCACCAACCACAACTCCAACACCAACCACAACTCCAGCAGCAACCACAACTCCAGCAGCAACCACAACTCCAGCAGCAACCACAACTCCAGCAGCAACCACAACTCCAGCAGCAACCACAACTCCAGCACCAACCACAACTCTAGCAGCAACCACAACTCCAGCACCAACCACAACTCCAGCACCAACCACAACTGCAGCGGCAACCACAACTCCAGCAGCAACTACAACTCCAGCACCAACCACAACTCCAGCAATAACCACAACTCCAGCACCAACCACAACTCCAGCACCAACCACAACTCCAGCTGCTACCACAACTGCTGCAACAACCACAACTCCAGTGGCAACCACAACTCCAGCACCAAACACAACTCCAGCACCAACCACAACTCCAGCACCAACGACAACTCCAGCTGCAACCACAACTACAGCACCAACCACAACTCCAGCACCAACCACTACTGGTGCAGCAACCACTACTGCAGCACCAACCACTACTGCAGCACAAACCACAACTCCAGCAACAACCACAACTCCAGCACCAACCACAACTCCAGCACCAACCACAACTCCAGCACCAACAACAACTCC
Organism: Petromyzon marinus; assembly: GCF_048934315.1. NCBI lineage: Eukaryota > Metazoa > Chordata > Hyperoartia > Petromyzontiformes > Petromyzontidae > Petromyzon > Petromyzon marinus. The sequence goes on from NC_133723.1 coordinate 5,511,159, forward strand.
AGCAGCAACCACAACTCCAGCACCAACCACAACTCCAGCACCAACCACAACTCCAGCTGCAACCACAACTCCAGCACCAACCACAACTCCAGCACCAACCACTACTGCAGCAGCAACCACAACTCCAGCACCAACAACAACTCCAGCAGCAACCACAACTGCTGCACCAACCACAACTCCAGCAGCAACCACAACTCCAGCTGCCACCACAACTCCAGCACCAACCACAACTCCAGCACCAACCACAACTCCGGCACCAACCACAACTCCGGCACCAACCACAACTCCAGCAGCAACCACAACTCCTGCACCAACCACAACTCCGGCACCAACCACAACTCCAGCACCAACCACAACTCCAGTACCAACCACAACTCCAGCACCAACCACAACTCCGGCACCAACCACAACTCCAGCAGCAACCACAACTCCTGCACCAACCACAACTCCGGCACCAACCACAACTCCAGCACCAACCACAATTCCTGCACCAACCACAACTCCAGCACCAACCACAACTCCAGCACCAACCACAACTGCAGCACCAACAACTCCAGCAGCAACCACAACTCCAGCACCAACCACAACTCCAGCAGCAACTACAACTCCAGCAGCAACCACAACTCCAGCAGCAACCACAACTCCAGCAGCAACTACAACTCCAGCAGCAACCACAACTCCAGCAGCAACCACAACTCCAGCAGCAACCACAACTCCAGCCCCAACCACAACTCCTGCACCAACCACAACTCCAGCCCCAACCACAACTCCAGCCCCAACCACAACTCCAGCTGTCACCACAACTGCAGCAGCAACCACAACTCCAGCACCAACCACAACTCCAGCACCAACCACAACTCCAACACCAACCACAACTCCAGCAGCAACCACAACTCCAGCTGTCACCACAACTGCAGCAGCAACCACAACTCCAGCACCAACCACAACTCCAGCACCAACCACAACTCCAACACCAACCACAACTCCCGCAGCAACCACAACTCCAGCACCAACCACAACTCCAGCAGCAACCACAACACCAGCAGCAACCACAACTCCAGCAGCAACGACAACTGCAGGAGCAACCACAACTCCAGCACCAACCACAACTCCAGCACCAACCACAACTCCAGCACCAACCACAACTCCAGTTGCCACCACAACTCCAGCAGCAACCACAACTCCAGCAGCAACCACAACTCCAGGACCAACCACAACTCCAGCCACAATCACAACTCCTGCAGCAACCACAACTCCATCAGTAACCATAACTCCAGCACCAACCACAACTCCTGCACCAACCCCAACTCCAACACCAACCACAACCCCAGCCGCAACCACAACTCCAGCACCAACCACAACTCCATCACCAACCACAACTCCAGCACCAACCACAACTCCAGCACCAACCACAACTCCAACACCAACCACAACTCCAGCACCAACCACAACTCCATCACCAACCACAACTCCAGCACCAACCACAACTCCAGCACCAACCACAACTCCAACACCAACCACAACTCCAGCAGCAACCACAACTCCAGCAGCAACCACAACTCCAGCAGCAACCACAACTCCAGGAGCAACCACAACTCCAGCAGCAACCACAACTCCAGCAGCAACCACAACTCCAGCAGCAACCACAACTCCAGAACCAACCACAACTCCAACACCAACCACAACTCCAGCAGCAACCACAACTCCAGCAGCAACCACAACTCCAGCAGCAACCACAACTCCAGCAGCAACCACAACTCCAGCACCAACCACAACTCCAGCTGCAACCACAACTCCAGCACCAACCACAACTCCAGCAGCAACCACAACTCCAGCAACCACCACAACTCCAGCACCAACCACAACTCCAGCCGCAACCACAACTCCAGCACCAACCACAACTCCAGCTGCAACCACAACTCTAGCACCAACCACAACTCCAGCAGCAACCACAACTCCAGCTGTCACCACAACTGCAGCAGCAACCACAACTCCAGCACCAACCACAACTCCAGCACCAACCACAACTCCAACACCAACCACAACTCCAGCAGCAACCACAACTCCAGCTGTCACCACAACTGCAGCAGCAACCACAACTCCAGCACCAACCACAACTCCAGCACCAACCACAACTCCAACACCAACCACAACTCCCGCAGCAACCACAACTCCCGCACCAACCACAACTCCAGCAACAACCACAACACCAGCAGCAACCACAACTCCAGCAGCAACGACAACTCCAGGAGCAACCACAACTCCAGCACCATCCACAACTCCAGCACCAACCACAACTCCAGCACCAACCACAACTCCTGCCCCAACCACAACTCCAGCACCAAACACAACTCCAGCACCAACCACAACTCCAGCTGCCACCACAACTCCAGCAGCAACCACAACTCCAGCAGCAACCACAACTCCAGGACCAACCACAACTCCAGCCGCAATCACAACTCCTGTAGAAACCACAACTCCATCAGTAACCACAACTCCAGCACCAACCACAACTCCTGCACCAACCACAACTCCAACACCAACCACAACTCCAGCCGCAACCACAACTCCAGCACCAACCACAACTCCAGCACTAACCACAACTCCAGCACCAACCACAACTCCTGCCCCAACCACAACTCCAGCACCAAACACAACTCCAGCACCAACCACAACTCCAGCTGCCACCACAACTCCAGCAGCAACCACAACTCCAGCAGCAACCACAACTCCAGGACCAACCACAACTCCAGCCGCAATCACAACTCCTGTAGAAACCACAACTCCATCAGTAACCACAACTCCAGCACCAACCACAACTCCTGCACCAACCACAACTCCAGCACCAACCACAACTCCATCACCAACCACAACTCCAGCACCAACCACAACTCCAGCACCAACCACAACTCCAACACCAACCACAACTCCAGCACCAACCACAACTCCAGCAGCAACCACAACTCCAGCAGCAACCACAACTCCAGCAGCAACCACAACTCCAGCAGCAACCACAACTCCAGCAGCAACCACAACTCCAGCACCAACCACAACTCCAGCACCAACCACAACTCCAGCACCAACCACAACTCCAGCACCAACCACAACTGCAGCAGCAACCACGACTGCAGCAGCAACCACAACTCCTGTACCAACCACAACTCCTGCACCAACCACAACTCCAGCACCAACCACAACTCCTGCACCAACCACAACTCCTGCACCAACCACAACTCCAGCACCAACCACAATTCCAGCACCAACCACAACTCCAGCGGCAACCACAACTCCATCACTGACCACAACTCCAGCACCAACCACAACTCCAGCACCAACCACAACACCAGCAGCAACCACAACTCCAGCTGCAACCACGACTCCAGCACCAACCACAACTCCAGCACCAACCACAACTCCAGCAGCAACCACAACACCAGCAGCAACCACAACTCCAGCACCAACCACAACTCCAGCAGCAACAACTACTCCAGCACCAACCACAACTCCAGCACCAACCACAACTCCAGCACCAACCACAACTCCAGCACTAACCACAGCTCCAGGAGGAACAACTCTAGCACCAACCACAACTCCAGCAGCAACCACAACTCCAGCACCAACCACAACTCCAGCACCAACCACAACTCCAGCACTAACCACAGCTCCAGGAGGAACAACTCTAGCACCAACCACAACTCCAGCACCAACCACAACTCCAGCACCATCCACAACTCCAGCACCAACCACAACTCCAGCACCATCCACAACTCCAGCACCAACCACAACTTCAGCAGCAACTACTCCAGCAGCAACCACAACTCCAGCTGCAACCACAACTCCAGCAGCAACAACAACTCCAGCAACAACCACAACTCCAGCAGCAACCACGACTCCCGCAGCAACCACACCTCCAGTGGTAACAACCCCAGCTGCAACCACAACTCCAGCTGCAACCACAATCCCAGCTGCAACCACAACTGCTGCAACAACCACAACTCAAGCTCCATCCACAACACCGGGTAAGTTTTGATTTACCTTTCGCGTAAACTTTTTGCTTGCAGTGTTTAAACATTGTAAATCCTACACTGTGAAGGACATTTTTAAATGTACAGCAATTTACATTTATTTCCAGTATTCTGCAGATTATAAGATGCACCACAAACCTTCGTCCAATATTTATTAAGTTATACACACACACCACCAACCTAGCATATTATACGATTCTCCCACCACTTTTGCTTTCTGAAATAGAGGCAAAGAGATAATTTTATAACACAAAGAACATGGTATCTCATTGTAACTTATAATCCCACATGCCCCGTTTGGTTCTCATGTGTATATTTAATTGTATCCATCTTTAATTTTCAATTCAGAATAATTGATAGTTTATATTTGCTCTAAATAGGTTATATCGTCCAAAGAATGCATGCATCGCAAAGGTACAATCATTTCCGGTGCAAAATACCCAAATATTTTGACTTGCATTTGTTGTGTGTTAACATTGCATGAACTCCGAATGAACAGCATTGTTTCGTTGACTCTCAATGATCTGGCGCAATGTAAGTGGGGGGCGCGGGGAAGGGTGGCATTGCCCATATAAAACAAAAACACAGATATTAACATGCAAATGATGGCATAAATAACATATTCATTGTTTGCCTACATTATATAGTTCATGAAATGATGAAGAAGTTTGTGAATACTCTACTGGCACAGGGATTGAGTTCAAATGTATCTGAGCCGGAGTGTATTGGTGACCACCATATGGAGAAAATATGTCGTGTTTACTTATATAGCGTGGGAGTCAAGATGTCCGATGTTGTGGCGTGCTTCTTTACCTTTAGTGCAGCCTTGCAGCCCTTTGACTCGCAATCGTTAAAAATGTTAAGTTAATAAATGCAAAGGTTTAATTTGTGTTTTGGTGATTTGCCTTCGAAAAAAATCTGGCGTGTCTCGCACCCCCAGAAAGGAAATCTCGCATCCCCAAGGGGTGTGCTTGCACCCCAGGTTAAGAACCACTGGTCTAACGCAAACCACTGGTTTAGAGCACTTGTTTAGAGAATCACTGCTTTAGAACCAATGGTTTAGAGCAACTGCTTTACTTGTGTCGTTAACCTCTGATTTAGAACCACTGGTTTAGAACCACTGGTTTAGAGCAATTGCTTTACTTGCAAACACTCTATTTGTGTCGTTAAACACTGGTTTAGAACCACTGGTTTGCTTGTGTTGTTAAACACTGGTTTAGAACCAATGGTTTGCTTGTGTTGTTAAACACTGGTTTAAAACCACTGGTTTCGAACCACTGGTTTGCTTGTGTCGTTAAACATTGGTTTAGAATCACTGGTTTAGAACCACTGGTTTGCTTGTGTCGTTAAACACTGGTTTAGAATCACTGGTTTAGAACCACTGGTTTGCTTGTGTTGTTAAACACTGGTTTAGATGATTGAGACTTAACTATTGCCAAAGCATTGAATTTAAGGATCATAACGTATGTGATTGATTTGGCTTTCAAAAGGTGATGTTATTGGGCAGGTAAGTGATGGACAGCACATTAAATCGACCAATGATTGATATTTCCAAAAATACACCTCATTGCTGAATACAGCGAATACTTTTGGAAATTCAACGATTACAGGTAAAAAATTCCAGTAATGAAACACAAATCTGGCACTGAATTTAATTGTAAATAGCCACATATTTTATATATATATATAACATGCTGGAATCTAGCGACGAAAAAACTAGTAAAAATGTGCAATTATAAATCACGAAGAAAATGTAAATGAAACAGATTTTGAGAAAATACACAAACCAATTAAGCTGGCAATAAAACTAAATGCCCATTAATTGCATGATTCACAAAAAATCTTAATGATTTCACAGGATCACTGGTGACAACGTCACCATCAACAACTGCACTACAAACAACTGCAGCATTCACATCATCTCCACAAACAACACAATCACCGAGTTCATCCACAGCATCAACAACAGCAGCACCAATCACAACTACAGCACCAATCACAACGGTAGGAACAACCACTCTTGCAGCACTGACTTCAACAGTGGCACAAACCACAACCATTGGTCCACCATCAACTGTAGTGACAACGTTAGCACCATCCACAACAGTTGCTTCAACGACAACTGCAGCTCCAACAACTAATTTTCCAAGCTCACCTGCAGCAACAACTATATCTCCAACTACAGCTGCTGCATCAACAACTACAGCACCTTCCACAACTTCAGTACCAACCACAACTGTTTACCTGAGCACAACTGCTATACCAACAACTGTTGCACCAACCACAACTGTTTACCTGAGCACAACTGCTAAACCAACAACTGTTGCTCCAACCACATCTGCGCCAACTACAACTCCTGGCCAAACCACAGCAGCTGGTCCAAGCACAACTGCTGCACCAACAACTGTTGCTTCAACCACAACTGTTGCACAAACTACAACTTCTGCAGGAATCACAACAGCAGGTACAACGACATCCGCAATACCAACAACGGTTGCTCCAAGCACAACTGCTACACCAACAACAACTGCTGGCCTAACCACAACAGCAGGTCCAACGACAACTGGATCACCAACAACTGTTGCTCCAACAACGACTCCTCCACCAACAACTCCTGGCCAAACGACAACAGCTAATCCAAGCACAACTGTGGCACCAACAACTGTTGCTCCAACCACAACTGCTACACAAACAACTGCTACTCCAAACACGACTCCTCCACCAACAACTCCTGGCCTAACCACAACAGCAGGTCTAACAACAACTGGATCACCAACTGTTCCTCCAACCACAACTGCTGCATTAACAACTGCTGAACTTTCCACAACTGCTGCACCAACCACAGCTGTTTATTCAAGCACAACTGCTACACCAACGACTGTTGCTCCAACAACATCTGCTGCGCCAACTACAACTCCTGGCCTAACCGCAACGGCTAATCCAACAACTGCAGCATCAACAACTGTTGCTCCAACCACAGGTTTGGTAATAACCACCGCAGTACCCTCCACAACTCCAGCACCAACTTCTATTACTCCAGCCACGACTCCTACACCAACTACAACACTAAGCCTAACCACAACAGCGGGTCTAACCACAACTGGTTCACCAACAACTGGTGCTCCATCCACAACTCCACCAACAACTCCTGGCCAAACCACAACAGCTGGTCCAAGCACATCTGCGGCAGCAACAACTGTTGCTCCAACCACAACTGGTGCACTAACAACTGTTGCTCCAACCACGACTCCTCCACCACCAACAACTCCTGGCCAAACCACAACAGCTGGTCCAAGCTCAACTGCGGCACCAACAACTGTTGCTCCAACCACAACTGGTGCACTAACAACTGTTGCTCCAACTACGACTCCTCCACCAACTACAACTCCTGGCCAAACCACAACAGCTGGTCCAAGCACATCTGCAGCACCAACAACTGTTGCCCCAACAACAACTGCTGCACTAACAACTGTTACTCCAACAACGACTCCTCCACCAACAACTCCTGGCCAAACCACAACAGCTGGTCCAAGCACATCTGCGGCACCAACAACTGTTGCCCCAACCACAACTGGCACACTAACAACAGTTACTCCAGCCACGAATACTCCACCAACTACAACTGTAAGCCTAACCACAACAGCAGGTATAACCACAACTGTATCACCAACAACTGGTGCTCCATCCACAACTCCACCAACAACTCCTGGCCAAACCACAACAGCTGGTCCAAGCACATCTGCGGCAACAACAACTGTTACTCCACCCACAACTGCTGCACTAACAACTGCTACTCCAACCACGACTCCTCCACCAACAACTCCTGGACAAACCACAACAGCTGGTCCAAGCACATCTGCGGCACCAACAACTGTTGCTCCAACAACTGTTGCTCCAACCACAACTGGTGCACTAACAACTGTTGCTCCAACCACGACTCCTCCACCAACTACAACTCCTGGCCAAACAACAACAGCTGGTCCAAGCACATCTGCGGCACCAACAACTGTTGCCCCAACCACAACTGGGGCACTAACAACAGTTACTCCAGCCACGACTACTCCACCAACTACAACTGTAAGCCTAACCACAACAGCAGGTATAACCACAACTGTATCACCAACAACTGGTGCTCTATCCACAACTCCACCAACAACTCCTGGCCAAACCACAACAGCTGGTCCAAGCACATCTGCGGCACCAACAACTGTTGCTCCAACCACAACTGGCGCACTAACAACAGTTAGTCCAACCACTACTGCTCCACCAACTACAACTCCTAGCCAAACCACAACAGCTATTCCAAGCACAACTGCGGGACCAACAACTGTTGCTCCACCCACAACTGCTGCACTAACAACTGCTACTCCAACCACGACTCCTCCACCAACAACTCCTGGCCAAACCACAACAGCTGGTCCAAGCACATCTGCGGCACCAACAACTGTTGCTCCAACAACTTTTGCTCCAACCACAACTGGTGCACTAACAACTGTTGCCCCAACCACGACTCCTCCACCAACTACAACTCATGGCCAAACCACAACAGCTGGTCCAAGCACATCTGCAGCACCCACAACTGTTGCCCCAACCACAACTGGTGCACTAACAACAGTTACTCCAGCCACGACGCCTCCACCAACTACAACTGTAAGCTTAACCACAACAGCAGTTATAATCACAACTGTATCACCAACAACTGGTGCTCCATCCACAACTCCACCAACAACTCCTGGCCAAACCACAACAGCTGGTCCAAGCACATCTGCGGCACCAACAACTGTTGAATCAACCACAACTGGCGCACTAACAACTGTTAGTCCAACCACTACTCCTCCACCAACTACAACTCCTAGCCAAACCACAACAGCTATTCCAAGCACAACTGCGGGACCAACAACTGTTGCTCCACCCACAACTGTTGCACTAACAACTGCTACTCCAACCACGACTCCTCCACCAACAACTCCTGGACAAACCACAACAGCTGGTCCAAGCACATCTGCGGCACCAACAACTGTTGCTCCAACAACTGTTGCTCCAACCACAAATGGTGCATTAACAACTGTTGCTCCAACCACGAATCCTCCACCAACTACAACTCCTGGCCAAACCACAACAGCTGGCCCAAGCACATCTGCGGCACCAACAACTGTTGCCCCAACCACAACTGGCGCACTAACAACAGTTACTCCAGCCACGACTCCTCCACCAACTACAACTGTAAGCCTAACCACAACAGCAGGTATAACCACAACTGGATCACCAACAACTGGTGCTCCATCCACAACTCCACCAACTACAACTCCTGGCCAAACCACAACAGCTGGTCCAAGCACATCTGTGGCACCAACAACTGTTGCTCCAACCACAACTGGCACACTAACAACTGTTACTCCAACCACTAGTCCTCCACCAACTACAACTCCTAGCCAAACCACAACAGCTATTCCAAGCACAACTGCGGGACCAACAACTGTTGCTACACCCACAACTGCTGCACTAACAACTGCTACTCCAACCACGACTCCTCCACCCACAACTTCTGGCCAAACCACAACAGCTGGTCCAAGCACATCTGCGGCACCAACAACTGTTGCTCCAACCACAACTGGTGCACTAACAACTGTTGCTCCAACCACGACTCCTCCACCAACGACAACTCCTGGCCAAACCACAACAGCTGGTCCAAGCACATCTGCGGCACCAACAACTGTTGCCCCAACCACAACTGGCACACTAACAACAGTTACTCCAGCCACGACTCCTCCACCAACTACAACTGTAAGCCTAACCACAACAGCAGGTATAACCACAACTGTATCACCAACAACTGGTGCTCCATCCACAACTCCACCAACAACTCCTGGCCAAACCACAACAGCTGGTACAAGCACATCTGCGGCACCAACAACTGTTGCTCCAACCACAACTGGCGCACTAACAACAGTTAGTCCAACCACTACTCCTCCACCAACTACAACTCCTAGCCAAACCACAACAGCTATTCCAAGCACAACTGCGGGACCAACAACTGTTGCTCCACCCACAACTGCTACACTAACAACTGTTGCTCCAACCACGACTCCTCCACCAACAACTCCTGGCCAAACCACAACAGCTGGTCCAAGCACATCTGCGGCACCAACAACTGTTGCTCCAACCACAACTGGTGCACTAACAACTGTTGCTCCAACCACGACTCCTCCACCAACTACAACTCCTGGCCAAACCACAACAGCTGGTCCAAGCACATCTGCAGCACCAACAACTGTTGCCCCAACAACAACTGCTGCACTAACAACTGCTACTCCAACAACGACTCCTCCACCAACAACTCCTGGCCAAACCACAACAGCTGGTCCAAGCACATCTGCGGCACCAACAACTGTTGCCCCAACCACAACTGGCGCACTAACAACAGCTACTCCAGCCACGAATCCTCCACCAACTACAACTGTAAGCCTAACCACAACAGCAGGTATAACCACAACTGTATCACCAACAACTGGTGCTCCATCCACAACTCCACCAACAACTCCTGGCCAAACCACAACAGCTGGTCCAAGCACATCTGCGGCAACAACAACTGTTACTCCACCCACAACTGCTGCACTAACAACTGCTACTCCAACCACGACTCCTCCACCAACAACTCCTGGACAAACCACAACAGCTGGTCCAAGCACATCTGCGGCACCAACAACTGTTGCTCCAACAACTGTTGCTCCAACCACAACTGGTGCACTAACAACTGTTGCACCAACCACGACTCCTCCACCAACTACAACTCCTGGCCAAACAACAACAGCTGGTCCAAGCACATCTGCGGCACCAACAACTGTTGCCCCAACCACAACTGGGGCACTAACAACAGTTACTCCAGCCACGACTCCTCCACCAACTACAACTGTAAGCCTAACCACAACAGCAGGTATAACCACAACTGTATCACCAACAACTGGTGCTCCATCCACACCTCCACCAACAACTCCTGGCCAAACCACAACAGCTGGTCCAAGCACATCTGCGGCACCAACAACTGTTGCTCCAACCACAACTGGGGCACTAACAACAGTTAGTCCAACCACTACTCCTCCACCAACTACAACTCCTGGCCAAACCACAACAGCTGGTCCAAGCACATCTGCGGCACCAACAACGCTTGCTCCAACCACAACTGGTGCACAAACAACTGTTGCTCCAACCACGACTCCTCCACCACCAACAACTCCTGGCCAAACCACAACAGCTGGTCCAAGCACATCTGCGGCACCAACAACTGTTGCTCCAACCACAACTGGTGCACTAACAACTGTTGCTCCAACCACGACTCCTCCACCAACTACAACTCCTGGCCAAACCACAACAGCTGGTCCAAGCACATCTGCAGCACCAACAACTGTTGCTCCAACAACTTTTGCTCCAACCACAACTGGTGCACTAACAACTGTTGCCCCAACCACGACTCCTCCACCAACTACAACTCCTGGCCAAACCACAACAGCTGGTCCAAGCACATCTGCAGCACCCACAACTGTTGCGCGGACCACAACTGGCACACTAACAACAGTTACTCCAGCCACGACGCCTCCACCAACTACAACTGTAAGCTTAACCACAACAGCAGTTATAACCACTACTGTATCACCAACAACTGGTGTTCCATCAACAACTCCACCAACAACTCCTGGCCAAACCACAACAGCTGGTCCAAGCACATCTGCGGCACCAACAACTGTTAATCCAACAACTGTTGCTCCAACCACAACTGGTGCACTAACAACTGTTGCTCCAACCACGACTCCTCCACCAACTACAACTCCTGGCCAAACCACAACAGCTGGTCCAAGCACATCTGCGTCACCAACAACTGTTGCCCCAACCACAACTGGCGCACTAACAACAGTTACTCCAGCCACGACTCCTCCACCAACTACAACTGTAAGCCTAACCACAACAGCAGGTATAACCACAACTGGATCACCAACAACTGGTGCTCCATCCACAACTCCACCAACAACTCCGGGCCAAACCACAACAGCTGGTCCAAGCACATCTGCGGCACCAACAACTGTTGCTCCAACCACAACTGGCGCACTAACAACAGTTAGTCCAACCACTACTCCTCCACCAACTACAACTCCTAGCCAAACCACAACAGCTATTCCAAGCACAACTGCGGGACCAACAACTGTTGCTCCACCCACAACTGCTACACTAACAACTGCTACTCCAACCACGTCTCCTCCACCAACAACTCCTGGCCAAACCACAACAGCTGGTCCAAGCACATCTGCGGCACCAACAACTGTTGCTCCAACCACAACTGGTGCACTAACAACTGTTGCTCCAACCACGACTCCTCCACCAACTACAACTCCTGGCCAAACCACAACAGCTGGTCCAAGCACATCTGCAGCACCCACAACTGTTGCCCCAACCACAACTGGCACACTAACAACAGTTACTCCAGCAACGACGCCTCCACCAACTACAACTGTAAGCTTAACCACAACAGCAGTTATAACCACAACTGTATCACCAACAACTGGTGTTCCATCCACAACTCCACCAACAACTCCTGGCCAAACCACAACAGCTGGTCCAAGCACATCTGCGGCACCAACAACTGTTGCATCAACCACAACTGGCGCACTAACAACTGTTAGTCCAACCACTACTCCTCAACCAACTACAACTCCTAGCCAAACCACAACAGCTATTCCAAGCACAACTGCGGGACCAACAACTGTTGCTCCACCCACAACTGCTGCACTAACAACTGCTACTCCAACCACGACTCCTCCACCAACAACTCCTGGCCAAACCACAACAGCTGGTCCAAACACATCTGCGGCACCAACAACTGTTAATCCAACAACTGTTGCTCCAACCACAACTGGTGCACTAACAACTGCTACTCCAACCACGACTCCTCCACCAACTACAACTCCTGGCCAAACCACAACAGCTGGTCCAAGCACATCTGCGGCACAAACAACTGTTGCCCCAACCACAACTGGCGCACTAACAACAGTTACTCCAGCCACGACTCCTCCACCAACTACAACTGTAAGCCTAACCACAACAGCAGGTATAACCACAACTGGATCACCAACAACTGGTGCTCCATCCACAACTCCACCAACTACAACTCCTGGCCAAACCACAACAGCTGGTCCAAGCACATCTGTGGCACCAACAACTGTTGCTCCAACCACAACTGGCACACTAACAACTGTTACTCCGACCACTAGTCCTCCACCAACTACAACTCCTAGCCAAACCACAACAGCTATTCCAAGCACAACTGCGGGACCAACAACTGTTGCTCCACCCACAACTGCAGCACTAACAACTGCTACTCCAACCACGACTCCTCCACCCACAACTTCTGGCCAAACCACAACAGCTGGTCCAAGCACATCTGCGGCACCAACAACTGTTGCTCCAACCACAACTGGTGCACTAACAACTGTTGCTCCAACCACGACTCCTCCACCAACTACAACTCCTGGCCAAACCACAACAGCTGGTCCAAGCACATCTGCGGCACCAACAACTGTTGCCCCAACCACAACTGGCACACTAACAACAGTTACTCCAGCCACGACTCCTCCACCAACTACAACTGTAAGCCTAACCACAACAGCAGGTATAACCACAACTGTATCACCAACAACTGGTGCTCCATCCACAACTCCACCAACAACTCCTGGCCAAACCACAACAGCTGGTCCAAGCACATCTGCGGCACCAACAACTGTTGCTCCAACCACAACTGGCGCACTAACAACAGTTAGTCCAACCACTACTCCTCCACCAACTACAACTCCTAGCCAAACCACAACAGCTATTCCAAGCACAACTGCGGGACCAACAACTGTTGCTCCACCCACAACTGCTACACTAACAACTGCTACTCCAACCACGTCTCCTCCACCAACAACTCCTGGCCAAACCACAACAGCTGGTCCAAGCACATCTGCGGCACCAACAACTGTTGCTCCAACCACAACTGGTGCACTAACAACTGTTGCTCCAACCACGACTCCTCCACCAACTACAACTCCTGGCCAAACCACAACAGCTGGTCCAAGCACATCTGCAGCACCCACAACTGTTGCCCCAACCACAACTGGCACACTAACAACAGTTACTCCAGCAACGACGCCTCCACCAACTACAACTGTAAGCTTAACCACAACAGCAGTTATAACCACAACTGTATCACCAACAACTGGTGTTCCATCCACAACTCCACCAACAACTCCTGGCCAAACCACAACAGCTGGTCCAAGCACATCTGCGGCACCAACAACTGTTGCATCAACCACAACTGGCGCACTAACAACTGTTAGTCCAACCACTACTCCTCAACCAACTACAACTCCTAGCCAAACCACAACAGCTATTCCAAGCACAACTGCGGGACCAACAACTGTTGCTCCACCCACAACTGCTGCACTAACAACTGCTACTCCAACCACGACTCCTCCACCAACAACTCCTGGCCAAACCACAACAGCTGGTCCAAACACATCTGCGGCACCAACAACTGTTAATCCAACAACTGTTGCTCCAACCACAACTGGTGCACTAACAACTGCTACTCCAACCACGACTCCTCCACCAACTACAACTCCTGGCCAAACCACAACAGCTGGTCCAAGCACATCTGCGGCACCAACAACTGTTGCCCCAACCACAACTGGCGCACTAACAACAGTTACTCCAGCCACGACTCCTCCACCAACTACAACTGTAAGCCTAACCACAACAGCAGGTATAACCACAACTGGATCACCAACAACTGGTGCTCCATCCACAACTCCACCAACTACAACTCCTGGCCAAACCACAACAGCTGGTCCAAGCACATCTGTGGCACCAACAACTGTTGCTCCAACCACAACTGGCACACTAACAACTGTTACTCCAACCACTAGTCCTCCACCAACTACAACTCCTAGCCAAACCACAACAGCTATTCCAAGCACAACTGCGGGACCAACAACTGTTGCTCCACCCACAACTGCTGCACTAACAACTGCTACTCGAACCACGACTCCTACACCCACAACTTCTGGCCAAACCACAACAGCTGGTCCAAGCACATCTGCGGCACCAACAACTGTTGCTCCAACCACAACTGGTGCACTAACAACTGTTGCTCCAACCACGACTCCTCCACCAACTACAACTCCTGGCCAAACCACAACAGCTGGTCCAAGCACATCTGCGGCACCAACAACTGTTGCCCCAACCACAACTGGCACACTAACAACAGTTACTCCAGCCACGACTCCTCCACCAACTACAACTGTAAGCCTAACCACAACAGCAGGTATAACCACAACTGTATCACCAACAACTGATGCTCCATCCACAACTCCACCAACAACTCCTGGCCAAACCACAACAGCTGGTCCAAGCACATCTGCGGCACCAACAACTGTTGCTCCAACCACAACTGGCGCACTAACAACTGTTACTCCAACCACTACTCCTCCACCAACTACAACTCCTAGCCAAACCACAACAGCGGGTCTAACCACAACTGGATCACCAACAACTGGTGCTCCATCCACAACTCCACCAACAACTCCTGGCCAAACCACAACAGCTGGTCCAAGCACATCTGCGGCACCAACAACGCTTGCTCCAACCACAACTGGTGCACTAACAACTGTTGCTCCAACCACGACTCCTCCACCACCAACAACTCCTGGCCAAACCACAACAGCTGGTCCAAGCACATCTGCGGCACCAACAACTGTTGCTCCAACCACAACTGGTGCACTAACAACTGTTGCTCCAACCACGACTCCTCCACCAACTACAACTCCTGGCCAAACCACAACAGCTGGTCCAAGCACATCTGCAGCACCAACAACTGTTGCTCCAACAACTTTTGCTCCAACCACAACTGGTGCACTAACAACTGTTGCCCCAACCACGACTCCTCCACCAACTACAACTCCTGGCCAAACCACAACAGCTGGTCCAAGCACATCTGCAGCACGCACAACTGTTGCCCCAACCACAACTGGCGCACTAACAACAGTTACTCCAGCCACGACGCCTCCACCAACTACAACTGTAAGCTTAACCACAACAGCAGGTATAACCACAACTGGATCACCAACAACTGGTGCTCCATCCACAACTCCACCAACTACAACTCCTGGCCAAACCACAACAGCTGGTCCAAGCACATCTGTGGCACCAACAACTGTTGCTCCAACCACAACTGGCACACTAACAACTGTTACTCCAACCACTACTCCTCCACCAACTACAACTCCTAGCCAAACCACAACAGCTATTCCAAGCACAACTGTGGGACCAACAACTGTTGCTCCACCCACAACTGCTGCACTAACAACTGCTACTCCAACCACGACTCCTCCACCAACAACTTCTGGCCAAACCACAACAGCTGGTCCAAGCACATCTGCGGCACCAACAACTGTTGCTCCAACCACAACTGGTGCACTAACAACTGTTGCTCCAACCACGACTCCTACACCAACTACAACTCCTGGCCAAACCACAACAGCTGGTCCAAGCACATTTGCGGCACCAACAACTGTTGCTCCAACCACAACTGGCGCACTAACAACTGTTACTCCAACCACTACTCCTCCACCAACTACAACTCCTAGCCAAACCACAACAGCGGGTCTAACCACAGCTGGATCACCAACAACTGTTACTCCAACCACTACTCCTCCACCAACTACAACTCCTAGCCAAACCACAACAGCGGGTCTAACCACAACTGGATCACCAACAACTGGTGCTCCATCCACAACTCCACCAACAACTCCTGGCCAAACCACAACAGCTGGTCCAAGCACATCTGCGGCAGCAACAACTCTTGCTTCAACCACAACTGGTGCACTAACAACTGTTGCTCCAACCACGACTCCTCCACCACCAACAACTCCTGGCCAAACCACAACAGCTGGTCCAAGCACATCTGCGGCACCAACAACTGTTGCATCAACCACAACTGGCACACTAACTGTTACTCCAACCACTACTCCTCCACCAACTACAACTCCTAGCCAAACCACAACAGCTATTCCAAGCACAACTGCGGGACCAACAACTGTTGCTCCACCCACAACTGCTGCACTAACAACTGCTACTCCAACCACGACTCATCCACCAACAACTCCTGGCCAAACCACAACAGCTGGTCCGAGCACATCTGCGGCACCAACAACTGTTGCCCCAACCACAACTGGCGCACTAACAACAGTTACTCCAGCCACGACTCCTCCACCAACTACAACTGTAAGCCTAACCACAACAGCAGGTATAACCACAACTGTATCACCAACAACTGGTGCTCCATCCACAACTCCACCAACAACTCCTGGCCAAACCACAACAGCTGGTCCAAGCACATCTGCAGCACCAACAACTGTTGCTCCAACCACAACTGGGGCACTAACAACTGTTAGTCCAACCACTACTCCTCTACCAACTACAACTCCTAGCCAAACCACAACAGCTATTCCAAGCACAACTGCGGGACCAACAACTGTTGCTCCACCCACAGCTGCTGCACTAACAACTGTTGCCCCAACCACGACTCCTCCACCAACTACAACTCCTGGCCAAACCACAACAGCTGGTCCAAGCACATCTGCAGCACGCACAACTGTTGCCCCAACCACAACTGGTGCACTAACAACAGTTACTCCAGCCACGACGCCTCCACCAACTACAACTGTAAGCTTAACCACAACAGCAGGTATAACCACAACTGGATCACCAACAACTGGTGCTCCATCCACAACTCCACCAACTACAACTCCTGGCCAAACCACAACAGCTGGTCCAAGCACATCTGTGGCACCAACAACTGTTGCTCCAACCACAACTGGCACACTAACAACTGTTACTCCAACCACTACTCCTCCACCAACTACAACTCCTAGCCAAACCACAACAGCTATTCCAAGCACAACTGCGGGACCAACAACTGTTGCTCCAACCACAACTGGTGCACTAACAACTGCTACTCCAACCACGACTCCTCCACCAACAACTTCTGGCCAAACCACAACAGCTGGTTCAAGAACATCTGCGGCACCAACAACTGTTGCTCCAACCACAACTGGTGCACTAACAACTGTTGCTCCAACCACGACTCCTCCACCAACTACAACTCCTGGCCAAACCACAACAGCTGGTCCAAGCACATCTGCGGCACCAACAACTGTTGCTCCAACCACAACTGGCGCACTAACAACTGTTACTCCAACCACTACTCCTCCACCAACTACAACTCCTAGCCAAACCACAACAGCGGGTCTAACCACAACTGGATCACCAACAACGGGTGCTCCATCCACAACTCCACCAACAACTCCTGGCCAAACCACAACAGCTGGTCCAAGCACATCTGCGGCAGCAACAACTCTTGCTTCAACCACAACTGGTGCACTAACAACTGTTGCTCCAACCACGACTCCTCCACCACCAACAACTCCCGGCCAAACCACAACAGCTGGTCCAAGCACATCTGCGGCACCAACAACTGTTGCATCAACCACAACTGGCGCACTAACTGTTACTCCAACCACTACTCCTCCACCAACTACAACTCCTAGCCAAACCACAACAGCTATTCCAAGCACAACTGCGGGACCAACAACTCTTGCTCCACCCACAACTGCTGCACTAACAACTGCTACTCCAACCACGACTCATCCACCAACAACTCCTGGCCAAACCACAACAGCTGGTCCGAGCACATCTGCGGCACCAACAACTGTTGCCCCAACCACAACTGGCGCACTAACAACAGTTACTCCAGCCACGACTCCTCCACCAACTACAACTGTAAGCCTAACCACAACAGCAGGTATAACCACAACTGTATCACCAACAACTGGTGTTCCATCCACAACTCCACCAACAACTCCTGGCCAAACCACAACAGCTGGTCCAAGCACATCTGCAGCACCAACAACTGTTGCTCCAACCACAACTGGCGCACTAACAACTGTTAGTCCAACCACTACTCCTCTACCAACTACAACTCCTAGCCAAACCACAACAGCTATTCCAAGCACAACTGCGGGACCAACAACTGTTGCTCCACCCACAGCTGCTGCACTAACAGCTGCTACTCCAACCACGACTCCTCCACCAACAACTCCTGGCCAAACCACAACAGCTGGTCCAAGCACATCTGCGACACCAACAACTGTTGCTCCAACCACAACTGGTGCACTAACAACTGTTACTCCAACCACGACTCCTCCACCAACTACAACTCCTGGCCAAACCACAACAGCTGGTCCAAGCACATCTGCGGCACCAACAACTGTTGCCCCAACCACAACTGGCGCACTAACAACAGTTACTCCAGCCACGACTCCTCCACCAACTGCAACTGTAAGCTTAACCACAACAGCAGGTATAATCACAACTGTATCACCAACAACTGGTGCTCCATCCACAACTCCACCAACAACTCCTGGCCAAACCACAACAGCTGGACTAAGCACATCTGCGGCACCAACAACTGTTGCTCCATCCACAACTGGCGCACTAACAACTGTTACTCCAACCACTACTCCTCCACCAACTACAACTCCTAGCCAAACCACAACAGCGGTTCAAAGCACATCTACGGCACCAACAACTGTTGCTTCAACCACAACTGCTGGTCCAACCACAACCGCTGGCCTAACCACAACAGCAGGTATAACCACAACTGGATCACCAACAACTGGTGCTCCATCCACAACTCCACCAACTACAACTCCTGGCCAAACCACAACAGCTGGTCCAAGCACATCTGCGGCACCAACAACTGTTGCTCCAACCACAACTGGTGCACTAACAACTGTTGCTCCAACCACGACTCCGCCACCAACTACAACTCTAAGCCTAACCACAACAGCTGGTCTAACCACAACTGGATCACCAACAACTGGTGCTCCATCCACAACTCCACCAACTACAACTCCTGGCCAAACCACAACAGCTGGTCCAAGCACATCTGCGGCACCAACAACTGTTGCTCCAACCACAACTGGTGCACTAACAACTGTTGCTCCAACAACGACTCCTCCACCACCAACAACTCCTGGCCAAACCACAACAGCTGGTCCAAGCACATCTGCGGAACCAACAACTGTTGCTCCAACCACAACTGGTGCACTAACAACTGTGGCACCAACCACGACTCCTCCACCAACTACAACTCCTGGCCAAACCACAACAGCTGGTCAAAGCACATCTGCGACACAAACAACAGTTGCTCCAACCACAACTGGCGCACTAACAACTGTTACTCCATCCACGACTACTCCGCCAAGTACAACTCTAAGCCTAACCACAACAGCAGGTCTATCCACAACTGGATCACCAACAACTGGTGCTCCATCCACAACTCCACCCACTACAACTCCTGGCCAAACCACAACAGCTGGTCCAAGCACATCTGCGGCACCAACAACTGTTGCTCCAACCACAACTGGTGCACTAACAACTGTTGCTCCAACCACGACTCTTCCACCAACTACAACTCCTGGCCAAACCACAACAGCTGGTCCAAGCACATCTGCGGCACCAACAACTGTTGCTCCAACCACAACTGGTGCACTAACAACTGTTGCTCCAACAACGACTCCTCCACCACCAACAACTCCTGGCCAAACCACAACAGCTGGTCCAAGCACATCTGCGGAACCAACAACTGTTGCTCCAACCACAACTGGTGCACTAACAACTGTGGCACCAACCACGACTCCTCCACCAACTACAACTCCTGGCCAAACCACAACAGCTGGTCAAAGCACATCTGCGACACAAACAACAGTTGCTCCAACCACAACTGGCGCACTAACAACTGTTACTCCATCCACGACTACTCCGCCAAGTACAACTCTAAGCCTAACCACAACAGCAGGTCTATCCACAACTGGATCACCAACAACTGGTGCTCCATCCACAACTCCACCCACTACAACTCCTGGCCAAACCACAACAGCTGGTCCAAGCACATCTGCGGCACCAACAACTGTTGCTCCAACCACAACTGGTGCACTAACAACTGTTGCTCCAACCACGACTCTTCCACCAACTACAACTCCTGGCCAAACCACAACAGCTGGTCCAAGCACATCTGCAGCACCAACAACTGTTGCTCCAACAACTTTTGCTCCAACCACAACTGGTGCACTAACAACTGTTGCCCCAACCACGACTCCTCCACCAACTACAACTCCTGGCCAAACCACAACAGCTGGTCCAAGCACATCTGCAGCACCCACAACTGTTGCCCCAACCACAACTGGCGCACTAACAACTGTTAGTCCAACCACTACTCCTCCACCAACTACAACTCCTAGCCAAACCACAACAGCTATTCCAAGCACAACTGCGGGACCAACAACTGTTGCTCCACCCACAACTGCTGCACTAACAACTGCTACTCCAACCACGACTCCTCCACCAACAACTCCTGGCCAAACCACAACAGCTGGTCCAAACACATCTGCGGCACCAACAACTGTTAATCCAACAACAATTGCTCCAACCACAACTGGTGCACTAACAACTGTTGCTCCAACCACGATTCCTCCACCAACTACAACTCCTGGCCAAACCACAACAGCTGGTCCAAGCACATCTGCGGCACCAACAACTGTTGCCCCAACCACAACTGGCGCACTAACAACAGTTACTCCAGCCACGACTCCTCCACCAACTAGAACTGTAAGCCTAACCACAACAGCAGGTATAACCACAACTGTATCACCAACAACTGTTACTCCAACCACTACTCCTCCACCAACTACAACTCCTAGCCAAACCACAACAGCTATTCCAAGCACAACTGCGGGACCAACAACTGTTGCTCCACCCACAACTGCTGCACTAACAACTGCTACTCCAACCACGACTCCTTCACCAACAACTTCTGGCCAAACCACAACAGCTGGTCCAAGCACATCTGCGGCACCAACAACTGTTGCTCCAACCACAACTGGTGCACTAACAACTGTTGCTCCAACCACGACTCCTCCACCAACTACAACTCCTGGCCAAACCACAACAGCTGGTCCAAGCACATCTGCGGAACCAACAACTGTTGCTCAAACCACAACTGGTACACTAATAACTGTTGCTCCAACCACGACTCCTCCACCAACTACAATTCTAAGCCTAACAACAACTGCAGGTCTAACCACAACTGGATCACCAACAACTGGTGCTCCATCCACAACTCCACCAACTACAACTCCTGGCCAAACCACAACAGCTGGTCCAAGCACATCTGCGGCAACAACAACTGTTGCTCTAACCACAACTGGTGCACTAACAACTGTTGCACCAACCACGACTCCTCCACCAACTACAACTCTAAGCCTAACAACAACAGCAGGTCTAACCACAACTGGATCACCAACAACTGGTGCTCCATCCACAACTCCACCAACTACAACTCCTGGCCAAACCACACCAGCTGGTCCAAGCACATCTTTGGCACCAACAACTGTTGCTCCAACCACAACTGGTGCACTAACAACTGTTGCACCAACCACGACTCCTTCACCAACTACAACTCCTGGCCAAACGACAACAGCTGGTCAAAGCACATCTCCGGTACCAACAACAGTTGCTCCAACCACAACTGGCGCACTAACAACTGTTATTCCATCCACGACTCCTCCGCCAAGTACAACTCTAAGCCTAACCACAACAGCAGGTCTAACCACAACTGGATCACCAACAACTGGTGCTCCATCCACAACTCCACCAACTACAACTCCTGGCCAAACCACAACAGCTGGTCAAAGCACATCTGCGGCACCAACAACTGTTGCTCCAACCACAACTGGTGCACTAACAACTGTTGCTCCAACAGCGACTCCTCCACCACCAACAACTCCTGGCCAAACCACAACAGCTGGTCCAAGCACATCTGCGGCACCAACAACTGTTGCTCCAACCACAACTGGCGCACTAACAACTGTTGCTCCAACCACGACTCCTCCACAAACTACAACTCTAAGCTTAACCACAACAGCAGGTCTAACCACAACTGGATCACCAACAACGGGTGCTCCATCCACAACTCCACCAACTACAACTCCTGGCCAAACCACAACAGCTGGTCCAAGCACATCTGCGGCACCAACAACTGTTGCTCCAACCACAACTGGTACACTAACAACTGTTGCTCCAACCACGACTCCTCCACCAACTACAACTCTAAGAGTAACCACAATAGCGGGTCTAACCACAACTGTATCACCAACAACTGTTGCTTCAAAAATAACTGCTGCACAAACTACAACTCCTGCAGGAACTACAACAGCAGGTACAACGACATCCGCATTACCAACAACGGTTGCTCCAAGCACAACTGCTGCACCAACAACTGCTGGCCTAACCACAACAACAGGTCCAATGACAAATGGATCACCAACAACTTTTGCTCCAACAACGACTCCTCCACCAACAACTCCTGGCCAAACCACAACAGCTATTCCAAGCACAACTGCGGGACCAACAACTGTTGCTCCACACACAACTGCTGCACTAACAACTGCAACTCCAACCACGACTCCTCCACCAACAACTCCTGGCCAAACCACTACAGCTGTTCCAAGCACATCTGCGGCACCAACAACTGTTGCTCCAACCACAACTGGTGCACTAACAACTGTTGCTCCACCCACGACTCCTCCACCACCAACAACTCCTGGCCAAACCACAACAGCTGGTCCAAGCACATCTGCGGCACCAACAACTGTTGCTCCAACCACAACTGTTGCATTAATAACTGCTGCTCCAACCACGACTCCTCCACCAACTACAACTCCAAGCCTAACTACAACAGCTGGTCTAACCACAACTGGATCACCAACAACTGGTGCTCCATCCACAACTCCACCAACAACTCCTGGCCAAACCACAACAGCTGGTCCAACCACATCTGCGGCACCAACAACTGTTGCTCCAAGCACGACTGGTGCACCAACAACTGTTACTCTAACCACAACTGGTTCACCAACAACTGTCGCTCCAAGCACAACTCCTGCAACAACACCTACTGGCCCAACCACAACAGCTGGACAAAGCACAACTGGGGCACCAACAACTGGTGCTCCATCCACAACTCCACCAACAACTCCTGGCCAAACCACAACCGCTGTTCCAAGCACATCTGCAGCACCAACAACTGGTGCTCCATACACAACTGGTGCACTAACAACTGTTACTCCAAACACGACTCCTCCACCAACTACAACTGCTGGCCAAACCACAACAGCTGGTCTAACCACAACTGGATCGCCAACAACTGGTGCTCCATCCACAACTCCACCAACAACTCCTGGCCAAACCACAACAGCTGGTCCAAGCACATCTGCGACACCAACAACTATTGCTCCAACCACAACTGTATCACCAACAACTGGTGCTCCATCCACAACTCCACCAACAACTCCTGGCCAAACCACAACAGCTGGTCCAAGCACATCTGCGGCACCAACAACTGGTGCTCCATCCACAACTCCACCAACAACTCCTGGCCAAACCACAACAGCTGGTCCAAGCATATCTGCGGCACCAACAACTTTTGCTCAAAGCACAACTGGTGCACCAACAACTGTTGCTCTAACCACAACTGGTTCACCAACAACTGTTGCTCCAAGCACAACTCCTGCAACAACACCTACTGGCCCAACCACAACAGCTGGTTCAAGCACAACTGGGGCACCAGCTGTTGCTCCAACCACAACTGCTGCACTAACAACTGTTACTCCAACCACGACTCCTCCACCAACAACTCCTGGCCAAACCACAACAGCTGGTCCAAGCACATCTGTGGCACCAACAACTGTTTCTCCAACCACAACTGGTGCACTAACTGTT
Organism: Petromyzon marinus; assembly: GCF_048934315.1. Classification (NCBI taxonomy): domain Eukaryota; kingdom Metazoa; phylum Chordata; class Hyperoartia; order Petromyzontiformes; family Petromyzontidae; genus Petromyzon; species Petromyzon marinus. Next base: position 5,536,106 of record NC_133723.1, read on the forward strand.
ACTCCAGCCACGACTCCTCCACCAACTACAACTCTAAGCCTAACTACAACAGCGGGTCTAACCACAACTGGATCACCAACAACTGGTGCTCCATCCACAACTCCACCAACAACTCCTGTCCAAACCACAACAGCTGGTCCAAGCACATCTGCGGCACCAACAACTGCTGCTCCAACCACAACTGGTGCACTAACAACTGTTACTCCAGCCACGACTCCTCCACCAACTACAACTCTAAGCCTAACTACAACAGCAGGTCTAACCACAACTGGATCACCAACAACTGGTGCTCCATCCACAACTCCACCAACAACTCCTGGCCAAACCACAACAGCTGGTCCGAGCACATCTGCGGCACCAACAACTGTTGCTCCAAGCACAACTGCTGCACCAACTACAACCGCTGGCCTAACCACAACAGCAGGTCTAACCACAACTGGTTCACCAACAACTGTTGCTTCAACCACAACTCCACCACCAACAAGTCCTGGCCAAACCACAACAGCTGGTGCAAGCACATCTGCGGCACCAACAACTGTTTCTCCAACCACAACTGGTGCACTAACAACTGTTACTCCAGCCAAGACTCCTATACCAACTACAACTCCAAGCCTAACCACAACAGCAGGTCTAACCACAACTGGTTCACCAACAACTGTTGCTCCAACCACAACTCCACCAACAACTCCTGGCCAAACCACAACAGCTGGTCCAAGCACATCTGCGGCACCAACAACTGTTGCTCCAAGCACAACTGCTGCACCAACTACAACCGCTGGCCTAACCACAACAGCAGGTCTAACCACAACTGGTTCACCAACAACTGTTGCTTCAACCACAACTCCACCACCAACAACTCCTGGCCAAACCACAACAGCTGGTCCAAGCACATCTGCGGCACCAACAACTGTTGCTTCAACCACAACTGCTGCACCAACTACAACTGCTGGCCTAACCACACCAGCAGGTCTAACCACAACTGGATCACCAACAACGGTTGCTCCAACCGCAGCTGTTGCAACAACCACAACTCTAGGACCAGCCACAACTGCATCAGCAACAACTGCAATTGCAATCACAACAGCACCATTAACAACTATAGCACCTGCCACAACTGCAGCATCAACAGCTGCAGCCCCAACAACAACCTTTGCTACAACTGTTGAATCAACATCAATAATAGCACAAACAACTTCAGGAACTGTCCCACCAATAACAACTTCAGCACTAACCACACCTGCACAAACGACAACTGTACCACAAACCAAATATAGTCTGCCCACCACAAGTGCTGCACTAACGTCTACTGCTGCCTCCTCTTCTGTACCCCTTCCATCAACTGCTGAATTAATATCGTCTCCAGCAGCAACATCAGCCCCATCCCTCACTTCTATGCCAGGCTCAACCACAGCCGCAGGACTCTCCAAAACCTCTCCCCCAGCCACACCAACCTCCGCAGCAACCACAACATTGGCACTCACAACAGCCGGAGTATTGACTGCAGCAACAACCCCTGCCTCTCTAACTACAAGCGCAGTTATGACTGCAACTGCAGCCACAGTTACCCCGGTGGCATTAGTGACATCTGCAACTACTGCTATTGGGACAGCTGTTGCACCAACAACTATTGCACCAATAACCGCTACAGCACTGACAACTACAACATCACCGTTGAGCACAACGGCAACTTCAGGAGTCGTGCAAACAACTGCCCCATCGACGTCAACTGTACCCATCACCACAGCAATCCTAACGACCTCACTAACATCATCTGTAGGTTCAACAACAGCAGCTCCACCAACCTCTGGATCCACAACAGCCACCACTACTGTTCTACTCTCCACGACCACTTCAGGTAAGCATCATCATGATGATCGTCACACTGTTTATACTGGTGCCTCGCATGTACAATCCATTTAGCTATGGGGGACCGCAGGGCGGCAGCTGTCCCTCTGTGGCACAACGTGAACATAGTACTGACCAGGAAGTGGACATTATTCTGCCAGTTTCAGACAATGTTAACATGTTTTTTTTCCTCTCTGCAATGATTACGTAATTTGGCAAATTTAAACCATGACACTGGCACACATGGTCCATCCATTTGAAAATCGTCACGGGACACTTGAAGCAGATGGCTGGTCCATGTCAAAGTCCGAAGCTCCACGTGACACAGAGGTAGACATCGCAGCACCTGAAAATTGCTTGTGCTTGGCCATGATAGCGGTTTATTTTATTTGAAAATATTTGGCAGTTTTTAAATTGCGGAATGTTGTGTAGACTGTCCAGATGCAGTCCAAAAGCAGGGCCGCACTGTGTGTTGTAAACTGCCTGTGTTGCAGGATAAAATGGGAAATTAATGAATACTACTCTGGCTAATAAGAGTGTTGAATGTTTGTTGTGCTTCATTTAGCTAAATTTCAGTTCTGAGTATTGAAATCATTGGTTGGACTGTGATGAGATGACATTACTCTCTGTAGCAGGGTGAGTGGGAGAGTGCTGCCCTGTAGTGTATGAGAAATAGAGGTTGCATGAAGGGATATTAGAAGTAGTTATGTGATATCTGCTTCAGCGGACAGGTTTGAAATTGGACTGATAGTAAATATTTCATGAAAAGTAGTTATAATATACATTATTTTATCAATGATATACACCAATATTAAACAAAACCAAAACAATTGTAAAAGCAAACATGAACAACACATTTCTTACAAACAACAAAATTCAACAATTCAATAAAAACTGACTCAACTTCACATAACTAACAATATTGAACAATAAAAGACATGGAATAAATAATTTTGTTTTCTTAAACACAGAATCAGAATTGGAATCTTGATTTATCCTGGATAAGTGACAATGTCAATTGACAAATGCAGCTAGCTTTGTGATGAGTTTACAGGTTGTAACGAATGCGCTTTGGCATGAAGCGAACCGTCGGACATTGTGCCAAATAACACAAAGTACAACTTTTAAACATGTCGGGAGAACTTTCACGACATGAGAACACCCGCAAAGTGATGAAAAAATAGTGACGTACTCAACAGTTAATGTGAAAACATACGACTCATTTCACAGGTACTGTGCAAACTGCGCAAATATCTACAACTACGTCAGGAAACCCAACAACCACAATTGAGGCTACAACGCTAACGCTCTTGACTACCGCAACTACAACATCAGGACTGAGTACGACACAACCCAAGACTACAGCACAAATATTAACAACACAACCAACACTGACAACAAGCACAGCTGCGGTCCAAACTACTCCAGGAAAAACAACAACGGCATCTCCAACATCTGCCGCAAAAACAACATCAGCAGCAACAACACCATCAGCTACAACTGTAGGACAAACAACATCAGGTGCCGCAACACCTCCAGCAATAACCACTTTAGCTGCAACAACACCATTGTCCACAACAGCACAATCTATAGCAGCATTTACATCAGCAGTAGTAACCACATCAGTAGCAGCAACAACACCATCACCTACGACTTTAGGGCAAACAACTGCAGGTCCCTCAACATCTGCAGCATTAACCACATCAGCAGCAACAACACCATCAGCTACAACTGTAGGACAAACATCAGGTGCCCCAACAACTGCAGAAATAACCACATCAGCTGCAATAACACCATTGCCCACAACATCACCACAATCTACAGCATCATCAACATCTGCAGTAGTAACCACATCAGCAGAAATGTCGACAACTGCAGGACCAACAACAGAAGTATCAATTCCAATACCACAAACATCAACTCCTTCACCAACTCAAAGGTCCACAACTCCAGGACAAACAACAGCAGCATTAACATCTGCAGCAGTAACCACATCAGCAGCAACAACACCATTGTCCACAACACCACCACAATCTACAGCAGCATCCACACCAGCAGTAGTAACCACATCAGCAGCAACAATACCATCAGCTACATCTCCAGGAAAAACAACTTCAGCAGTCTCAACAACTGCAGCAAAAACCACATCAGCTGCAACAACACCATTGCTCACAACATCACCACAATCTACAGCATCAACAACATCTGCAGCCATAACCACATCAGCAGCAACAACACCATCAGGAACAACTGTAGCACAAACATCAGGTGCCTCAACATCTGCAGCAATAATCACATCAGCTGCAACAACACCATTGCCCACAATACCACCACAATCTACATCAGCATCAACATCTGCAGTAGTAACCACATCAGCAGTAATATCTACAACTGCAGGACCAACAACAGAAGTATCAACTCCAATACCACAAACATCAACTCCTTCACCAACTAAAATGTCCACAACTCCAGGACAAACAACAGCAGCATCAACATCTGCAGCAATAACCACATCAGCTGCAACAACACCATTGCCCACAACACCACCACAATCTACAGCAGCATCAACATCTGCAGTAGTAACCACATCAGCAGCAACAACACCATCAGCTACATCTCCAGGAAAAACAACTTCAGCAGTCTCAACATCTGCATCAATAACCACATCAGCGGCAACAACACAATTGTCCACAACACCACCACAATCTACAGCAGCATCAACATCTGCAGCAGTAACTACATCAGCAGTAACAACACCATCAGCTACAACTGCAGGACAAACAACATCAGGTTCCGCAACAACTGCATCAATAACCACATCAGAGGCAAACACACCATTGTCCACAACACCAGCACAATCTACAGCAGCATCAATATCTGCAGCCATAACCACATCAGCAGCAACAACACCATCAGCAACAACTGTAGTACAAACATCAGGTGCCTCAACATCTGCAGCAATAACCACATCAGCAGGAACAACACCATCAGCTACAACTGTAGAACAAACAACATCAGGTGCCGCAACATCTGCAGCAATAACCGCATCAGCTGCAACAACACCATTGCCCACAACACCACCACAATCTACATCAACATCTGCAGTAGTAACCACATCAGCAGGAACAACACCATCGGCTACAACTGTAGTACAAACAACATCAGGTGCCTCAACAACTGCAGCAATAACCACATCAGCTGCAACAACACCATTGCCCACAACACCACCACAATCTACAGTAGCATCAACATCTGCAGTAGTAACCACATCAGCAGTAATATCTACAACTGCAGGACCAACAACAGAAGTATCAACTCCAATACCACAAACATCAACTCCTTCACCAACTCAAATGTCCACAACTCCAGGACAAACAACAGCAGCATCAACATCTGCAGCAATAACCACATCAGCTGCAACAACACCATTGCCCACAACACCACCACAATCTACAGCAGCATCAACATCTGCAGTAGTAACCACATCAGCAGCAACAACACCATCAGCTACATCTCCAGGAAAAACAACTTCAGCAGTCTCAACATCTGCATCAATAACCACATCAGCGGCAACAACACAATTGTCCACAACACCACCACAATCTACAGCAGCATCAACATCTGCAGCAGTAACTACATCAGCAGTAACAACACCATCAGCTACAACTGCAGGACAAACAACATCAGGTTCCGCAACAACTGCATCAATAACCACATCAACGGCAAACACACCATTGTCCACAACACCAGCACAATCTACAGCAGCATCAATATCTGCAGCCATAACCACATCAGCAGCAACAACACCATCAGCAACAACTGTAGTACAAACATCAGGTGCCTCAACATCTGCAGCAATAACCACATCAGCAGGAACAACACCATCAGCTACAACTGTAGAACAAACAACATCAGGTGCCGCAACATCTGCAGCAATAACCGCATCAGCTGCAACAACACCATTGCCCACAACACCACCACAATCTACATCAACATCTGCAGTAGTAACCACATCAGCAGGAACAACACCATCGGCTACAACTGTAGTACAAACAACATCAGGTGCCTCAACAACTGCAGCAATAACCACATCAGCTGCAACAACACCATTGCCCACAACACCACCACAATCTACAGTAGCATCAACATCTGCAGTCGTAACAACATCAGCAGCAACAACGCCATCAGCTACAACTGTAGGACAAACATCAGGTGCCTCAACATCTGCAGCAATAACCACATCAGCAGGAACAACACCATCGGCTACAACTGCAGGACAAACATCAGGTGCCACAACATCTGCAGCAATAACCACATCAGCAGGAACAACACCATCGGCTACAACTGTAGAACAAACAACATCAGGTGCCTCAACAACTGCAACAGTAACCACATCAGCTACAACAACACCTTTGGCAACAACTCTCGCACGAACAACTGCAGGTCCCTCAACATCTGCAGCAGTAACCACATCAGCTGCAACACCGCCATCGTCCACAACACCACCACAATCTACAGCAGAATTAACATCAGCAGTAGTAACAACATCAGCAATAATTTCTACAACTGCAGGAACAACAACAGAAGTATCAACTCCAATACCACAAACATCAACTCTTTCACCAACTCAAATGTCCACAACTCCAGGACAAACAACAGCAGCATCAACATCTGCATCCATAACAACATCAGCAGCAAAAACACCATCAGCTACAACTTTAGGACAAACAACATCAGGTGCTTCAACATCTGCAGCAATAACAGCATCAGCGGCAACAACGCCATCGTCCACAACACCACCACAATCTACAGCAGCATCAACATCTGCAGCCATAACCACATCAGCAGCAAAAACACCATTGCCCACATCACTACAATCTACAGCATCATCAACATCTGCAGCCCTAACAACATTAGCAGCAACAACACCATCAGCTACAACTGTAGGACAAACAACATCAGGTGCCGTAACATCTGCAGCAATAACCGCATCAGCTGCAACAACACCATTGCCCACAACACCACCACAATCTACATCAACATATGCAGTAGTAACCACATCAGCAGGAACAACACCATCGGCTACAACTGTAGGACAAACAACATCAGGTGCCTCAACAACTGCAGCAATAACCACATCAGCCGCAACAACACCATTGCCCACAACACCACCACAATCTACAGCAGCATCAACATCTGCAGCAGTAACCACATCCGCAGCAACAACACCATTGGCAACAACTCTCGCACAAACAACTGCAGGTCCCTCAACATCTGCAGCAGTAACCACATCAGCTGCAACACCGCCATCGTCCACAACACCATCACAATCTACAATAGCATCAACATCTGCAGCCATAACCACATCAGCAGCAACAACACCATCAGCAACAACTGTAGCACAAACATCAGGTGCCTCAACATCTGCAGCAATAACCACATCAGCTGCAACAACACCACTGCCCACATCACTACAATCTGCAGCATCATCAACATCTGCAGCCCTAACAACATCAGCAGCAACAACACCATCAGCTACAACTGTAGGACAAACAACATCAGGTGCCGCAACATCTGCAGCAATAACCGCATCAGCTGCAACAACACCATTGCCCACAACACCACCACAATCTACATCAACATCTGCAGTAGTAACCACATCAGCAGGAACAACACCATCGGCTACAACTGTTGGACAAACAACATCAGGTGCCTCAACAACTGCTGCAATAACCACATCAGCTGCAACAACACCATTGCCCATAACACCACCACAATCTACAGCAGCATCAACATCTGCAGTAGTAACCACATCAGCAGCAACAACACCATTGGCAACAACTCTCGCACAAACAACTGCAGGTCTCTCAACATCTGCAGCAGTAACCACATCAGCTGCAACACCGCCATCGTCCACAACACCACCACAATCTACAGCAGGATTAACATCAGCAGTAGTAACAACATCAGCAATAATTTCTACAACTGCAGGAACAACAACAGAAGTATCAACTCCAATACCACAAACATCAACTCCGTCACCAACTCAAATGTCCACAACTCCAGGACAAACAACAGCAGCATCAACATCTGCAGCCATAACCACATCAGCAGCAAAAACACCATCAGCTACAACTGTAGGACAAACAACATCAAGTGCCTCAACATCTGCAGCAATAACATCATCAGCGGCAACAACGGCATCGTCCACAACACCACCCGAATCTACAGCAGCATCCACACCAGCAGTAGTAACCACATCAGCACCAACAACACCATCAGCTACATCTTCAGGAAAAACAACTTCACCAGTCTCAACATCTGCAGCAATAACCACATCAGCTGCAACAACACCATTGCCCACAACACCACCAAAATCTACAGCAGCAGCAACATCTGCAGCAGTAACCACACCAGCAGCAACAACATCATTGGCAACAACTCTCGCACAAACAACTGCAGGTCCCTCAACATCTGCAGCAGTAACCACATCAGCAGCAACAACACCATCAGCTAAAACTGCAGGACAAACATCAGGTGCCTCAACATCTGCAGCAATAACCACATCAGCTGCAACACCGCCATCATCCACAACACCACCACAATCTACAATAGCATCAACATCTGCAGCCATAACCACATCAGTAGCAACAACACCATCAGGAACAACTGTAGCACAAACATCAGGTGCCTCAATATCTGCAGCAATAACCACATCAGCTGCAACAACAGCATTGCCCACATCACTACAATCTACAGCATCATCAACATCTGCAGCCCTAACAACATCAGCAGCAACAACACCATCAGCTACAACTGTAGGACAAACAACATCAGGTGCCGCAACATCTGCAGCAATAACCGCATCAGCTGCAACAACACCACTGCCTACAACACCACCACAATCCACATTAACATCAACATCTGCAGTAGTAACCACATCAGCAGGAACAACACCATCGGCTACAACTGTTGGACAAACAACATCAGGTGCCTCAACAACTGCTGCAATAACCACATCAGCTGCAACAACACCATTGCCCACAACACCACCACAATCTACAACAGCATCAACATCTGCAGCAGTAACCACATCAGCAGCAACAACACCATCAACTACAACTGTAGGACAAAAAACATCAGGTGCCTCAACATCTGCAGCAATAACAGCATCAGCGGCAACAACGCCATCGTCCACAACACCACCCCAATCTACAGCAGCATCCACACCAGCAGTAGTAACCACATCAAAACCAACAACACCATCAGCTACATCTCCAGGAAAAACAACTTCAGCAGTCTCAACATCGGGATCAATAACCACATCAGCGGCAACAACACCATTGTCCACAACACCACCAAAATCTACAGTAGCATCAACATCTGCAGTAGTAACCACATCAGCAGTAATGTCTACAACTGCAGGACCAACAACGGAAGTATCAACTCCAATACCACAAACATCAACTCCTTCACCAACTCAAATGTCCACAACTCCAGGACAAACAACAGCAGCATCAACATCTGCAGCAATAACCACATCAGCTGCAACAACACCATCAGCAACAACTGTAGTACAAACATCAGGTGCCTCAACATCTGCAGCAATAACCACATCAGCTGCAACAACACCATTGCCCACATCACTACAATCTACAGCATCATCAACATCTGCAGCCATAACCACATCAGCAGCAACAACACCATCAGCAACAAATGTAGTACAAACATCAGGTGCCTCAACATCTGCAGCAATAACCACATCAGCTGCAACAACACCATTGCCCACAACACCACCACAATCCACATCAACATCTGCAGTAGTAACCACATCAGCAGGAACAACACCATCGACTACAACTGTAGGACAAACAACATCAGGTGCCTCAACAACTGCAGCAATAACCACATCAGCTGCAACAACACCATTGCCCACAACACCACCACAATCTACAGTAGCATCAACATCTGCAGTCGTAACAACATCAGCAGGAACAACGCCATCAGCTATAACTGTAGGACAATCAACATCAAGTGCCGGAACAACTACAGCAATAACCACATCAGCTGTAACAACATCACTGGCAACAACTCTCGCACAAACAACTGCAGGTTCTTCAACATCTGCAGTAGTAACCACATCAGCAGAAACAACACCATCAGCTACAACTGCAGGACAAACATCAGGTGCCTCAACATCTGCAGCAATAACCACATCAGCTGCAACACCGCCATCATCCACAACACCACCACAATTTACAGCAGGATTAACATCAGCAGTTGTAACCACATCAGCAATAATTTCTACAACTGCAGGAACAACAACAGAAGTATCAACTCCAATACCACAAACATCAACTCCTTCACCAACTCAAATGTCCACAACTCCAGGACAAACAACAGCAGCATCAACATCTGCATCAGTAACTACATCATCAGCAACAACACCATTGCCCACAACACCACCACAATCTGCAGCAGCATCAACATCTGCAGCAGTAACTACATCAGCAGTAACAACACCATCAGCTACAACTGCAGGACAAACAACATCAGGTGCCGCAACAACTGCATCAATAACCACATTAGTGGCAACCACACCATTGTCCACAACACCACCACAATCTACAACAGCATCAACATCTGCAGCCATAACCACATCAGCAGCAACAACACCATCAGCAACAACTGTAGTACAAACATCAGGTGCCTCAACATCTGCAGCAATAACCACATCAGCTGCAACAACACCATTGCCCACATCACTACAATCTACAGCATCATCAACATCTGCAGCCATAACCACATCAGCAGCAACAACACCATCAGCAACAACTGTAGTACAAACATCAGGTGCCTCAACATCTGCGGCAATAACCACATCAGCTGCAACAACACCATTGCCCACAACACCACCACAATCCACATCAACATCTGCAGTAGTAACCACATCAGCAGGAACAACACCATTGGCTACAACTGTAGGACAAACAACATCAGGTGCCTCAACAACTGCAGCAATAACCACATCAGCTGCAACAACACCATTGCCCACAACACCACCACAATCTACAGTAGCATCAACATCTGCAGTCGTAACAACATCAGCAGGAACAACGCCATCAGCTATAACTGTAGGACAATCAACATCAAGTGCTGGAACAACTGCCGCAATAACCTCATCACCTGTAACAACATCACTGGCAACAACTCTCGCACAAACAACTGCAGGTCCCTCAACATCTGCAGCAGTAACCACATCAGCAGAAACAACACCATCAGCTACAACTGCAGGACAAACATCAGGTGCCTCAACATCTGCAGCAATAACCACATCAGCTGCACCACCGCCATCATCCACAACACCACCACAATTTACAGCAGGATTAACATCAGCAGTTGTAACCACATCAGCAATAATTTCTACAACTGCAGGAACAACAACAGAAGTATCAACTCCAATACCACAAACATCAACTCCTTCACCAACTCAAATGTCCACAACTCCAGGACAAACAACAGCAGCATCAACATCTGCATCAGTAACTACATCATCAGCAACAACACCATTGCCCACAACACCACCACAATCTGCAGCAGCATCAACATCTACAGCAGTAACTACATCAGCAGTAACAACACCATCAGCTACAACTGCAGGACAGACAACATCAGGTGCCGCAACAACTGCATCAATAACCACATTAGCGGCAACCACACCATTGTCCACAACACCACCACAATCTACAACAGCATCAACATCTGCAGCCATAACCACATCAGCAGCAACAACACCATCAGCAACAACTGTAGTACAAACATCAGGTGCATCAACATCTGCAGCAATAACCACATCAGCTGCAACAACACCATTGCCCACATCACTACAATCTACAGCATCATCAACATCTGCAGCCATAACCACATCAGCAGCAACAACACCATCAGCAACAACTGTAGTACAAACATCAGGTGCCTCAACATCTGCAGCAATAACCACATCAGCTGCAACAACACCATTGCCCACAACACCACCACAATCCACATCAACATCTGCAGTAGTAACCACATCAGCAGGAACAACACCATTGGCTACAACTGTAGGACAAACAACATCAGGTGCCTCAACAACTGCAGCAATAACCACATCAGCTGCAACAAGACCATTGCCCACAACACCACCACAATCTACAGTAGCATCAACATCTGCAGTCGTAACAACATCAGCAGGAACAACGCCATCAGCTATAACTGTAGGACAATCAACATCAAGTGCTGGAACAACTGCCGCAATAACCACATCACCTGTAACAACATCACTGGCAACAACTCTCGCACAAACAACTGCAGGTCCCTCAACATCTGCAGCAGTAACCACATCAGCAGAAACAACACCATCAGCTACAACTGCAGGACAAACATCAGGTGCCTCAACATCTGCAGCAATTACCACATCAGCTGCAACACCGCCATCATCCACAACACCACCACAATTTACAGCAGGATTAACATCAGCAGTTGTAACCACATCAGCAATAATTTCTACAACTGCAGGAACAACAACAGAAGTATCAACTCCAATACCACAAACATCAACTCCTTCACCAACTCAAATGTCCACAACTCCAGGACAAACAACAGCAGCATCAACATCTGCATCAGTAACTACATCATCAGCAACAACACCATTGCCCACAACACCACCACAATCTGCAGCAGCATCAACATCTACAGCAGTAACTACATCAGCAGTAACAACACCATCAGCTACAACTGCAGGACAGACAACATCAGGTGCCGCAACAACTGCATCAATAACCACATTAGCGGCAACCACACCATTGTCCACAACACCACCACAATCTACAGCAGCATCAACATCTGCAGCCATAACCACATCAGCAGCAACAACACCATCAGCAACAACTGTAGTACAAACATCAGGTGCCTCAACATCTGCAGCAATAACCACATCAGCTGCAACAACACCATTGCCCACATCACTACAATCTACAGCATCATCAACATCTGCAGCCATAACCACATCAGCAGCAACAACACCATCAGCAACAAATGTAGTACAAACATCAGGTGCCTCAACATCTGCAGCAATAACCACATCAGCTGCAACAACACCATTGCCCACAACACCACCACAATCTACAGTAGCATCAACATCTGCAGTCGTAACAACATCAGCAGGAACAACGCCATCAGCTATAACTGTAGGACAATCAACATCAAGTGCCGGAACAACTGCAGCAATAACCACATCAGCTGCAACAACACCATTGCCCACAACACCACCACAATCTACAGCACCATCAACATCTACAGCAGCAACCACATCAGCAGCAACAACACCATTGGCAACAACTCTCGCACAAACAACTGCAGGTCCCTCAACATCTGCAGCAGTAACCACATCAGCAGAAACAACACCATCAGCAACAACTGTAGTACAAACATCAGGTGCCTCAACATCTGCAGCAATAACCACATCAGCTGCAACAACACCATTGCCCACATCACTACAATCTACAGCATCATCAACATCTGCAGCCATAACCACATCAGCAGCAACAACACCATCAGCAACAAATGTAGTACAAACATCAGGTGCCTCAACATCTGCAGCAATAACCACATCAGCTGCAACAACACCATTGCCCACAACACCACCACAATCTACAGTAGCATCAACATCTGCAGTCGTAACAACATCAGCAGGAACAACGCCATCAGCTATAACTGTAGGACAATCAACATCAAGTGCCGGAACAACTGCAGCAATAACCACATCAGCTGCAACAACACCATTGCCCACAACACCACCACAATCTACAGCACCATCAACATCTACAGCAGCAACCACATCAGCAGCAACAACACCATTGGCAACAACTCTCGCACAAACAACTGCAGGTCCCTCAACATCTGCAGCAGTAACCACATCAGCAGAAACAACACCATCAGCTACAACTGCAGGACAAACATCAAGTGCCTCAACATCTGCAGCAATAACCACATCAGCTGCAACAACACCATTGCCCACAACACCACCACAATCTACAGTAGCATCAACATCTGCAGTCGTAACAACATCAGCAGGAACAACGCCATCAGCTATAACTGTAGGACAATCAACATCAAGTGCCGGAACAACTGCAGCAATAACCACATCAGCTGCAACAACACCATTGCCCACAACACCACCACAATCTACAGCACCATCAACATCTACAGCAGTAACCACATCAGCAGCAACAACACCATTGGCAACAACTCTCGCACAAACAACTGCAGGTCCCTCAACATCTGCAGCAGTAACCACATCAGCAGAAACAACACCATCAGCTACAACTGCAGGACAAACATCAAGTGCCTCAACATCTGCAGCAATAACCACATCAGCTGCAACACCGCCATCGTCCACAACACCACCACAATCTACAGCAGGATTAACATCAGCAGTAGTAACAACATCAGCAATAAGTTCTACAACTGCAGGAACAACAACAGAAGTATCAACTCCAATACCACAAACATCAACTCCTTCACCAACTCAAATGTCCACAACTCCAGGACAAACAACAGCAGCATCAACATCTGCATCCGTAACCACATCAGCAGCAAAAACACCATCAGCTACAACTGTAGGACAAACAACATCAGGTGCCTCAACATCTGCAGCAATAACCCCTTCAGCGGTAACAACGCCTTTACCCACAACACCACCACAATCTACAGCATCAACATCTGCAGCAGTAACCACATCAGCAGCAACAACACCATTGGCAACAACTCTCGCACAAACAACTGCAGGTCCCTCAACATCTGCAGCCGTAACCACATCAGCAGCAAAAACACCATCAGCTACAACTGTAGGACAAGAAACATCAGGTGCCTCAACATCTGCAGCAATAACAGCATCAGCGGCAATAACGGCATCGTCCACAACACCACCCAAATCTACAGCAGCATCCACACCAGCAGTAGTAACCACATCAGCACCAACAACACCATCAGCTACATCTCCAAGAAAAACAACTTCAGCAGTCTCAACATCTGCAGCAATAACCACATCAGCTGCAACAACACCATTGTCCACAACACCATCACAATCTACAATAGCATCAACATCTGCAGCAGTAACCACATCAGCAGCAACAACACCATCAGCTACAACTGCAGGACAAACATCAGGTGCCTCAACATCTGCAGCAATAACCACATCAGTTGCAACAACACCACTGCCCACATTACTACAATCTACAGCATCATCAACATCTGCAGCCCTAACAACATCAGCAGCAACAACACCATCAGCTACAACTGTAGGACAAACAACATCAGGTGCCGCAACATCTGCAGCAATAACCGCATCAGCTGCAACAACACCATTGCCCACAACACCACCACAATCTACATCAACATCAACATCTGCAGTAGTAACCACATCAGCAGGAACAACGCCATCGGCTACAACAGTAGGACAAACAACATCAGGTGCCTCAACAACTGCAGCAATAACCACATCAGCCGCAACAACACCATTGCCCACAACACAACCACAGTCTACAGCAGCATCAACATCTGCAGCAGTAACCACATCAGCAGCAACAACACCATTGGCAACAACTCTCGCACAAACAACTGCAGGTCCCTCAACATCTGCAGCAGTAACCACATCAGCTGCAACACTGCCATCGTCCACTACACCACCACAGTCTACAGCAGGATTAACATCAGCAGTAGTAACAACATCAGCAATAATTTCTACATCTGCAAGAACAACAACAGAAGTATCAACTCCAATACAACAAACATCAACTCCTTCACCAACCCAAATGTCCACAACTCCAGGACAAACAACAGCAGCATCAACATCTGCAGCCATAACCACATCAGCAGCAAAAACACCATCAGCTACAACTGTAGGACAAACAACATCAGGTGCCTCAACATCTGCAGCAATAACAGCATCAGCGGCAACAACGGCATCGTCCACAACACCACCCCAATCTACAGCAGCATCCACACCAGCAGTAGTAACCACATCAGCACCAACAACACCATCAGCTACATCTCCAGGAAAAAAAACTTCAGCAGTCTCAACATCTGCAGCAATAACCACATCAGCTGCAACAACACCATTGCCCACAACACCACCACAATCTACAATAGCATCAACATCTGCAGCATTAACCACATCAGCAGCAGCAACACCATCGGCTTTCACTGTAGGACAAACATCAGGTGCAGCAACAACTGCAGCAATAACCACATCAGCTGCAACAACATCACTGGCAACAACTCTCGCACAAACAACTGCAGGTCCCTCAACATCTGCAGCAGTAACCACATCAGCAGAAACAACACCATCAGCTACAACTGCAGGACAAACATCAGGTGCCTCAACATCTGCAGAAATGACCACATCAGCTGCAACACCGCCATCATCCACAACACCACCACAATTTACAGCAGGATTAACATCAGCAGTTGTAACCACATCAGCAATAATTTCTACAACTGCAGGAACAACAACAGAAGTATCAACTCCAATACCACAAACATCAACTCCTTCACCAACTCAAATGTCCACAACTCCAGGACAAACAACAGCAGCATCAACATCTGCATCAGTAACTACATCATCAGCAACAACACCATTGCCCACAACACCACCACAATCTGCAGCAGCATCAACATCTGCAGCAGTAACTACATCAGCAGTAACAACACCATCAGCTACAACTGCAGGACAAACAACATCAGGTGCCGCAACAACTGCATCAATAACCACATTAGCGGCAACCACACCATTGTCCACAACACCACCACAATCTACAGCAGCATCAACATCTGCAGCCATAAACACATCAGCAGCAACAACACCATCAGCAACAACTGTAGTACAAACATCAGGTGCCTCAACATCTGCAGAAATAACCACATCAGCTGCAACAACACCATTGCCCACATCACTACAATCTACAGCATCATCAACATCTGCAGCCATAACCACATCAGCAGCAACAACACCATCAGCAACAACTGTAGTACAAACATCAGGTGCCTCAACATCTGCAGCAATAACCACATCAGCTGCAACAACACCATTGCCCACAACACCACCACAATCCACATCAACATCAACATCTGCAGTAGTAACCACATCAGCAGGAACAACACCATCGGCTACAACTGTAGGACAAACAACATCAGGTGCCTCAACAACTGCAGCAATAACCAAATCAGCTGCAACAACACCATTGCCCACAACACCACCACAATCTACAGCACCATCAACATCTACAGCAGTAACCACATCAGCAGCAACAACACCATTGGCAACAACTCTCGCACAAACAACTGCAGGTCCCTCAACATCTGCAGCAGTAACCACATCAGCAGAAACAACACCATCAGCTACAACTGCAGGAAAAACATCAGGTGCCTCAACATCTGCAGCAATAACCACATCAGCTGCAACACCGCCATCATCCACAACACCACCACAATCTACAGCAGGATTAACATCAGCAGTAGTAACAACATCAGCAATAATTTCTACAACTGCAGGAACAACAACAGAAGTATCAACTCCAATACCACAAACATCAACTCCTTCACCAACACAAATGTCCACAACTCCAGGACAAACAACAGCAGCATCAACATCTGCAGCCGCAACCACATCAGCAGCAAAAACACCATCAGCTACAACTGTAGGACAAACAACATCAGGTGCCTCAACATCTGCAGCAATAACAGCATCAGCGGCAACAACGCCATCGTCCACAACACCACCCCAATCTACAGCATCATCCACACCAGCAGTAGCAACCACATCAGCACCAACAACACCATCAGCTACATCTCCAGGAAAAACAACTTCAGCAGTCTCAAAATCTGCATCAATAACCACATCAGCGGCAACCACACAATTGTACACAACACCACCACAATCTAAAGCAGCATCAACATCTGCAGCCATAACCACATCACCAGCAACAACACCATCAGCAACAACTGTAGCACAAACATCAGGTTCCTCAACATCTGCAGCACTAGCCACATCAGCTGCAACAACACCCTTGCCCACATCACTACAATCTGCAGCATCATCAACATCTGCAGCCCTAATAACATCAGCAGCAACAACACCATCAGCTACAACTGTAGGACAAACAACATCAGGTGCCTCAACATCTGCAGCAATAGCCACATCAGCTGCAACAACACCCTTGCCCACATCACTACAATCTGCAGCATCATTAACATCTGCAGCCCTAACAACATCAGCAGCAACAACACCATCAGCTACAACTGTAGGACAAACAACATCAGGTGCCTCAACAACTGCAGCAATAACTACATCAGCCGCAACAACACCATTGCCCACAACATCACCACAATCTACAGCATCAACATCTGCAGTAGTAACCACATCAGAGGCAACAACACCATCGGCAACAACTCTCGCACAAACAACTGCAGGACCCTCAACATCTGCAGCAGTTACCACATCAACAGCAACACCATCGGCTACAACTGTAGGACAAACATCAGGTGCCGCAACAACTGCAGCATTAACCACATCAGCTGCAACAACACCATTTCCCACAACACCACCACAATATACAGCCTCACCAACATCTGCAGCCGTAACTACATCAGCAGTAATAACGCCATCAGCTACAACTGTAGGACAAACAACATCAGGTGCCTCAACATCTGCAGCAATAACCACATCAGCTGCAACAACACCATTGGCCACAACACCACCACAATCTACAGCACAATCAACATCTACAGCAGTAACCACATCAGCAGCAACAACACCATTGGCAACAACTCTGGCACAAACAACTGCAGGTCCCTCAACATCTGCAGCAGTAACCACATCAGCAGCAACAACACCATCAGCTACAACTGTAGGACAAACATCAGGTCCCTCAACATCTGCAGCAATAACCACATCAGCTGCAACAACGCCATCATCCACAACACCACCACAATCTACAGCAGGATTCACTTCAGCAGTAGTAACAACATCAGCAATCATTTCTACAACTGCAGGAACATCAACAGAAGTATCAACTCCAATACCACAAACATCAACTCCTTCACCAACTCAAATGTCCACAACTCCAGGACAAACAACAGCAGCATCAACATCTGCAGCCGAAACCACATCAGCAGCAACAACACCATCAGCTACAACTGTAGGACAAACAACATCAGGTGCCGCAACAACTGCAGCAATAACCACTTCAGCAGCAACAACGCCATCATCCACAACACCACCACAATCTACAGCAGCATCCACACCAGCAGTAGTAACCACATCAGCAGCAACAACACCATCAGCTACATCTCCAGGAAAAACAACTCCAGCAGTCTCAACATCTGCATCAATAACCACATCAGCGGCAACCACACCATTGTCAACAACACCACCACCACAATCTACAGCAACATCAACATCTGCAGCAGTAACCACATCAGCAGGAACAACACCATTGCCCACAACATCTCCACAATCTACAGCATCATCAACATCTGCAGCCATAACCACATCAGCAGCAACAACACCATTGCTCACAACACCACCACAATATACATCAGCATCAACATCTGCAGCCGTAACCACATCAGCAGCAACACCACCATCAGCTATAACTCTAGGACAAGCAACTCCAGGTGCCTCGACATCTGCAGCAATAACAGCATCAGCTGCAACAACACCATTATCCACAACACCACCACAAGCTACAGCAGCATCAACATCTGTAGTAACAACATCAGCAGCAACAACACCATCCGCGACAACTCTAGGACAAACAACTTCAGCAGTCTCAACATCTGCAGCAATAACAGCATCAGCTGCAGCAACACCATTAACCACAACAACACCACAATCGACAACAGTTGCCTCAACTTCAGTAACACCAACGTCATCAGGAGCAACATCACCATCCCCCGCCACAGGTGCCACAACTACAGGGCCAACAACAACAGCAGCATCAACATCTGCAGCAATAGAAACGTCACCAGCAACATCCCCATCACCTACAACTGGGGGACAAACCACAACAGTTGGCACATCAAGAGCACAAACTTCAGCTGCAGCAACAATACAACCCACCACTTCACAAACAACTGCAGCCTCAACATCTGTGGCACGAAAAACCTCAACGGTTACCTCAACAGCAACTGCAGCAACAACCGCAGAAATAACTGTCGCTCAATCAACAACAAAACTACCTTCAACAACCTTAACACTCACAGCCAGTTGGCTTTCAGCAACAGCAGCATTAACTGCAGCAATTTCATTCCCGGTTACAACGCCACCCAATACGTCAGCATCAACCACAACCGCACTAACAATCACAGCAGCAACAACATCAACAGCAACTGTCCTGCCCTCCACAACTCTAACACAATCAAGCGCGCCGTCAACAGTTGCACAAACTGCCACACCCGCAGCAACAACTACAACCTCAATAATAGCTTCAACGACTGCAACAATAATACCAACTTCCGCAACGCAACAAGTGATCACAACTACCACAGCAGGTACTTTGTGCACTAATAACAACTCAAAACACTCTTGGCAATGTTTAGCCCATTAATGTGCAGATGAAAAAGACTGGCTAATATTCTTAAATGCCCCCCAACCACCTCTGTCTAGCCAGTAGTAGTAAAACAAGCAGACAGCACAGTTTGCTGAATGGTAGGTAGCTTGTGGTGAGGCACTTCCGCCTGGCTGGGACAGTGTGGAAGAATTGCCCATAGTGCCACCGTAGAGCCGGTTGTCTTGGAGAACAGTCTGTTAGCATTGGCGTGAGAAAGGGATTGCATGGCTGGACCTTTAGCTGTTTACAACATGGAAAATAAAGGGGTGGCCATCTTGAGATTAAAGTAATCAATTACTCTGAGAAAGTTTATTCAGCGTCAGAATTGATTCGATTTTATCAAATGTGAGGGATTAAAGTTAGAGTGCACACTACGATTTGTAGTGTTTATTGGCTTATTGCAATCACATAATAACAATTTTACAATAGTACAAAGAACAATGGCTATCTGTTGTACTATTTTGAAATTGAGCTCACATCACTTTTGGAGATATTGTAAATGGTCAAACGGATCATCTGTAACGGGTAAAATTCAGTTATTGAATGTTGACCTTATTCATTTGAAGTACATATCATAAGTTTCAAAATGACTCCTCATAACTTGAAATGGGTGGAGTGGTCTATGAATAGTTCTCTGGACAATGACAGCTCAGTCACTGATTCTGTAGATGTGTTTAATGTGAATACATTATAATCAACGGACAAATCTAATTGTGTCACCTATAGGATCTACAGCACAACAAACTACTGGCACAACAATGCCTCAGACTGTCACGGAAGGTAACACACACACGCAATTGTCAAAATGCACACAAAAATACTCTTCATGAATTGCTGTTACTGTGCAAAACAAATACAATGCGTGCGACTAACATGTTGTATAGTGTGGTGACTTGCCATTAAACTTCTCCGTGTTTTTTTACTCAAGAAACCATCGTTCCTGCGACACAAGCACCAATATATAACGCACCGACCACGACAGGTAAACACACAAGCAGCGATGCACAATCGTGCACATTGCACTGACGCGCACACAATGTATTTTGTAAATGCATCTCAATAAAACAACAAAGTATATTATTAACAATAACCAATTTAACACGTAGGCTTTCACGACCGATATCATCCATAATAGAGGTTTTTTTGGGTTACATCGCGTACATATAAAAATGTGTCATTAAAACCCGCCACCACCCGACACAGCCAACTAGTAAGGGTTGTCAAGTAAACAGAATATGCCAATTCGTCACTCGTACAGCACACCGGTGTGTTGGAGAGCCAAGCCACAACATTTATAATCTGAGTACGACGTTAACAATAACCAAGTTAACAATAACCAAGTTTACACCAAACTGCCACTAATAGATTAATTCAACCTATGCAACACAATAATATGGAACGACAAACAACACGAACAAAAACACAAACAATTCCAACTGTACAAATGATCCAAATGCAACTGCATGTCAAGACGCATCCCATGAGATGGCTCAGTAAATTATGAAAGATGATTTGTAATGGGCAACACTGGTCTTGCAATTCTGGGGTCGTCGGTTCGATTCCATCTCCCGATGCTGCCGTTTAAATAATGGTGCAAGTTACTTCAATGCCCTCCCATTCTCTCTGTGACTCTGTCCACCCGGTAGTATAAATGGGTTCACTACCACGGTTGATTGGCATATTTCGTCCATCCAGCGTGGAAGAGTAGGCCAAAATACCATCCTGAAGCTCCCTCTCTCGTGGAGGCCCTTCTGCCAGCAGTGGCATAGGCAAGCAGTTGCTGGGCTGTATATTTACCTCTAAATTATTTTGAAACAACCCAGTGTGTGCTCTATGTCTTCTAAATAGGGCATTGTGATTTGTGCTCATTTTCTCAGGATCAACGGTGGGAATTCCTACCACGACATCCACACAAGCTTCAACTTCGGGTGCCACAATCGTGCCTCCTCCACCACCGCCAACAACAGCAACACCGACAACAACAGGCATGACAACTGCAGCATCCTCAACCTCGACACCTATACTTGCTGTCTCAACATCAACAGTAGGCATTACCACGGCAGGTTTATCGAGTACAACCGTGATGCCAGTGACAATACCAGGTGTTGCTACAACGATAATATCTTCACCTCTAACTGCGACGACTACAGTAGGGACAAAACCAAGATCAACTGCTGCAACAATGATACAAACAACAATTACACCTTTAACAACAACAGTAGCAGCAACGGTGATGACTGTACCAACAACAACTACCACACAAGCCTCATCAACAACTAGAACATCACTAAAAACATCAGGACAAAGCATAACAGCAGCTTCAACATCAATAGCACAAACTTCATCACAAACACCATCACAGGCAGCCACAACCGTAGGACCAATTACTACAAGTGTCTCAACTACAGTGCCACAAACATCATCGTCATCAGCACAAACAACACCGGAACAAACCAGATCAGGTGCATCGACATCAGTAGCATCAACATCATCAGGAGCTACATTTCCATCACCCATAACGTCAGCACAAACCATATCAGGTGCCTCAACATCAGCTGCACTAGCATTATCAGGAGCCACATCACCCATAACGCCAGGACAAACCACATCAGGTGCCTCGACATCAGTAGCATCAACATCATCAAGAGCAACATCACCATCACCCATAACGTCAGCACAAACCACCTCAGGTGCCTCAACATCAGTAGTATCAACATCATCAGGAACCACAACACCATCACCCATAATGTCAGCACAAACCACATCAGGTGCCTCGACATCAGTAGCATCAACATCATCAGGAGCCACATCTCCATCACCCATAACGTCAGCACAAACCACCTTAGGTGCCTCAACATCAGTAGCATCAACATCTTCAGGAGCCACATCACCATCACCCGTAACGTCAGGACAAACCACATCAGGTGCCTTAACATCAGTAGAATCAACATCATCAGGAACAACATCACCATCACCCATAATGTCAGCACAAAACACCTCAGGTGCCTCAACTTCAGTAGAATCAACATCATCAGGAGCCACATCACCATCACCCATAACGTCAGGACAAACCACACCAGGTGCCTCAACATCAGTAGCATCAACATCATCAGGAGCCACATCTCCATCACCAATAACGTCAGGACAAACCACCTCAGGTGCCTCGACATCAGTAGCATCAACATCATCAGGAACAACATCACCATCACCCACAACATCAGCACAAACCACCTCAAGTGCCTCAACATCAGTAGCACCAACATCATCAGGAGCTACATCACCATCACCCATAACGTCAGGACAAACCACATCAGGTGCCTCAACATCAGTTCCACCAACATCATTAGGAACAACATCTGCATCACCCATAACTTCAGGACAAACCACCTTAGGTGCCTCAACATCAGTAGCATCAACATCATCAGAAGTCACATCACCATCACCCATAACGTCAGGACAAACCACATCAGGTGCATCAACATCAGTTGCACCAACATCATTAGGAACAACATCTGCATCACCCATAACGTCAGGACAAACCACATCAGGTGCCTCGACATCAGTAGCATCAACATCATCAGGAGCCACATCACCATTTCCCATAACGTCAGCACAAACCACCTCAGGTGTCTCAACATTAGGAGCATCAGCATCATCAGGAGCCACATCACCATCACCCATAACGTCAGGACAAACCACCTCAGGTGCCTCAACATCAGGAGCATCAACATCATCAGGAGCCACATCACAATATCCCATAACATCAGCACAAACCACCTCAGGTGCCTCAACATCAGGAGCATCAACATCATCAGGAGCCACATCACCATTTCCCATGTCAGCACAAACCACCTCAGGTGCCTCAACATTAGTAGCATCAACATCATCAGGAGCCACATCTCCATCACCTATAACGTCAGGACAAACCACATCAGGTGCCTCAACATCAGGAGCATCAACATCATCAGGAGCCACATCACCATTTCCCATGTCAGCACAAACCACCTCAGGTGCCTCAACATCAGGAGCATTAACATCATCAGGAGCCACATCACCATCACCCATAACGTCAGGAGAAACCACATCAGGTGCCTCAACATCAGTAGCATCAACATCATCAGGAACCACAACACCATCACCCATAATGTCAGCACAAACCACATCACGTGCCTCGACATCAGTAGCATCAACATCATCAGGAGCCACATCTCCATCACCCATAACGTCAGCACAAACCACCTTAGGTGCCTCAACATCAGTAGCATCAACATCTTCAGGAGCCACATCACCATCACCCATAACGTCAGGACAAACCACATCAGGTGCCTTAACATCAGTAGAATCAACATCATCAGGAACAACATCACCATCACCCATAATGTCAACACAAAACAACTCAGGTGCCTCAACTTCAGTAGCATCAACATCATCAGGAGCCACATCATCATCACCCATAACGTCAGCAGAAACCACATCAGGTACCTCAACATCAGTAGAATCAACATCATCAGGAGCCATATCACCATCACCCATAACGTCAGGACAAACCACACCAGGTGCCTCAACATCAGTAGCATCAACATCATCAGGAGCCACATCTCCATCACCAATAACGTCAGGACAAACCACCTCAGGTGCCTCGACATCAGTAGCATCAACATCATCAGGAACAACATCACCATCACCCACAACATCAGCACAAACCACCTCAAGTGCCTCAACATCAGTAGCACCAACATCATCAGGAGCTACATCACCATCACCCATAACGTCAGGACAAACCACATCAGGTGCCTCAACATCAGTTCCACCAACATCATTAGGAACAACATCTGCATCACCCATAACTTCAGGACAAACCACCTTAGGTGCCTCAACATCAGTAGCATCAACATCATCAGAAGTCACATCACCATCACCCATAACGTCAGGACAAACCACATCAGGTGCATTAACATCAGTTGCACCAACATCATTAGGAACAACATCTGCATCACCCATAACGTCAGGACAAACCACATCAGGTGCCTCGACATCAGTAGCATCAACATCATCAGGAGCCACATCACCATTTCCCATAACGTCAGCACAAACCACCTCAGGTGCCTCAACATTAGGAGCATCAGCATCATCAGGAGCCACATCACCATCACCTATAACGTCAGGACAAACCACATCAGGTGCCTCAACATCAGGAGCATCAACATCATCAGGAGCCACATCACCATTTCCCATGTCAGCACAAACCACCTCAGGTGCCTCAACATCAGGAGCATTAACATCATCAGGAGCCACATCACCATCACCCATAACGTCAGGACAAACCACATCTGGTGCCTCAACATCAGTAGCATCAACATCATCAGGAGCCACATCTCCATCACCCATAACGTCAGGACAAACCACCGCAGGTGCCTCGACATCAGTAGCATCAACATCATCAGGAACAACATCACCATCACACACAACATCAGCACAAACCAAATCAGGTGCCTCAACAACAGTAGCATCAACATCATCAGGAGCAACATCACCATCTCCCATAACGTCAGCACAAAACACATCAGGTGCCGCAACGTCAGTTGCACCAACATCATTAGGAACAACATCTGCATCACCCATAACTTCAGGACAAACCACCTCAGGTGCCTCAACATCAGTAGCATCAACATCATCAGGAGCTACATCACCGTCTCCCATAACGTCAGCACAAACCACATCAGGTGCCTCAACATCAGTTGTACTAGCATCATCAGGAGCAACAACACCATCACCCATAACGTCAGCACAAACCACATCAGGTGCCTCAACATCAGTAGCATCAAAATCATTAGGATCCACATCGCCATCAACCACAACATCAGCACAAACTACCTCAGGTGCCTCAACATCAGTAGCATCAACATCATCAGGAGCTACATCACCATCACCCATAACGTCAGCACAAACCACATCAGGTGCCTCAACATCAGTTGTACTAGCATCATCAGGAGCAACATCTGCATCACCCATAACGTCAGGACAAACCACATCAGGTGCCTCGACATCAGTAGCATCAACATCATCAGGAGCCACATCACCATTTCCCATTACGTCAGCACGAACCACCTCAGGTGCCTCAACATCAGGAGCATCAACATCATCAGGAGCCACATCACCATCACCCATAACATCAGGACAAACCACCTCAGGTGCCTCGACATCAAAAGCATCAATATCATCAGGAACAACATCACCATCACCCACAACATCAGCACAAACCACCTCAGGTGCCTCAACATCAGTAGCATCAACATCATCAGGAGCTACATCACCATCACCCATAACGTCAGCACAAACCACATCAGGTGCCTCAACATCAGTTGTACTACCATCATCAGGAGCAACATCACCATCACCCATAACGTCAGGACAAACCACATCAGGTGCCTCGACATCAGTAGCACAAGTATCATCAGGAGCAACAACACCATCACTCATATTGTCAGCACAAACCACATCAGGTGCCTCGACATCAGTAGCATCAACATCATCAGGAGCCACATCACCATTTCCCATAACGTCAGCACAAACCACCTCAGGTGCCTCAACATCAGTAGTATCAACATTATCAGGAACCACATCTCCATCACCCGTAACGTCAGCACAAACCACCTCAGGGACCTCAACATCAGGAGCATCAACATCATCAGGAGCCACATCACCATCACCCATAACGTCAGGACAACCCACATCAGGTGCCTCAACATCAGTAGCATCAACATCATCAGGAGCTACATATCCATCACCCATAACGTCAGGACAAACTACCTCAGGTGCCTCGACATCAGGAGCATCAACATCATCAGAAGCCACATCACCATTTCCCATAACGTCAGCACTAACCTCCTCAGGTGCCTCAACATCAGGAGCATCAACATCATCAGCAGCTACATCACCATCACCCATAACGTCAGGACAAACCACATCACGTGCCTCAACATCAGTAGCATCAACATCATCAGGAGCTACAACACCATCACCCATAACGTCAGCACAAACCACATCAGGTGCCTCAACATCAGTTGTACTAGCATCATCAGGAGCAACAACACCATCACCCATAACGTCAGGACAAACCACCTTAGGTGCCTCAACATCAGTAGCATCAACATCATCAGGAGCCACATCACCATTTCCCATAACGTCAGCACTAACCACCTCAGGTTCCTCAACATCAGGAGCATCAACATCATCAGCAGCTACATCACCATCACCCATAACGTCAGGACAAACCACATCAGGTGCCTCAACATCAGTAGCATCAACATCATCAGGAGCTACATCACCATCACCCATAACGTCAGCACAAACCACATCAGGTGCCTCAACATCAGTTGTACTAGCATCATCAGGAGCAACAACACCATCACCCATAACGTCAGGACAAACCACCTTAGGTGCCTCAACATCAGTAGCATCAACATCATCAGGAGCCACATCACCATCACCCATAACGTCAGGACAAACCACATCAGGTGCCTCGACATCAGTAGCACCAGCATCATCAGGAGCAACAACAACATTACCCATAACGTCAGCACAAACCACCTCAGGTGCCTCAACATCAGTAGCATCAACATCATCAGGAGCCACATCCCCATCACCCATAACGTCAGTACAAACCACCTCAGGTGCCTCAACATCAGTTGTACTAGCATCAGGAGCCACTTCTCCATCACCCATGACGTCAGCACAAACCACCTCAGGTGCCTCAACATCAGTAGCATCAACATCATCAGGAACAACACCACCATCACCCACAACATCAGCACAAACCACCTCAGGTGCCTCAACATCAGTAGCATCAACATCATCAGGACCTACATCACCCTTAACTTCAGGACAAAACACCTTAGGTGCCTCAACATCAGTAGCATCAACATCATCAGGAGGACCATCACCCATAACGTCAGGACAAACCACATCAGGTGCCTCGACATCAGTAGCACCAGCATCATCAGGAGCAACAACACCATCACCCATAACGTCAGCACAAACCACCTCAGGTGCCTCAACATCAGTCGCATCAACATCATCAGGAACAACATCACCATCACCCATAACATCAGCACAAACCACCTCAGGTGCTTCTACATCAGTAGCATCAACATCATCAGGAGCCACATCACCATTTCCCATAATGTCAGCACAAACCACCTCAGGTGCCACAACATCAGGAGCATCAACATCATCAGGAGCCACATCACCATTTCCCATAACGTCAGCACAAACCACATCAGGTGCCTCAACATCAGTTGTACTAGCATCATCAGGAGCAACAACACCATCACCCATAACGTCAGCACAAACCACATCAGGTGCCTCAACATCAGTAGCATCAAAATCATTAGGATCCACATCGCCATCAACCACAACATCAGCACAAACTACCTCAGGTGCCTCAACATCAGTAGCATCAACATCATCAGGAGCTACATCACCATCACCCATAACGTCAGCACAAACCACATCAGGTGCCTCAACATCAGTTGTACTAGCATCATCAGGAGCAACATCTGCATCACCCATAACGTCAGGACAAACCACATCAGGTGCCTCGACATCAGTAGCATCAACATCATCAGGAGCCACATCACCATTTCCCATTACGTCAGCACGAACCACCTCAGGTGCCTCAACATCAGGAGCATCAACATCATCAGGAGCCACATCACCATCACCCATAACATCAGGACAAACCACCTCAGGTGCCTCGACATCAAAAGCATCAATATCATCAGGAACAACATCACCATCACCCACAACATCAGCACAAACCACCTCAGGTGCCTCAACATCAGTAGCATCAACATCATCAGGAGCTACATCACCATCACCCATAACGTCAGCACAAACCACATCAGGTGCCTCAACATCAGTTGTACTACCATCATCAGGAGCAACATCACCATCACCCATAACGTCAGGACAAACCACATCAGGTGCCTCGACATCAGTAGCACAAGCATCATCAGGAGCAACAACACCATCACTCATATTGTCAGCACAAACCACATCAGGTGCCTCGACATCAGTAGCATCAACATCATCAGGAGCCACATCACCATTTCCCATAACGTCAGCACAAACCACCTCAGGTGCCTCAACATCAGTAGTATCAACATTATCAGGAACCACATCTCCATCACCCGTAACGTCAGCACAAACCACCTCAGGGACCTCAACATCAGGAGCATCAACATCATCAGGAGCCACATCACCATCACCCATAACGTCAGGACAACCCACATCAGGTGCCTCAACATCAGTAGCATCAACATCATCAGGAGCTACATATCCATCACCCATAACGTCAGGACAAACTACCTCAGGTGCCTCGACATCAGGAGCATCAACATCATCAGAAGCCACATCACCATTTCCCATAACGTCAGCACTAACCTCCTCAGGTGCCTCAACATCAGGAGCATCAACATCATCAGCAGCTACATCACCATCACCCATAACGTCAGGACAAACCACATCACGTGCCTCAACATCAGTAGCATCAACATCATCAGGAGCTACAACACCATCACCCATAACGTCAGCACAAACCACATCAGGTGCCTCAACATCAGTTGTACTAGCATCATCAGGAGCAACAACACCATCACCCATAACGTCAGGACAAACCACCTTAGGTGCCTCAACATCAGTAGCATCAACATCATCAGGAGCCACATCACCATTTCCCATAACGTCAGCACTAACCACCTCAGGTTCCTCAACATCAGGAGCATCAACATCATCAGCAGCTACATCACCATCACCCATAACGTCAGGACAAACCACATCAGGTGCCTCAACATCAGTAGCATCAACATCATCAGGAGCTACATCACCATCACCCATAACGTCAGCACAAACCACATCAGGTGCCTCAACATCAGTTGTACTAGCATCATCAGGAGCAACAACACCATCACCCATAACGTCAGGACAAACCACCTTAGGTGCCTCAACATCAGTAGCATCAACATCATCAGGAGCCACATCACCATCACCCATAACGTCAGGACAAACCACATCAGGTGCCTCGACATCAGTAGCACCAGCATCATCAGGAGCAACAACAACATTACCCATAACGTCAGCACAAACCACCTCAGGTGCCTCAACATCAGTAGCATCAACATCATCAGGAGCCACATCCCCATCACCCATAACGTCAGTACAAACCACCTCAGGTGCCTCAACATCAGTTGTACTAGCATCAGGAGCCACTTCTCCATCACCCATGACGTCAGCACAAACCACCTCAGGTGCCTCAACATCAGTAGCATCAACATCATCAGGAACAACACCACCATCACCCACAACATCAGCACAAACCACCTCAGGTGCCTCAACATCAGTAGCATCAACATCATCAGGACCTACATCACCCTTAACTTCAGGACAAAACACCTTAGGTGCCTCAACATCAGTAGCATCAACATCATCAGGAGGACCATCACCCATAACGTCAGGACAAACCACATCAGGTGCCTCGACATCAGTAGCACCAGCATCATCAGGAGCAACAACACCATCACCCATAACGTCAGCACAAACCACCTCAGGTGCCTCAACATCAGTCGCATCAACATCATCAGGAACAACATCACCATCACCCATAACATCAGCACAAACCACCTCAGGTGCTTCTACATCAGTAGCATCAACATCATCAGGAGCCACATCACCATTTCCCATAATGTCAGCACAAACCACCTCAGGTGCCACAACATCAGGAGCATCAACATCATCAGGAGCCACATCACCATTTCCCATAACGTCAGCACAAACCACATCAGGTGCCTCAACATCAGTAGTATCAACATCATCAGGAGCCACATCTCCATCACCAATAACGTCAGCACAAACCACCTCAGGTGCCTCAACATCAGTAGCATCAACATCATCAGGAACAACATCACCATCACCCATAACATCAGCACAAACCACATCAGGTACCTCAACATCAGTAGCATCAACATCATCAGGAGCTACATCACCATCACCCATAACGTCAGCACAAACCACATCAGGTGCCTCAACATCAGTTGTACTAGCATCATCAGGAGCAACAACACCATCACCCATAACGTCAGGACAAACCACATCAGGTGCCTCAACATCAGTTGCACCAACATCTTTAGGAATAACATCTGCATCACCCATAACGTCAGCACAAACCACATCAGGTGCCTCGACATCAGTAGCATCAACATCATCAAGAGCCATATCACCATCACCCATAACGTCAGGACAAACCACATCAGGTGCCTCGACATCAGTAGCACCAGCATCATCAGGAGCAACAACAACATCACCCATAACGTCAGCACAAACCACCTCAGGTGCCTCAACATCAGGAGCATCAACATCATCAGGAGCCACATCACCATTTCCCATAACGTCAGCACAAACCACCTCAGGTGCCTCAACATCAGTAGCATCAACATCATCAGGAACAACACCACCATCACCCACAACATCAGCACAAACCACCTCAGGTGCCTCAACATCAGTAGCATCAACATCATCAGGACCTACATCACCCTTAACTTCAGGACAAACCACCTTAGGTGCCTCAACATCAGTAGTATCAACATTATCAGGAGCCACATCTCCATCACCCATAACGTCAGCACAAACCACCTCAGGTGCCTCAACATCAGGAGCATCAACATCATCAGGAGCCACATCACCATTTCCCATAACGTCAGCACAAACCACCTCAGGTACCTCAACATCAGGAGCATCAACATCATCAGGAGCCACATCACCATTTCCCATAACGTCAGCACAAACCACCTCAGGTGCCTCAACATCAGGAGCATCAACATCATCAGGAGCCACATCACCATCACCCATAACGTCAGGACAAACCACATCAGGTGCCTCAACATCAGTAGCATCAACATCATCAGGAGCTACATCACCATCACCCATAACGTCAGCACAAACCACATCAGGTGCCTCAACATCAGTTGTACTAGCATCATCAGGAGCAACAACACCATCACCCATAACGTCAGGACAAACCACCTTAGGTGCCTCAACATCAGTAGCATCAACATCATCAGGAGCCACATCACCATCACCCATAACGTCAGGACAAACCACATCAGGTGCCTCGACATCAGTAGCACCAGCATCATCAGGAGCAACAACAACATTACCCATAACGTCAGCACAAACCACCTCAGGTGCCTCAACATCAGTAGCATCAACATCATCAGCAGCCACATCCCCATCACCCATAACGTCAGTACAAACCACCTCAGGTGCCTCAACATCAGTTGTACTAGCATCAGGAGCCACTTCTCCATCACCCATGACGTCAGCACAAACCACCTCAGGTGCCTCAACATCAGTAGCATCAACATCATCAGGAACAACACCACCATCACCCACAACATCAGCACAAACCACCTCAGGTGCCTCAACATCAGTAGCATCAACATCATCAGGACCTACATCACCCTTAACTTCAGGACAAACCACCTTAGGTGCCTCAACATCAGTAGCATCAACATCATCAGGAGGACCATCACCCATAACGTCAAGACAAACCACATCAGGTGCCTCGACATCAGTAGCACCAGCATCATCAGGAGCAACAACACCATCACCCATAACGTCAGCACAAACCACCTCAGGTGCCTCAACATCAGTCGCATCAACATCATCAGGAACAACATCACCATCACCCATAACATCAGCACAAACCACCTCAGGTGCTTCTACATCAGTAGCATCAACATCATCAGGAGCCACATCACCATTTCCCATAATGTCAGCACAAACCACCTCAGGTGCCACAACATCAGGAGCATCAACATCATCAGGAGCCACATCACCATTTCCCATAACGTCAGCACAAACCACATCAGGTGCCTCAACATCAGTAGTATCAACATCATCAGGAGCCACATCTCCATCACCAATAACGTCAGCACAAACCACCTCAGGTGCCTCAACATCAGTAGCATCAACATCATCAGGAACAACATCACCATCACCCATAACATCAGCACAAACCACATCAGGTACCTCAACATCAGTAGCATCAACATCATCAGGAGCTACATCACCATCACCCATAACGTCAGCACAAACCACATCAGGTGCCTCAACATCAGTTGTACTAGCATCATCAGGAGCAACAACACCATCACCCATAACGTCAGGACAAACCACATCAGGTGCCTCAACATCAGTTGCACCAACATCTTTAGGAATAACATCTGCATCACCCATAACGTCAGCACAAACCACATCAGGTGCCTCGACATCAGTAGCATCAACATCATCAAGAGCCATATCACCATCACCCATAATGTCAGGACAAACCACATCAGGTGCCTCGACATCAGTAGCACCAGCATCATCAGGAGCAACAACAACATCACCCATAACGTCAGCACAAACCACATCAGGTGCCTCGACATCAGTAGCATCAACATCATCAGGAGCCACATCACCATTTCCCAAAACGTCAGCACAAACCACCTCAGGTGCCTCAACATCAGGAGCATCAACATCATCAGGAGCCACATCACCATTTCCTATAACGTCAGCACAAACCACCTCAGGTGCCTCAACATCAGTAGCATCAACATCATCAGGAGCTACATCACCATCACCCATAACGTCAGCACAAACCATATCAGGTGCCTCAACATCAGTTGTACTAGCATCATCAGGAGCAACAACACCATCACCCATAACGTCAGGACAAACCACATCAGGTGCCTCAACATCAGTTGCACCAACATCTTTAGGAATAACATCTGCACCACCCATAACGTCAGCACAAACCACATCAAGTGCCTCGACATCAGTAGCATCAACATCATCAAGAGCCATATCACCATCACCCATAACGTCAGGACAAACCACATCAGGTGCCTCGACATCACTAGCACCAGCATCATCAGGAGCAACAACAACATCACCCATAACGTCAGCACAAACCACATCAGGTGCCTCGACATCAGTAGCATCAACATCATCAGGAGCCACATCACCATTTCCCAAAACGTCAGCACAAACCACCTCAGGTGCCTCAACATCAGGAGCATCAACATCATCAGGAGCCACATCACCATTTCCCATAACGTCAGCACAAACCACCTCAGGTGCCTCAACATCAGTAGCATCAACATCATCAGGAACAACACCACCATCACCCACAACATCAGCACAAACCACCTCAGGTGCCTCAACATCAGTAGCATCAACATCATCAGGACCTACATCACCCTTAACTTCAGGACAAACCACCTTAGGTGCCTCAACATCAGTAGTATCAACATTATCAGGAGCCACATCTCCATCACCCATAACGTCAGCACAAACCACCTCAGGTGCCTCAACATCAGGAGCATCAACATCATCAGGAGCCACATCACCATTTCCCATAACGTCAGCACAAACCACCTCAGGTACCTCAACATCAGGAGCATCAACATCATCAGGAGCCACATCACCATTTCCCATAACGTCAGCACAAACCACCTCAGGTGCCTCAACATCAGGAGCATCAACATCATCAGGAGCCACATCACCATCACCCATAACGTCAGGACAACCCACATCAGGTGCCTCAACATCAGTAGCATCAACATCATCAGGAGCCACATCTCCATCACCCATAACGTCAGGAAAAACCACCTCAGGTGCCTCGACATCAGGAGCATCAACATCATCAGGAGCCACATCACCATTTCCCATAATGTCAGCACAAACCACCTCAGGTGCCTCAACATCAGGAGCATCAACATCATCAGCAGCTACATCACCATCACCCATAATGTCAGCACAAACCACCTCAGGTGCCTCAACATCATCAGCAGCCACATCACCATCACCCATAACGTCAGGACAAACCACCTCAGGTGCCTCAACATCAGTAGCATCAACATCATCAGGAGCTACATCACCATCACCCATAACGTCAGCACAAACCACATCAGGTGCCTCAACATCAGTTGTACTACCATCATCAGGAGCAACAACACCATCACCCATAACGTCAGGACAAACTACATCAGGTGCCTCAACATCAGTTGCACCAATATCATTAGGAACAACATCTGCATCACCCATAACTTCAGGACAAACCACCTTAGGTGCCTCAACATCAGTAGCATCAACATCATCAGGAGCCACATCACCATCACCCATAACGTCGGGACAAACCACATCAGGTGCCTCGACATCAGTAGCACCAGCATCATCAGGAGCAACAACAACATTGCCCATAACGTCAGCACAAACCACCTCAGGTGCCTCAACATCGGTAGCATCAACATCATCAGGAGCCACATCCCCATCACCCATAACGTCAGAACAAACCACCTCAGGTGCCTCAACATCAGTTGTACTAGCATCAGGAGCCACATCTCCATCACCCATGACGTCAGCACAAACCACCTCAGGTGCCTCAACATCAGTAGCATCAACATCATCAGGAGCCACATCACCATTTCCCATAACGTCAGCACAAACCACCTCAGGTGACTCAACATCAGGAGCATCAACATCATCAGGAGCCACATCACCCATAACGTCAGGACAAACCACATCAGGTGCCTCAACATCAGTAGCATCAACATCATCAGGAGCTACATCACCATCACCCATAACGTCAGCACAAACCACCTCAGGTGCCTCAACATCAGGAGCATCAACATCATCAGGAGCCACATCACCATCACCCATAACGTCAGGACAAACCACATCAGGTGCTGTAACATCAGTAGCATCAACACCATCAGGAGCCACATCTCCATCACTCAAAACGTCAGCACAAACCACCTCAGGTGCCTCAACATCAGTAGCATCAACATCATCAGGAACAACATCACCATCACCCACAACATCAGCACAAACCACCTCAGGTGCCTCAACATCAGTAGCATCAACATCATCAGGAGCCACATCACCATCACCCATAACGTCAGGACAAACCACATCAGGTGCCTCGACATCAGTAGCACCAGCATCATCAGGAGCAACAACAACATCACCCATAACGTCAGCACTAACCACATCAGGTGCCTCAACATCAGTAGCATCAACATCATCAGGAGCCACATCACCATTTCCCAAAACGTCAGCACAAACCACCTCAGGTGCTTCAACATCAGGAGCATCAACATCATCAGGAGCCACATCACCATCACCCATAACGTCAGGACAAACCACATCAGGTGCCTCAACATCAGTAGCATCAACATCATCAGGAGCCACATCTCCATCACCCATAACGTCAGCACAAACCACCTCAGGTGCCTCAACATCAGTAACATCAACATCATCAGGAACAACATCACCATCACCCATAACGTCAGTACAAACCACATCAGGTGCCTCAACATCAGTTGCACCAACATATTTAGGAATAACATCTGCATCACCCATAACGTCAAGACAAACCACATCAGGTGCCTCGACATCAGTAGCATCAGCATCATCAGGAGCCACATCACCATTTCCCATAACGTCAGCACAAACCACCTCAGGTGCCTCAACATCAGTCGCATCAACATCATCAGGAACAACATCACCATCACCCATAACATCAGCACAAACCACCTCAGGTGCCTCAACATCAGTGGCATCAACATCATCAGGAGCTACATCACCATCACCCATAACGTCAGCACAAACCACATCAGGTGACTCAACATCAGTTGTACTCACATCAAGAGCCACATCTCCATCACCCATGACGTCAGGACAAACCACCTCAGGTGCCTCGACATCAGGAGCATCAACATCATCAGGAGCCACATCACCATTTCCCACAACTTCAGCACAAACCACCTCAGGTGCTTCAACATCAGGAGCATCAACATCATCAGGAGCTACATCAACATCACCTATAACGTCAGCACAAACCACCTCAGGTGCCTCAACATCATCAGCAGCCACATCACCATCACCCATAACGTCAGGACAAACCACATCAGGTGCCTCAACATCAGGAGCATCAACATCATCAGGAGCCACATCTCCATCACCCATAACGTCAGCACAAACCACCTCAGGTGCCTCCACATCAGTAGCATCAACATCATTGGGAGCCACATCACCATTTCCCATTACGTCACCACAAATCACCTCAGGTGCCTCAATATCAGGAGCATCAACATCATCAGGAGCCACATCTCCATCACCCATAACGTCAGGACAAACCACTTCAGGTGCCTCGACATCAGTAGCATCAACATCATCAGGAACAACATCACCATCACCCATAACATCAGCACAAACCACATCAGGTGCCTCAACATCAGTTGTACTACCATCATCAGGAGCAACAACACCATCACCCATAACGTCAGCACAAACCACATCAGGTGCCTCAACATCAGTTGCACCAACATCTTTAGGAATAACATCTGCATCACCCATGACGTCAGGACAAACCACATCAGGTGCCTCGACATCAGTAGCACCAGCATCATCAGGAGCAACAACACCATCACCCATATTGTCAGCACAAACCACATCAGGTGCCTCGACATCAGTAGCATCAACATCATCAGGAGCCACATCTCCATCACCCATAACATCAGGACAAACCACATCAGGTGCCTCAACATCAGTAGCATCAACATCATCAGGAGCCACATCTCCATCACCCATAACGTCAGGACAAACCACTTCAGGTGCCTCGACATCAGTAGCATCAACATCATCAGGAACAACATCACCATCACCCACAACATCAGCACAAACCACCTCAGGTCCCTCAACATCAGTAGCATCAACATCATCAGGAGCTACATCACCATCACCCATAACGTCAGCACAAACCACATCAGGTGCCTCAACATCAGTAGCATCAACATCATCAGGAGCCACATCACCATCACCCATAACGTCAGCACAAACCACATCAGTTGCCTCGACATCAGTAGCATCAACATCATCAGGAGCCACATCACCATCACCAATAACGTTAGCACAAACCACATCAGGTGCCTCCACATCAGTAGAACCAATATCATCAGGAACAACATCACCATCACCCATAATGTCAGCACAAACAATATCAGGTGCCTCAACATCAGTTGTACTAGCATCAAGAGCCACATCTCCATCACCCATGACGTCAGGACAAAGCACCTCAGGTGCCTCGACATCAGTAGCATCAACATCATCAGGAGCCACATCACCATTTCCCATAACTTCAGCACAAACCACCTCAGGTGCCTCAACATCAGGAGCATCAACATCATCAGGAGCTACATCACCAGCACCCATAACGTCAGCACAAACCACCTCAGGTGCCTCAACATCAGTTGTACCAGCATCATCAGGAGCAACAACAACATTACCCATAACGTCAGGACAAACCACCTCAGGTGCCTCAACATCAGTAGCATCAACATCATCAGGAGCCACATCACCATCACCAATAACGTTAGCACAAACCACATCAGGTACCTCCACATCAGTAGCACCACCGTCATCAGGAGCCACATCCCCATCACCCATAACGTCAGCACAAACCACCTCAGGTACCTCAACATCAGTTGTACTAGCATCAGGAGCCACATCACCATCACCCATAACGTCAGGACAAACCACCTCAGGTGCCTCAACATCAGGAGCATCAACATCATCAGGAGCCACATCACCCATAACGTCAGGACAAACCACATCAGGTGCCTCAACATCAGGAGCATCAACATCATCAGGAGCCACATCTCCATCACCCATAACGTCAGCACAAACCACCTCAGGTGCCTCCACATCAGTAGCATCAACATCATCGGGAGCCACATCACCATTTCCCATTACGTCACCACGAATCACCTCAGGTGCCTCAACATCAGGAGCATCAACATCATCAGGAGCCACATCTCCATCACCCATAACGTCAGGACAAACCACTTCAGGTGCCTCGACATCAGTAGCATCAACATCATCAGGAACAACATCACCATCACCCACAACATCAGCACAAACCACCTCAGGTGCCTCAACATCAGTAGCATCAACATCATCAGGAGCTACATCACCATCACCCATAACGTCAGCACAAACCACATCAGGTGCCTCAACATCAGTTGTACTACCATCATCAGGGGCAACAACACCATCACCCATAACGTCAGCACAAACCACATCAGGTGCCTCAACATCAGTTGCACCAACATCTTTAGGAATAACATCTGCATCACCCATGACGTCAGGACAAACCACATCAGGTGCCTCGACATCAGTAGCACCAGCATCATCAGGAGCAACAACACCATCACCCATAACGTCAGGACAAACCACTTCAGGTGCCTCGACATCAGTAGCATCAACATCATCAGGAACAACATCACCATCACCCACAACATCAACACAAACCACCTCAGGTCCCTCAACATCAGTAGCATCAACATCATCAGGAGCTACATCACCATCACCCATAACGTCAGCACAAACCACATCAGGTGCCTCAACATCAGTAGCATCAACATCATCAGGAGCCACATCACCATCACCCATAATGTCAGCACAAACCACATCAGGTGCCTCGACATCAGTAGCATCAACATCATCAGGAGCCACATCACCATCACCAATAACGTTAGCACAAACCACATCAGGTGCCTCCACATCAGTAGAACGAATATCATCAGGAACAACATCACCATCACCCATAACGTCAGCACAAACCATATCAGGTGCCTCAACATCAGTTGTACTAGCATCAAGAGCCACATCTCCATCACCCATGACGTCAGGACAAACCACCTCAGGTGCCTCGACATCAGTAGCATCAACATCATCAGGAGCCACATCACCATTTCCCATAACTTCAGCACAAACCACCTCAGGTGCCTCAACATCAGGAGCATCAACATCATCAGGAGCTACATCACCAGCACCCATAACGTCAGCACAAACCACCTCAGGTGCCTCAACATCAGTTGTACCAGCATCATCAGGAGCAACAACAACATTACCCATAACGTCAGCACAAACCACCTCAGGTGCCTCAACATCATTAGCATCAACATCATCAGGAGCCACATCACCATCACCAATAACGTTAGCACAAACCACCTCAGGTGCCTCAACATCAGTAGCATCAACATCATCAGGAGCCACATCCCCATCACCCATAACGTCAGCACAAACCACCTCAGGTACCTCAACATCAGTTGTACTAGCATCAGGAGCCACATCACCATCACCCATAACGTCAGGACAAACCACCTCAGGTGCCTCAACATCAGGAGCATCAACATCATCAGGAGCCACATCACCCATAACGTCAGGACAAACCACATCAGGTGCCTCAACATCAGGAGCATCAACATCATCAGGAGCCACATCTCCATCACCCATAACGTCAGCACAAACCACCTCAGGTGCCTCCACATCAGTAGCATCAACATCATCGGGAGCCACATCACCATTTCCCATTACGTCACCACAAATCACCTCTGGTGCCTCAACATCAGGAGCATCAACATCATCAGGAGCCACATCTCCATCACCCATAACGTCAGGACACACCACTTCAGGTGCCTCGACATCAGTAGCATCAACATCATCAGGAACAACATC
Source organism: Petromyzon marinus (assembly GCF_048934315.1). Classification (NCBI taxonomy): domain Eukaryota; kingdom Metazoa; phylum Chordata; class Hyperoartia; order Petromyzontiformes; family Petromyzontidae; genus Petromyzon; species Petromyzon marinus. Next base: position 5,577,217 of record NC_133723.1, read on the forward strand.
ACCATCACCCACAACATCAGCACAAACCACCTTAGGTGCCTCAACATCAGTAGCATCAACATCATCAGGAGCTACATCACCATCACCCATAACGTCAGCACAAACCACATCAGGTGCCTCAACATCAGTTGTACTACCATCATCAGGAGCAACAACACCATCACCCATAACGTCAGCACAAACCACATCAGGTGCCTCAACATCAGTTGCACCAACATCTTTAGGAATAACATCTGCATCACCCATGACGTCAGGACAAACCACATCAGGTGCCTCGACATCAGTAGCACCAGCATCATCAGGAGCAACAACACCATCACCCATATTGTCATCACAAACCACATCAGGTGCCTCGACATCAGTATCATCAACATCATCAGGAGCCACATCTCCATCACCCATAACGTCAGCACAAACCACCTCAGGTGCCTTAACATCAGTAGCATCAACATCATCAGGAGCCACATCACCATTTCCGATAACGTCAGCACAAACCACCTCAGGTGCCTCAACATCAGGAGTATCAACATCATCAGGAGCCACATCACCATCACCCATAATGTCAGGACAAACCACATCAGGTGCCTCAACATCAGCAGCATCAACATCATCAGGAGCCACATCTCCATCACCCATAACATCAGGACAAACCACTTCAGGTGCCTCGACATCAGTAGCATCAACATCATCAGGAACAACATCACCATCACCCACAACATCAGCACAAACCACCTCAGGTCCCTCAACATCAGTAGCATCAACATCATCAGGAGCTACATCACCATCACCCATAACGTCAGCACAAACCACATCAGGTGCCTCAACATCAGTAGCATCAACATCATCAGGAGCCACATCACCATCACCCATAACGTCAGCACAAACCACATCAGGTGCCTCGACATCAGTAGCATCAACATCATCAGGAGCCACATCACCATCACCAATAACGTTAGCACAAACCACATCAGGTGCCTCCACATCAGTAGAACCAATATCATCAGGAACAACATCACCATCACCCATAACGTCAGCACAAACCATATCAGGTGCCTCAACATCAGTTGTACTAGCATCAAGAGCCACATCTCCATCACCCATGACGTCAGGACAAACCACCTCAGGTGCCTCGACATCAGTAGCATCAACATCATCAGGAGCCACATCACCATTTCCCATAACTTCAGCACAAACCACCTCAGGTGCCTCAACATCAGGAGCATCAACATCATCAGGAGCTACATCACCAGCACCCATAACGTCAGCACAAACCACCTCAGGTGCCTCAACATCAGTTGTACCAGCATCATCAGGAGCAACAACAACATTACCCATAACGTCAGCACAAACCACCTCAGGTGCCTCAACATCAGTAGCATCAACATCATCAGGAGCCACATCACCATCACCAATAACGTTAGCACAAACCACATCAGGTGCCTCCACATCAGTAGCACCACCGTCATCAGGAGCCACATCCCCATCACCCATAACGTCAGCACAAACCACTTCAGGTACCTCAACATCAGTTGTGCTAGCATCAGGAGCCACATCACCATCACCCATAACGTCAGGACAAACCACCTCAGGTGCCTCAACATCAGGAGCATCAACATCATCAGGAGCCACATCACCCATAACGTCAGGACAAACCACATCAGGTGCCTCCACATCAGTACCACCACCGTCATCAGGAGCCACATCTCCATCACCCATAACGTCAGGACAAACCACATCAGGTGCCTCCACATCAGTAGCACCACCGTCATCAGGAGCTACATCACCATCACCCATAGCATCAGGACAAGCCACATCAGGTGCCTCGACATCAGGAGCATCAACATCATCAGGAGCCACATCACCATCACCCATAACGTCAGCACAAACCACATCAGGTGCCTCGACATCGATAGCATCAACATCATCAGGAGCAACATCCCCATCACCCATAACATCAGCACAAATCACCTCAGGTGCCTCAACATCAGTAGCATCAACATCATCAGGAGCAACATCACCATCCCCCACAATAGGTGCAACAACTACAGGGCCACCAAAAGCAGCCTCCAAATCAGCAGCCATAACCACATCACTAGCAACATCCCCATCACCTACAACTGGAGGACAAACCACAACAGTTGGCACATCAATAGCACAAACTTCAGCTGCAGCAACAATACAACCCACTACTTCAGAGGCAACAACAGCTGCTGCTTCAACATCTGTGGCACAAAAAACAACCACAGCAGTTACCTCAAACAGCACTCAAGTTACAACAGCAACTGCACTCACAACCGCAACTGTAGCTAAATCAACAAGAACAAGACCACCTTCAACAACTTTACCACTCACAAGCAGTGGGCTGCCAACAACAGCAGTACTAATTGCAACAATTTCATTCCCGGTCACAACGCCACCAAATACGTCAGCATCAACCACAACCGCACTAACAACCACAGCAGCAGCAACAACAACTGTCCTGCCCTCCACAACTCTAACACAATCAAGCGCGCCGTCAACAGTTGCACAAACTGCCACACCCACAGCAACAACTACAACTGCAATAATAGCTTCAACTACTGCAACAATAATACCAACTTCCTCAACGCAACAAGTGATCACAACTACCACAGCAGGTACTTTGTGCACTAATAACAACTCAAAACACTCTTGGCAATGTTTAGCCCATTAATGTGCAAATGAAAAACACTGGCCAAGATTCTTAACTCTGCCCAGCCACCTAGAAGGCGACAGCACAGTTTGCTGAATGGTAGGTAGCTTGTGGCGAGGTAAAATATGGACACTCCCACCTGGCTGGGACAGTGTGGAACGGTGGGCCATAGTGCCCTCTTAGAGCCGGTTTTCTGGGAGACCATTCTGCTAGCATTGGCGTGAGAAAGGGATTTCATGGCTGGACCTTTAGCTGTTTACAAAATGGAAAATAAAGGGGTGGCCATCATCGGATTCATGTAATCAATTACTGAGGAAGTTTATTCAGCGTTATTATGGATTCCATTTTTAAATGTGAGGGATTAAGGTTACAGTGCACTAACATCTGTAGTGTTTATTGCCTTATTGTAATGATAAAAATGCCAATCCGTTGTAAATGGTAAAACGGATAAGATGTAACAGGTCAAATGCATTTGTTGAATGTTGACCTGATTCGCATGAAGTATATATCATAAGTTTCAAAATGACTCCTCATAATTTGAAATTCGTGAAGCGGTCTATGAAGAGTTATCTGGACAATTATAGCTTAGCCACTGATTCTGTAGATGTGTTTAATGTGACTAGATTATACTCAACGGACAAATATCACTTTGTCACCTATAGGATCTACAGCACAACAAACTACTGGCACAACAATGCCACAGACTGTCACGGAAGGTAACACACGCAAATATCAAAATGCGCACCAAAATACTTTTCATGAATTGCTGTTACTGTGCAAAACAAATACAATGCACGCAACTAACATGTTGTATAGTGTGGTAACTTGCCATTAAACTTCTCCGTGTTTTTTTACTCAAGAAACCGTCGTTCCTGCGACACACGCACCAATATATAACGCACCGACCATGACAGGTAAACACACAAGCAGCGACGCACAATCGTGCACATTGCACTGACGCACACAAATTGTATTTTAGCAAATGCATCTCAATAAAACAACAAAGTACAATATGAATAATAACAGAGTTCGGTTAACACATAGGCTTTCGGGTGTAGCAGTTGTGCAACCAAGTTTACACCAAGCTGCCAGTAATGGATTAAATCAACCTGTGCAACACAATAATACACAAATATGACAAACAACATGAACAAAAACACAAACAATTCAAATTCTACAAATGATCAAAATGCAACTGCAGGTCAAGACGCGTCCCATCAGGTGGCTTAGTAAATTATCAAAAATTATTCGTCATGGCTGCTGTAATGGGCAGCACTGGTCTTGCAATTCTGGGGTAGTCAATTCGCTTCCATCTCCCGGCTCGGTCGTTCAAATAACGGTGCCAGTTACTTCAATGCCCTCCCATTCTCTCTGCGGCTCTGTCCACCCGGCGGTATAATTGGATTCACTTCCATGGTCGATCGGCAGATCGCGTGTGGAAGGGTAAAGTGTGGGTCCTCCCACATCTTAAAAGACGTCCATCCATCTTGGAAGAGGAGGCCAAGATACCTTTCTAAAGCTCCCTCTTGTGGAGGCCCTACTGCCACCAGTAGCATGGGCATTGTGATTTGCGTTCATTTTCTCAGGTCCAACGGTGGGTATTCTACCACAATGTATGATGATATAAGCCAGTGTGGGGTGAGCCATCATACGTGGCCAGATCGCCTCTGAAAAAGATCTAAGAGTTCAGTTGGCTTTACTTGGTAAAATGAAATAGTTAAATTTAGTTTTTAGTTCATCTGTCCGTCAGTTATTATGAATATTGGTCACGTTAAACTGGGGTCACACACAGCACGTTTTACATCTTCTTTACGGATAGTTTTTCATCTCCTGGTGAGATGTGAAGGATAAGTTGAATATCTGATGGTGGGGGTGGGAATGGGATCCAAACTGTGAAATTTCACGGGCACATTTTAGGTTTATGTTTTTATTGCAACAGTGCAGCATTGCAATGACTGTGACACGTTTTATCATTTTCAGCAGCAACAACAACTGTGCAAGAGACCACTGCCACTGCTTTCATCACCACAGCGGGTGAGCAAACCGTGCATCACTTCACCACACTTACCAAACATAACGCAAGCTGGTTCCAGCGCAATCTGAGGAAAGAGATAACATCCTCATGTCATTTCTGAATGTGAATCACTTTTATAATAACGAACATTAATTACATATTTGTATGGCCCTTCAATGTGATTTCGTGGTTGTACCACTACGTGCTGTCTGGTACGACGTCCAACGTTTCGCTCCATGTGGCTGGAAACTCCTTCAGGAACTGCATTTTGAACAAGAGGCTCCCGGCAACGTAGAACATTTCAAACTTCAGCCGTCGTGCTGAACCACGCGTGGTACGACCACGAAAACACCATCCTAGAACCGTAAAGAACTTACCACGAAAACCTAAGCAGAGGCATCAGCTACCTGTGTCTACACCAACAGCAAAGTCATGGTTTACTAAGTGTACAGCCAATTTCACAGAATACAAAAAAATATATTAATAATAAACAAATATATATAACCACAAAAGAAACACGTGATCAACAACTGCACTGTATCATAATAATATACCAATACGTTTTTCTAAATGTGGTACTACAAATCTTAATGAGGGCATAGGGGTGTCAAAATATTGCAAGCCATGCAGAAACATTAACATTTTATCTCTGTCATGATAATAACAGTACAATAACGTATCAGTGCCTCTCACCAAATAACCCGGAATGTGCCTGGTCTCATCAGTTTTTAGAACCTATGCAGATTTTGAGCCTGGTTAATTTTACATGTAAGCTTTTACGACCAAATAAATGCCCACGTGGCAACTCGATTTTATTGGCTTTGTCGGGTGGTGGAGGATTTTAATTAAACATTGGCATTATACCTACAAGACAACCTAACCAAAAATAAACCAATTATACATCGGGGTTGAGACTGAAAAATGAAGGGATGATGGGTTGCTACAGGATACAAACATCTTCTTTGGTTCTTTCGGTAAAGTCACGTAGAATGAGAATAAAATAATAAAAGAACACAATCAAATTCTCACGACGTTTCGGCCACAACGCAAGCGGCCGTCTTCAGGTGAAAGGTACAGAACTGTCGTCCCGACTGTCGTCCCGACAGGTCTGTACCTTTCACCTGAAGACGGCCGCTTGCGTTGTGGCCGAAACATCGTGAGAATTTTATTGTGTTATTTTATTATTTTATTCTCATTCTACGTGACTTTACCGAAAGAACCAAAGAAGATGAATCCTTGCAGTCACGAAAGCTTCAAATCGAAAGGATACAAACAGGTTGTCAAATGAGCACAGATGGGGGGGGGGAGATGGAAGGTTAGGAGATGGACAATGGAGGCCCATGCAACATAATCAATTGTTGTACTGTACCTCGATGCTCCCATGTCATTGCTGCCTGCCGTCTCTGATTGGCATTGACCGGCGTGGCGCAGTATGGTCAAATATTAACGCCCACCACTTGCGAGTCACATGGCGTTTGGAGTGGATCAACAAAAGGGCTGTACCTGTGCATGTAGATATGTATCAGTCTAATTGTAACATTTGGATGTTTTCAGGAACATCACCACTGACAACCACAGTTACACCATTAACAACACTAAGCTCAGTAACAACTACACTTGAACCTACTACATTAATTACAAAAACCACATCAATTCCAACAACCGCAAAATTGACGACAAACATTTTAACATCAACAGTAGGAACGTCCTCAATTGTATCAACCTCATTATCACCTTCACCTGCTCCCTCAACGGCAGCAACGCCTGCACCCGTAATCACAACAGCAAGTATGACAGCTGCCTCCACAACAGCAGCACTTCAAACATCAATAGCATCATCTCCTGTCTCAACAATAGCAGCATCAACAGCAGCAACACCCTCAACTATGATTTCACCAACAGTGCCAGCCTCTTCAGCTGTAACGACGGCAACAACAGCAGGTGCGACAGCTGCAACATCAACCGCTGTCCAACCAACAGCAACACCATTAACCTCAGCAACAGTAGCATCCATTCCTGTAACTTCACCAACAGCAACATCCTCTTCAACTGAATCAAAATCAACAACTTCAGGTGTGACAGCTGTCTCAACAACAACAGCACCAGTAACCTCAGTAACAGCAGCATTCTTACCAACTTCAACTGCACCAATATTTTCAGCAGTAACAACAGCATCAACTACAAGTGCCCTAGCTTCCTCAACAACATTAGCAGCTGTCTCAACAACAGCAACACCAGTAACCTCAGGAACAGCAGCATCCTCTCCCGTAACTTCACCAACAGCAACAGGCTCTTCAGCTGTAACAACAACAACAATTGCCGTAGCTTCGTCAACAACACCACTAGCAGCTGTCTCAACAACAGCAACACCAGTAACCTCAGCAACAGCAGCATCCATTCCCATAACTTCACCAACAGCAACAGGCTCTTCAGCTGTAACAGCAGCAACAATTGCCCTAGCTTCGTCAACAACACCAGCAGTAGCTGTTTCGACAACAGCAGCACCAGCAACCTCAGGAACAGCAGCATCCTCTTCCATAACTTCACCAACAGCAACACAATCTTCAGTGGTAACCATAGCAACTACTACAAGTGCCCTAGCTTCCTCAACAACAACAGTAGCAGCTGTCTCAACAACAGCAGCACCAGTAACCTCAGGAATAGCAGCGTCCTCTCCCATAACTTCACCAACAGCGTCTTCAGCTGTAACAACAGCAACAATTGCCCTCGCCTCCTCAACAACACCAGTAGCAGCTGTCTCAACAACAGCAACACCATTAACCTCAGGAACAGCAACATCCTCTCTCGTAACTTCACCAACAGCAACAGGCTCTTCAGCTGTAACAACAGCAACAATTGCCCTAGTCTCATCAACAACACCAGTAGCAGCTGTTTCAACAACATCAGCACCAGTAACCTCAACAACAGCAGCATCCTCTCCCATAACTTCACCAACAGCAACAGGCTCTTCAGCTCTAACAACAGCAACAACTTCAGGTGCGACAACTGCCTTAACAACACCAGTAGCAGCTGTCTCAACAACAGCAACACCATTAACCTCAGGAACAGCAACATCCTCTCTCGTAACTTCACCAATAGCAACAGGCTCTTCAGCTATAACAACAGCAACAAATACCCTAGCTTCCTCGACAACCCCAGTAGCAGCTGTCTCTACAACAGCAACACCAGTAACCTCAGGAACAGCAGCATCCTCTGCCATAACTTCACCAACAGCAACAGGCTCTTCAGGTGTAACAACAGCAACAATTGCCCTAGCTTCGTCAACAACACCAGTAGCAGCAGTTTCGACAACAGCAGCACCAGTAACCTCAGGAACAGCAGCATCCTCTCCCATAACGTCACCAACAGCAACACAATCTTCAGTGGTAACCGTAGCAACTACTACAAGTGCCCTAGCTTCCTCAACAACAACAGTAGCAGCTGTCTCAACAACAGCAACACCAGTAACCTCAGGAATAGCAGCATCCTCTCCCATAACTTCACCAACAGCAACCGGCTCTTCAGCTCTAACAACAGCAACAACTTCAGGTGCGACAACTGCCTTAACAACACCAGTAGCAGCTGTCTCAACAACAGCAGCACCAGTAACCTCAGCAACAGCAGCATCCTCTCCCATAACTTCACCAACAGCAACAGGCTCTTCAGCTCTAACAACAGCAACAACTTCAGGTGCGACAACTGCCTTAACAACACCAGTAGCAGCTGTCTTAACAACAGCAACACCAGTAACCTCAGGAACAGCAGCATCCTCTGCCATAACTTCACCAACAGCAACACAATCTTCAGTGGTAACAACAGCAACAATTGCTCTAACTTCGTCAACAACACCAGTAGCAGCTGTCTCAACAACAGCAACACCATTAACCTCAGGAACAGCAACATCCTCTCTTATAACTTCACCAAAAGCAACAGGCTCTTCAGCTGTAACAGCAACACCAGTAACCTCAGGAACAGCAGCATCCTCTGCCATAACTTCACCAACAGCAACAGGCTCTTCAGCTGTAACAACAGCAACAATTGCCCTAGTCTCATCAACAACAACAGTAGCAGCTGTCTCAACAACAGCAGCACCAGTAACCTCAACAACAGCAGTATCCTCTCCCATAACTTCACCAACAGCAACAGGCTCTTCAGCTCTAACAACAGCAACAACTTCAGGTGCGACAACTGCCTTAACAACACCAGTAGCAGCTGTCTCAACAACAGCAACACCAGTAACCTCAGGAACAGCAGCATCCTCTGCCATAACTTCACCAACAGCAACAGGCTCTTCAGCTGTAACAACAGCAACAATTGCCCTAGCTTCGTCAACAACACCAGTAGTAGCTGTTTCGACAACAGCAGCACCAGTAACCTCAGGAACAGCAGCATCCTCTCCCATAACTTCACCAACAGCAACACAATCTTCAGTGGTAACCGTAGCAACTACTACAAGTGCCCTAGCTTCCTCAACAACAACAACACTAGCAGCTGTCTCAACAACAGCAACACCAGTAACCTCAGGAATAGCAGCATCCTCTCCCATAACTTCACCAACAGCAACCGGCTCTTCAGCTCTAACAACAGCAACAACTTCAGGTGCGACAACTGCCTTAATAACACCAGTAGCAGCTGTTTCAACAACAGCAGCACCAGTAACCTCAACAACAGCAGCATCCTCTCCCATAACTTCACCAACATCAACAGGCTCTTCAGCTCTAACAACAGCAACAACTTCAGGTGCGACAACTGCCTTAACAACACCAGTAGCAGCTGTCTCAACAACAGCAACACCATTAACCTCAGGAACAGCAACATCCTCTCTCGTAACTTCACCAACAGCAACAGGCTCTTCAGCTATAACAACAGCAACAAATACCCTAGCTTCCTCGACAACACCAGTAGCAGCTGTCTCTACAACAGCAACACCAGTAACCTCAGGAACAGCAGCATCCTCTGCCATAACTTCACCAACAGCAACAGGCTCTTCAGCTGTAACAACAGCAACAATTGCCCTAGCTTCGTCAACAACACCAGTAGTAGCTGTTTCGACAACAGCAGCACCAGTAACCTCAGGAACAGCAGCATCCTCTCCCATAACTTCACCAACAGCAACACAATCTTCAGTGGTAACCGTAGCAACTACTACAAGTGCCGTAGCTTCCTCAACAACAACAACAGTAGCAGCTGTCTCAACAACAGCAACACCAGTAACCTCAGGAATAGCAGCATCCTCTCCCATAACTTCACCAACAGCAACCGGCTCTTCAGCTCTAACAACAGCAACAACTTCAGGTGCGACAACTGCCTTAACAACACCAGTAGCAGCTGTCTCAACAACAGCAGCACCAGTAACCTCAGCAACAGCAGCATCCTCTCCCATAACTTCACCAACAGCAACAGGCTCTTCAGCTGTAACAACAGCAACAATTGCGCTAGGCTCATCAACAACACCAGTAGCAGCTGTCTCAACAACAGCAACACCAGTAACCTCAGGAACAGCAACATCCTCTCTTGTAACTTCACCAACAGCAACAGGCTCTTCAGCTGTAACAACAGCAACAATTGCCCTAGTTTCATCAACAACAACAACAGTAGCAGCTGTCTCAACAACAGCAGCACCAGTAACCTCAACAACAGCAGCATCCTCTCCCATAACTTCACCAACAGCAACCGGCTCTTCAGCTCTAACAACAGCAACAACTACAGGTGCGACAACTGCCTTAACAACACCAGTAGCAGCTGTCTCAACAACATCAGCACCAGTAACTTCAGCAACAGCAGCATCCTCTCCCGTAACTTCACCAACACCAACAGGCTCTTCAGCTGTAACAACAGCAACAATTGCCCTAGCTTCGTCAACAACACCAGTAGCAGCTGTCTCAACAACAGCAACACCGTTAACCTCAGGAACAGCAGCATCCTCTCCCGTAACTTCACCAACAGCAACGCCCTCTTCAGCTGTCGCAACAGCAACAACTTCAGGTGCGACAACTGCCTTAACAACACCAGTAGCAGCTGTCTCAACAACAGCAACACCATTAACCTCAGGAGCAGCAGCATCCTCTCCCATAACTTCACCAACAGCAACAGCCTCTTCAGCTGTAACAACAGCAACACTTGCCCCAGCTGCCTCGACAACACCAGTGTCAGCTGTCGCAACAACAACAACACCAGTAACCTCAGGAATAGCAGCATCCTCTCCCATAACTTCACCAACAGCAACAGCTTCTTCAGCTGTAACAACAGCAACAATTGCCCTAGTCTCCTCAACAACAGCAGTAGCAGCTGTCTCAACAACAGCAACACCAGTAACCTCAGCGACAGCAGCATCCTCTCCCATAACTTCACCAACACCAACAGCCTCTTTAGCTGTAGCAACAGCAACAACTTCAGGTGCAACAACTGTCTTAACAACACCAGTAGCAGCTGTCTCAACAACAGCAACACCATTAACCTCAGGAACAGCAGTATCCTCTCCCATAACTTCACCAACAGCAACAGCCTCTTCAGCTGTAACAACAGCAACAATTGCCCTAGCTTCGTCAACAACACCAGTAGTAGCTGTCTCAACAACAGCAGCACCAGTAACCTCAGCAACAGCAGCATCCATTCCCATAACTTCACCAACAGCAACAGGCTCTTCAGCTGTAACAGCAGCAACAATTGCCCTAGCTTCGTCAACAACACCAGTAGTAGCTGTTTCGTCAACAGCAGCACCAGTAACCTCAGGAACAGCAGCATCCTCTCCCATAACTTCACCAACAGCAACACAATCTTCAGTGGTAACCATAGCAACTACTACAAATGCCCTATCTTCCTCAACAACAACAGTAGCAGGTGTCTCACCAACAACAGCACCGGTAACCTCAGGAATAGCAGCGTCCTCTCCCATAACTTCACCAACAGCGTCTTCAGCTGTAACAACAGCAGCAATTGCCCTAGTCTCATCAACAACACCAGTAGCAGCTGTTTCAACAACAGCAGCACCAGTAACCTCAACAACAGGAGCATCCTCTCCCATAACTTCACCAACAGCAACAGGCTCTTCAGCTCTAACAACAGCAACAACTTCAGGTGCGACAACTGCCTTAACAACACCAGTAGCAGCTGTCTCAACAACAGCAACACCATTAACCTCAGGAACAGCAACATCCTCTCTCGTAACTTCACCAACAGCAACAGGCTCTTCAGCTATAACAACAGCAACAAATACCCTAGCTTCCTCGACAACACCAGTAGCAGCTGTCTCTACAACAGCAACACCAGTAACCTCAGGAACAGCAGCATCCTCTGCCATAACTTCACCAACAGCAACAGGCTCTTCAGCTGTAACAACAGCAACAATTGCCCTAGCTTCGTCAACAACACCAGTAGTAGCTGTTTCGACAACAGCAGCACCAGTAACCTCAGGAACAGCAGCATCCTCTCCCATAACTTCACCAACAGCAACACAATCTTCAGTGGTAACCGTAGCAACTACTACAAGTGCCCTAGCTTCCTCAACAACAACAACACTAGCAGCTGTCTCAACAACAGCAACACCAGTAACCTCAGGAATAGCAGCATCCTCTCCCATAACTTCACCAACAGCAACCGGCTCTTCAGCTCTAACAACAGCAACAACTTCAGGTGCGACAACTGCCTTAACAACACCAGTAGCAGCTGTTTCAACAACAGCAGCACCAGTAACCTCAACAACAGCAGCATCCTCTCCCATAACTTCACCAACAGCAACAGGCTCTTCAGCTCTAACAACAGCAACAACTTCAGGTGCGATAACTGCCTTAACAACACCAGTAGCAGCTGTCTCAACAACAGCAACACCATTAACCTCAGGAACAGCAACATCCTCTCTCGTAACTTCACCAACAGCAACAGGCTCTTCAGCTATAACAACAGCAACAAATACCCTAGCTTCCTCGACAACACCAGTAGCAGCTGTCTCTACAACAGCAACACCAGTAACCTCAGGAACAGCAGCATCCTCTGCCATAACTTCACCAACAGCAACAGGCTCTTCAGCTGTAACAACAGCAACAATTGCCCTAGCTTCGTCAACAACACCAGTAGTAGCTGTTTCGACAACAGCAGCACCAGTAACCTCAGGAACAGCAGCATCCTCTCCCATAACTTCACCAACAGCAACACAATCTTCAGTGGTAACCGTAGCAACTACTACAAGTGCCCTAGCTTCCTCAACAACAACAACAGTAGCAGCTGTCTCAACAACAGCAACACCAGTAACCTCAGGAATAGCAGCATCCTCTCCCATAACTTCACCAACAGCAACCGGCTCTTCAGCTCTAACAACAGCAACAACTTCAGGTGCGACAACTGCCTTAACAACACCAGTAGCAGCTGTCTCAACAACAGCAGCACCAGTAACCTCAGCAACAGCAGCATCCTCTCCCATAACTTCACCAGGCTCTTCAGCTGTAACAACAGCAACAATTGCCCTAGTTTCATCAACAACAACAACAGTAGCAGCTGTCTCAACAACAGCAGCACCAGTAACCTCAACAACAGCAGCATCCTCTCCCATAACTTCACCAACAGCAACCGGCTCTTCAGCTCTAACAACAGCAACAACTACAGGTGCGACAACTGCCTTAACAACACCAGTAGCAGCTGTCTCAACAACATCAGCACCAGTAACCTCAGCAACAGCAGCTGCCTCTCCCGTAACTTCACCAACACCAACAGGCTCTTCAGCTGTAACAACAGCAACAATTGCCCTAGCTTCGTCAACAACACCAGTAGCAGCTGTCTCAACAACAGCAACACCGTTAACCTCAGGAACAGCAGCATCCTCTCCCGTAACTTCACCAACAGCAACGCCCTCTTCAGCTGTCGCAACAGCAACAACTTCAGGTGCGACAACTGCCTTAACAACACCAGTAGCAGCTGTCGCAACAACAGCAACACCATTAACCTCAGGAGCAGCAGCATCCTCTCCCATAACTTCACCAACAGCAACAGCCTCTTCAGCTGTAACAACAGCAACACTTGCCCCAGCTGCCTCGACAACACCAGTGTCAGCTGTCGCAACAACAACAGCACCAGTAACCTCAGGAATAGCAGCATCCTCTCCCATAACTTCACCAACAGCAACAGCTTCTTCAGCTGTAACAACAGCAACAATTGCCCTAGTCTCCTCAACAACACCAGTAGCAGCTGTCTCAACAACAGCAACACCAGTAACCTCAGCGACAGCAGCATCCTCTCCCATAACTTCACCAACACCAACAGCCTCTTTAGCTGTAGCAACAGCAACAACTTCAGGTGCAACAACTGTCTTAACAACACCAGTAGCAGCTGTCTCAACAACAGCAACACCATTAACCTCAACAACAGCAGCATCCTCTCCCATAACTTCACCAACAGCAACCGGCTCTTCAGCTCTAACAACAGCAACAACTACAGGTGCGACAACTGCCTTAACAACACCAGTAGCAGCTGTCTCAACAACATCAGCACCAGTAACCTCAGCAACAGCAGCATCCTCTCCCGTAACTTCACCAACACCAACAGGCTCTTCAGCTGTAACAACAGCAACAATTGCCCTAGCTTCGTCAACAACACCAGTAGCAGCTGTCTCAACAACAGCAACACCGTTAACCTCAAGAACAGCAGCATCCTCTCCCGTAACTTCACCAACAGCAACGCCCTCTTCAGCTGTCGCAACAGCAACAACTTCAGGTGCGACAACTGCCTTAACAACACCAATAGCAGCTGTCTCAACAACAGCAACACCATTAACCTCAGGAGCAGCAGCATCCTCTCCCATAACTTCACCAACAGCAACAGCCTCTTCAGCTGTAACAACAGCAACACTTGCCCCAGCTGCCTCGACAACACCAGTGTCAGCTGTCGCAACAACAACAGCACCAGTAACCTCAGGAATAGCAGCATCCTCTCCCATAACTTCACCAACAGCAACAGCCTCTTCAGCTGTAACAACAGCAACAATTGCCCTAGTCTCCTCAACAACACCAGTAGCAGCTGTCTCAACAACAGCAACACCAGTAACCTCAGCGACAGCAGCATCCTCTCCCATAACTTCACCAACACCAACAGCCTCTTTAGCTGTAGCAACAGCAACAACTTCAGGTGCAACAACTGTCTTAACAACACCAGTAGCAGCTGTCTCAACAACAGCAACACCATTAACCTCAGGAACAGCAGCATCCTCTCCCATAACTTCACCAACAGCAACAGCCTCTTCAGCTGTAACAACAGCAACAAGTGCCCTAGCTTCGTCAACAACACCAGTAGCAGCTGTTTCGACAACAGCAACACCAGTAACCTCGGCAACAGCAGCATCCTCTCCCATAACTTCACCAACAGCAACAGCTTCTTCAGCTGCAACAACAGCAACAATTGCCCTAGCTTCCTCGACAACACCAGTAGCAGCTGTCTCTACAACAGCAGCACCAGTAACCTCAGGAACAGCAGCATCCTCTCCCGTAACTTCACCAACAGCAACACAATCTTCAGCGGCAACCGTAGCAACAACTACAATTGCCCTAGCTTCCTCACCAACACCAGTAGCAGCTGTCTCTACAACAGCAGCACCAGTAACCTCAGGAACAGCAGCATCCTCTCCCGTAACTTCACCAACAGCAACACAATCTTCAGCGGTAACCGTAGCAACAACTACAATTGCCCTAGCTTCTTCACCAACACCAGTAGCAGCTGTCTCAACAACAACAACACCATTAACCTCAGTAACAGCAGCATCCTCTCCCATAACTTCACCAACAGGAACGTCCTCTTCAGCTGTAGCAACAGTAACAACTTCAGGTGCGACAACTGCCTTAACAACACCAGTAGCAGCTGTCTCAACAACAGCAACACCAGTAACCTCAGGAACAGCAGCATTCTCTCCCATAACTTCACCAACAGCCTCTTCAGCTGGAACATCAGCAACAACGGCAAGTGTGGCAGTTGCCTCTACAACAGCAGCACTTATCACATCAACAGTAGCGTCTCCTATCTCAACAACAGTAGCATCAACAACAGTAGCATCGCCACCCATAGCTTCACCAACAACACCTGGCTCTTTATCTGTGACAACAGCAACAACAGCAGGCGCGAAAACTGCTTCCACAACAATAGCAACACTTCTCACCTCAACAGTAGCATCTCCTGCCTCAACAACAACACTCGTAACCTCAACAACAACAGCAGCATCACCGCCCATATCCACATCAACTGCAAAAATATCTTCAGCTGCAATATCAGCAACTGCCTCTGTGACAGCTGTCTCATCAACAACAGCACTCTCAACAACCACATCACCTCCGACAACAGCAGGCATTTCATTAACGACTACAGCAGCAACAGCTGTCTCATCTCCATCAGCAATAGTAACCTCAACAACAGCATCATCACCCATAGCACCAACAACAATATCAATATCTTCCCCTGCAACATTATCAACAGCAGCAGGTGTAACAATTGTTACCTCAACAACATCAATACCTCTTCCATCAGCAGCATCATCTTCATTAGCACCACAATTCCCAACGACCACATCACCAGCACCAACAGTTACATCGGCCACAACAGCAGGAACAACCCCAAGCATAGTTCCTGCAATGACAGTGAAATCAGCAGCGACAACAGCAATCGCTACAGCACAAACCTCACCTGCAGCAGCGCTATCCTCAACAATAACTACAGCAGGTATTACAGAAATTACGGCATTGCAATCACCTACAAGTCTGCCGTTTCAGCTTTTACAACCACCACAGTACACGTGAATACAATTCTTTAACATGTTTTTCTTTTTATATGGATGTCTTTAAATCCGGAAAAATTATTTGCTGTCTTCAAATACTTTGGTGTCTTCGGATAAAAAAAAAACACTGCCACTTCTTCAAATGGTGAATTTACTTAAGATTCTTCAAAACACTCAATATACTTTACTGTCTTCAATAACCGAACACATTTTGTCTTCTGAAGAAAACCTAATATGATCCCTTGCACAATATTTCAAATGAACATGAATTGTACTGCATATCGTGTATACAGTATTGAAATCCACTCACGCACAAATTCCTCAAAAATTGTAAAGAATATATATTTAGCAATACGTAGAGTTTTGTAATATCGATTATCAATGGTGTTGTCACTAAACTATATCCAACATTGAGCCCAATGTAGAGTTTTTTCACAGGCGCATTCCAACACGTGTGGGTCTCTATGTAGCCAATGCCGCTATTGCATCACGTGATATCATTTATAGACTTTGGAATAATGCCCGCAGCAGCTACTACCTTTTTCAGCTGTAACTTATGATGGTTTTGGGCTGTTGGCCACAACTGTCTCTAGGCAATAACTGGCACAGAGAAGGAGACAGAGAAGGAGACAGAGAGGGAGAGGTGCTTCCTTCTAAAAGTTAACATCTACTTTCCAACAATGGCTTAATGTTTAATTTTAAGCAAGGAGAGTGGTGGACATTAAGGGACATTTGATATTTAATGACAAGAAACGTAAGGGGACTTAGGCAGGGCACATCACGAGAACTGTTGGTGATGTGGGAAAAATGTTTAGAGAAATACATGAACATACCCTCTGTGACATTAACGTCTTTGATCTCTTAGTTACAGAATCATCACCAGCACCAACAGCTGCAATTATTGTGACAACTACTCAGCCAACCACACATGGTAAGCATTCTTTTAAATGTATTTTGTTAATGTTATTTATTGATGTATTTTGGAAGCCTTTCTGGATTACCTCAAATTCTGGCTTACTCGAGTCTGGCTTTGCGAGATGTTTTTACTGTATATCACTGGCGTCGGCGCAGTGCTGTATTTTAGTAGCCTTCAAGTGGTCTGCTACTGTTATTTCACTGATGACGACCGCTTGTGTTGCGATCGAAACGTCGTGATTTGTTTTAGTTTTATATTTTTTATTTTATTTCTAACTACGTGACTTTACCGAAAGAACCAAAGAGTGTGGGTTCCTGCAGTCACGAAAGCTTGAAATCAAGATTGTAGGGAGATAATTGCCATTATTTCACTGCATGGCATAATATACATGCACAGCCCTTTTGTCATTCCACTGCTGATCAGTGCAGGTTGGGAGGCCTTGGATTGGTTCAGATATCACTTCATACTTGCGGGAGCCGTGGTTAGGCGTTTAACTTGGGTACCTGGGTACGTGACATTAAGTTATCTGCTAGTGGTATTTTACCATAGGCAAATGAAAACTACTTGATAGACTGATTTATGTTACACAATGCTCACCCATTCCGACGATCGATTTGTGTTCTCTTTCTCTTTACCAAAGCGCCAATCGTTCCTGTGACACAACCACAAGTCAACGCACAAAAGTCAACCACTGTCTTCTCGACCAGCACAGGTAAACACGTTTTCTTAAATCTCTATGGTTGTGTTGTCGGTGTGCATGAAGAATGTAACTGCGTCGACTTGGTAGTAAGTTTGCTGGTACAGAATGGTACAGAGCATGGCGAGAGAAATAGATTCATGGTGAACGGGAGGGGTGAAAAACGATTTTAGTACATGCAATCAACGAAATTATTGTTCAAGACAACATAACCTTATTTTTATGTGTCTATAAGTAATATATATATATATTATTTAAGTCATGTAAAAACATTTTTTTTTATTAATGTCCAAAAACAAGAAAGAACATTGCACACTCACTCACCCAAGGACACACAGGTGCAATCATTGTGTCAACCGCGTGCTCTATTGTTTTTGGACATTGATTGTCTGCATTGATTCAATTTCACCAGTTCACTGATTGTGTAAGTCTATCGTGTGCTCTGCCAGCAGCCACCTTGCGCTGTCCATCTCACCATGTCAGGCTTCGTAAGGGTTTGCAAGCACAGGCTATGTTTGTAGCCTCCTCAATATGGAGTCATGATCCACCACTGTCCACAGCAGACCACTAACAACGAGGCATGAACTGAGAGACGCGGAAGACAAACGCTGCACAGATTGTGTTGCGTTTCACTGTTTGCTTTTTCGCAGGAGCATTTGTTATTCTGGTACAAGCGCACTAAAAATCACACTGCACACACCAAATACAAATTAAAATCGTCAATAACATTGTCACAATTAGTAGATCACCTGTCAGTTTTAGATTAAACGAATCAGCATAAGACAGGTCTTAGGCCAAAAATAGAGCTCTACTTTTGTAGCTTTACACATAGGGTGTCCCGCACAAGTTTCAATGTTTGTTGATGAAAGAAAACCCCAGGATTTCGGAATCATGCAGTAGCTTTTTACTTGAGCATAGGACTTCAACCAATTCGTCCTGTTATGCAGAAATAAATTATTTGTCGACTTTCCTCAATTAGGGAGAAACTCTCACGATGTACTCAGTCAAACGTATTATTTCATGTCACATGAACTTGCTCCTTTTAAATTTATTTTCAAAATGTGCTTACATTAAATATATTGTTAACTATAATGGGACATTATGAAAAAAGAGATTATGTGATTCATATTTCAATTCATAAAATGATTACATTGATTTTATAAAGTTAATTAAATTCCTGCACTAAGCTCATTTCAATGTGTGGATATTTTCAGGCACAACCCAATTACCAACAACCATTCCTGACACCACAAAGAACCCAACAAAAACTGAAACATCAAGTGCCACAACTATTCTAACCACAGCACCAACAGCAATAACAATGCAATCGTCCACAGCAACTGTGGGCACATCTCAATCAACACTACCAATAACAACAGCAGGAAGGATGACCTCAGCCATTACCACAACCACATCAGCAGCATCAACAAGCACCACAACTATCCCAACCACCACAGCACCAACAACAGAAATAATAACGCAATCGTCCACAGCAATAACAGGAGGTACGATTACCTCCGCCATTAGCACAACCGCAGCCTCCACGGCAGGAATGATAACCACAACAGCAACCGCACAAACTGGTGTATCTTCATCAACCTCAACAAGCACCTCGCCAAGTAGGGCAACAGTAACGGCAGCTCTATCCACTGCTAGCCTCGCGCAGACCTCTTCACAAGTAATATCGGCACCTTTAACCATTTCAACAACAGTGGCTCCAAATCCCCCAGTAAGTTTTACTGCTACACCACCCACAACAGCTGTGTCAATGTCGACGACAGGGGCAACCTCGCAGAGCACGACATCCATAACCACAGCGATGGCACAAACATCATCGGAGTCGACGGTGAAAACTACTTCACGCGTAGGAACAACCATGGGGACATCGCCCGGATCCATAGTTGTGACGACTACATCTGCGAAGACAATTTCAACTGCTGCACTGTCAACTACCACAGGTTCTCTGGCTTCATCAACAGCCCAAGTTTCTTCCACCTCATCTATAGCAGGAACTTCACCTTCATCAACAGGCCCAGTCTCTTCTGCGTCAACTGCACCAGGAACTGCACCTTCATCAACAGCCCCAGTCTTTTCTGCGTCAACTGCACCAGGAACTGCACCAGGAACTGCACCCTCATCAACAGCCCCAGTCTCTTCTGCTTCAACTGCACCAGGAACTGCACCTTCATCAACAGTCCCGGTCTCTTCTGCCTCAACTGCACCAGAAACTGCACCTTCAACAACAGCCCCAGTCTCTTCTGCCTCAACTGCACCAGGAACTGCACCTTCATCAACAGCCCCAGTCTCTTCTGCCTCAACTGCACCAGGAACTACACCTTCATCAACAGCCCCAGTCTCTTCTGTGCCAACTGCACCAGGAACTGCACCTTCATCAACAACCCCAGTTTCTTCTGCCTCAACTGCACCAGGAACTGCACCTTCATCAACAGCCCCAGTCTCTTCTGCTTCAACTGCACAAGGAACTGCACCTTCATCAACAGCCCCAGTCTCTTCTGCCTCAACTGCACCAGGAACTGCCCTTTCATCAACAGTCCCCGTCTCTTCTGCCTCAACTGCACCAGGAACTGCACCTTCATCAACAGCCCCAGTCTCTTCTGCCTCAACTGCACCAGGAACTGCACCTTCATCAACAGCCCCAGTCTCTTCTGCCTCATCTGCACCAGAAACTGCACCTTCATCAACAGCCCCAGTCTCTTCTGCTTCAACTGCAGCAGGAACTGCACCTTCATCAACAGTCCCAGTCTCTTCTGCCTCAACTGCAGCAGGAACTGCACCTTCATCAACAGCGCCAGTCTCTTCTGCTTCAACTGTTCCAGGAACTGCACCTTCATCAACAGCCCCAGTCTCTTCTGCCTCAACTGCACCAGGAACTGCACCTTCATCAACAGCCCCAGTCTCTTCTGCCTCAACTGCACCAGGAACTGCACCTTCATCAACAGTCCCAGTCTCTTCTGCCTCTTCTGCACCAGGAACTGCACCTTCATCAACAGCCCCAGTTTCTTCTGCTTCAACTGCTCCAGGAACTGCACCTTCATCAACAACCCCAGTTTCTTCTGCCTCAACTGCACCAGGAACTGCACCTTCATCAACAGCCCCAGTCTATTCTGCTTCAACTGCACAAGGAACTGCACCTTCATCAACAGCCCCAGTCTCTTCTGCCTCAACTGCACCAGGAACTGCCCTTTCATCAACAGTCCCAGTCTCTTCTGCCTCAACTGCACCAGGAACTGCACCTTCATCAACAGCCCCAGTCTCTTCTGCCTCAACTGCAGCAGGAACTGCACCTTCATCAACAGCGCCAGTCTCTTCTACTTCAACTGTTCCAGGAACTGCACCTTCATCAACAGCCCCAGTCTCTTCTGCCTCAACTGCACCAGGAACTGCACCTTCATCAACAGTCCCAGTCTCTTCTGCCTTTTCTGCACCAGGAACTGCACCTTCATCAACAGCCCCAGTCTCTTCTGCTTCAACTGCTCCAGGAACTGCACCTTCATCAACAACCCCAGTTTCTTCTGCCTCAACTGCACCAGGAACTGCACCTTCATCAACAGCCCCAGTCTATTCTGCTTCAACTGCACAAGGAACTGCACCTTCATCAACAGCCCCAGTCTCTTCTGCATCAATTGCACCAGGAACTGCACCTTCATCAACAGTCCCAGTCTCTTCAGCCTCATCTGCACCAGGAACTGCACCTTCATCAACAGCCCCAGTCTATTCTGCCTCAACTGCAGCAGGAACTGCACCTTCATCAACAGCCCCAGTCTCTTCTGCTTCAACTGCTCCAGGAACTGCACCTTCATCAACAGCCCCAGTCTCTTCTGCCTCAACTGCACCAGGAACTGCACCTTCATCAACAGCCCCAGTCTCTTCTGCTTCAACTGCACAAGGAACTGCACCTTCATCAACAGCCCAAGTCTCTTCTGCCTCAACTGCACCAGGAACTGCCCTTTCATCAACAGTCCCAGTCTCTTTTGCCTCAACTGCACCAGGAACTGCACCTTCATCAACAGCTCCCGTCTCTTCTGCCTCAACTGCAGCAGGAACTGCACCTTCATCAACAGCCCCAGTTTCTTCTGCCTCAACTGCACCAGGAACTGCCCTTTCATCAACAGTCCCAGTTTCTTCTGCCTCAACTGCACCAGGAACTGCACCTTCATCAACAGCCCCAGTCTCTTCTGCCTCAACTGCACCAGGAACTGCACCTTCATCAACAGTCCCAGTTTCTTCTGCCTCAACTGCACCAGGAACTGCACCTTCATCAACAGCCACAGTCTCTTCTGCCTCAACTGCACCAGGAACTGCACCTTCATCAACAGCCCCAGTCTCTTCTGCCTCAACTGCACCAGGAACTGCACCTTCATCAACAGCCCCAGTCTTTTTGGCCTCAACTGCACCAGGAACTGCGCCTTCATCAACAGCCCCAGTCTCTTCTGCTTCAACTGCAGCAGGAACTGCAGCTTCATCAACAGCCCCAGTCTCTTCTGTGCCAACTGCACCAGGAACTGCACCTTCATCAACAACCCCAGTTTCTTCTGCCTCAACTGCACCAGGAACTGCCCTTTCATCAACAGTCCCAGTCTCTTCTGCGTCAACTGCACCAGGAACTGCACCTTCATCAACAGCCCCAGTCTCTTCTGTCTCAACTACACCAGGAACTGCACCTTCATCAACAGCCCCAGTCTCTTCTGCATCAACTGCAGCAGGAACTGCACCTTCATCAACAGCCCCAGTCTCTTCTGCTTCAACTGCTCCAGGAACTGCACCTTCATCAACAGGCCTAGTCTCTTCTGCCTCAACTGCACCAGGAACTGCACCTTCATCAACAGCCCCAGTCTCTTCTGCTTCAACTGCACAAGGAACTGCACCTTCATCAACAGCCCCAGTCTCTTCTGCCTCAACTGCACCAGGAACTGCACCTTCATCAACAGCCCCAGTCTCTTCTGCCTCAACTGCACCAGGAACTGCACCTTCATCAACAGCCCCAGTCTCTTCTGCCTTAACTGCACCAGGAACTGCACCTTCATCAACAGCCCCAGTCTCTTCTGCTTCAACTGCACCAGGAACTGCACCTTCATCAACAGCCCCAGTCTCTTCTGCCTCATCTGCACCAGAAACTGCACCTTCATCAACAGCCCCAGTCTCTTCTGCGTCAACTGCACCAGGAACTGCATCTTCATCAACAGCCCCAGTCTCTTCTGCGTCAACCGCACCAGGAATTGCAACTTCATCAACAGCCCCAGTCTCTTCTGCTTCAACTGCACCAGGAACTGCACCTTCATCAACAGCCCCAGTCTCTTCTGCCTCAACTGCACCAGGAACTGCACCTTCATCAACAGCCCCAGTCTCTTCTGCCTCAACTGCACCAGGAACTGCACCTTCATCAACAGCCCCAGTCTCTTCTGCCTCAACTGCACCAGGAACGGCACCTTCATCAACAGCCCCAGTCTCTTCTGCTTCAACTGCAGCAGGAACTGCATCTTCATCAACAGCCCCAGTCTCCTCTGTGCCAACTGCACCAGGAACTGCACCTTCATCAACAACCCCAGTTTCTTCTGCCTCAACTGCACCAGGAACTGCCATTTCATCAACAGTCCCTGTCTCTTCTGCCTCAACTCCAGCAGGAACTGCACCTTCATCAACAGCCCCAGTCTCTTCTGCTTCAACTGCTCCAGGAACTGCACCTTCATCAACAGCCCCAGTCTCTTCTGCCTCAACTGCACCAGGACCTGCACCTTCATCAACAGCCCCAGTCTCTTCTGCGTCAACTGCACAAGGAACTGGACCTTCATCAACAGCCCCAGTCTCTTCTGCCTCAACTGCACCAGGAACTGCACCTTCATCAACAGCCCCAGTCTCCTCTGCTTCAACTGCACCAGGAACTGCACCTTCATCAACAGCCCCAGTCTCTTCTGTTTCAACTGCAGCAGGAACTGCACCTTCATCAACAGCCCTAGTCTCTTCTGTGTCAACTGCACCAGGAACTGCACCTTCATCAACAGCCCCAGTCTCTTCTGCTTCAACTGCACCAGGAACTGCACCTTCATCAACAATCCCAGTCTCTTCTGCCTCAACTGCACCAGGAACTGCACCTTCATCAACAGCCCCAGTCTCTTCTGCTTCAACTGCACAAGGAACTGCACCTTCATCAACAGCCCCAGTCTCTTCTGCCTCAACTGCACAAGGAACTTCATCAACAACCCCAGTTTCTTCTGCCTCAACTGCACAAGGAACTGCCCTTTCATCAACAGTCCCAGTCTCTTCTGCCTCAACTGCACCAGGAACTGCACCATCATCAACAGCCCGAGTCTCTTCTGCTTCAACTGTAGCAGGAACTGCACCTTTATCAACAGCCCCAGTCTCTTCTGCCTCAACTGCACCAGGAACTGCACCTTCATCAACAGCCCCAGTCTCTTCTGCGTCAACTGCACCAGGAACTGCACCTTCATCAACAGCCCCAGTCTCTTCTGCCTCAACTGCACCAGGAACTGCACCTTCATCAACAGCCCCAGTCTCTTCTGCCTCAACTGCAGCAGGAACTGCACCATCATCAACATCCCCAGTCTCTTCTGCCTCAACTGCACCAGGAACTGCACCTTCATCAACAGCCCAAGTCTCTTCTGCGTCAACTGCACCAGGAACTGCACCTTCATCAACAGCCCCAGTCTCTTCTGCCTCAACTGCGCCAGGAACTGCACCTTCATCAACAGCCCCAGTCTCTTCTGCGTCAACTGCACCAGGAACTGCACCTTCATCAACAGTCCCAGTCTCTTCTGCCTCAACTGCACCAGGAACTGCATCTTCATCAACAGCCCCAGTCTCTTCTGCCTCAACTGCAGGAGGAACTGCACCTTCATCAACAGCCCCAGTCTCTTCTGCTTCAACTATAGCAGGAACTGCACCTTCATCAACAGCCCACGTTTCTTCTGCGTCAACTGCACCAGGAACTGCACCTTCACCAACAGCCCCAGTCTCTTCTGCCTCAACTGTGCCAGGAACTGCACCTTCATCAACAGCCCCAGTCTCTTCTGCTTCAACTGCAGCAGGAACTGCACCTTCATCAACAGCCCCAGTCTCGTCTGCGTCAACTGCACCAGGAACTGCACTTTCATCAACAACCCCAGTTTCTTCTGCCTCAACTGCACCAGGAACTGCCCTTTCATCAACGGTCGCAGTCTCTTCTGCCTCAACTGCACCAGGAACTGCACCTTCATCAACAGGCCCAGTCTCTTCTGCTTCAACTGCACCAGGAACTGCACCTTCATCAACAGCTCCAGTCTCTTCTGCTTCAACAGCACCAGGAACTGCACCTTCATCAACAGCCCCAGTCTCTTCTGCCTCAACTGCACCAGGAACTGCACCTTCATCAACAGCCCCAGTCTCTTCTGCTTCAGCTGCAGCAGGAACTGCATCTTCATCAACAGCCCCAGTCTCTTCTGCTTCAACTGCACAAGGAACTGCAACTTCATCAACTGCCCCAGTCTCTTCTGCACCATCGGCACCAACATCATATTCGGTAGCAGTATCCTACTACTCTACAGCTGGGCCAAGCTCAGTAACGGCTCCTTCAACAGCTGTGAAAATTACGCTTTCATCTGCACCAGGTATTAAAATGTTTGCAGGCAACAGCAGCCCACCATCTCACGACAATATCGCTTCCAAAATGTTTTACATACTGGCCACGTTCACACAAATCCTGCACTAAACAACAACAATCTAAACAACAAAAACAAAACAAACATAAAATGCAATTACTACGGTTTCATCTGCACCAGGTATAAAAATGTTTGCAGGCAACATCAGCGGACCATCTCATTACAATATTAATACGAAACATGTTTTACATACAAGCCACATTCATAGAAATCCTGCCCCAGACAAGAACACCTGAAACAACAATAATAAATCAATCATGGAATGCAAACGTCATCATGTCCAACATTACAATAATAACATTTACGGAATGATTCAAAACGAATTAGTAACTGCTGTTGCATTTGTTGATGTTTTACATTTTACTTCTTGCAGGATCCACAACAGCGATAAAAACGACGATCCTTACCTCTTCAAGTCCTCAGACTATTTCCGAAGGTAAAAACATTTCTGGATGTGAACGTGCCTCTGAACGCTTTGTCGCCGGTGCTGAACAAGACAACTGGGAGAGCCTGCCATTCAACATTTCTCCCAATAATTTAGCCTTTGGTTGTCATTGAAACAAATTGAAAACAATATTCGATACGTAATATATATATGTGTAGAGTGCGATGAGAGGGGATTATAATGAGATGAGGGGGGGAGGTTTGGGAGTGCAAGGATGAAAGTAGTGTGAGATGAGAGCGGAGAAGTAGTGAGGGGAGAGTCAAGCGAGGCTCTTAAATATTGTTGATAAATTCATAACCATTTCTCAGCTCCGCTATTTCCTCAAGTCACCAATGTCACAAAGAGTATCCTATGGTCTGTGGAATCAGTGCATGACATTGCAGCGTGTATCCCATGTCCACTTCCCTCCTTATGAAAAAAAATTACTTTGTTTTGTTTGAATGTTTTGTATATAGCCAACCGTGCTAATTGGAGGTGCAGGGGAAGTGATTTGGTTACCTTTCCTATACTTCACACTCCTATCATGTTTTGTAATGTTTGTTGTTGTAACGTTCTGACCGGTTAACACGAAGGCTGTCGCGGCCAATTTCATCCATAATATAGGGGTTTTTGTTGGGTTAGATCGCGTAAATAGAAATGTGTCGTTACACCCACCACCATCTGACACAGCCAATATGTAAGGTTTGTCACTTAAATAGAACATGCCATTCGTTACTCGTACAGCACACCCACTGGTGTGCTGTACGAGTAACGAATGGCATGTTGGGAGAACAAATCCACAATATTTACAAGCCCTGACTGAACATCTGCGAAAAAGAGCTTCACAGCTCATCAGATTTCTTCCAATATGAATACATATTCTGTTTATATCACCCTTATCCTACTGAGAACCAATTTTAACTTGTGCGTTTCCCTTTTTACCAAAGCTCCATTCGTCTCTGTGACAAATGCACCAATCAACACAGTGAAGACAACAACCTCATCTCCAAGCACAGGTAAACGTGCATCCATCAAAGTTGATGATGTTTGAGGTGGGCAGGTGGCTAATAATGTGTCGCAGACGCTGAGTCGGCACTGCCGAGATCCTGGGTTCTAATCTGGGTTTCAGCCACACAACCAAAGTGGGTTCTGAAGCGAAATGCGTCTATCAGTCACCAATTACTTATGCAGACTTACGCATCGACCAGAAACCATCCTTAATCTCCCAGTGCATTCATCAAATCACGTGTTACTTGGCTATGCTATATAGATTACATGAAATGGGTTCACATGAACGCTGTAGTCACTAGAGAAGCGCTACCATTGACCACAATGTTGAAAAACAGAGAATGGATTCTTGAATAGAATTCAAGAGAACTTGGTTTTTTGCTGCACTGCACAGCTCTCCGATATGTATTCAAAGTCTGCTTCTGTGTTTTGTACTATCCATTGATCAACCAATAATTAACTGGTTAGATGTTCCGCAAAAGTAATGTTCTCAATGAATGTGGCAAATGCATAATATTCCATTTTTATTCATACTCCTAACGCTATGCAAATATTACAACTTTTCAGGCACAACTGCAAAAACAACAACAGCTCCTAGCCTAACAAACTCAACACCAATAACCACAATAGGCACATCAACTACAACAACAGCAAAAATATTAACAAGCCCATCTTCCATGGCAATAGTAGGACCCATATCATCAGAAACAACGCCACCAACAGTCGCACTAATCACAACAATAACGGCAACTGCAGCGTCATCAGCCTCAACAGCAGCTCCAGGTATATCAGCCTCATCAGCAGCACTATCCTCAAGAGCCACAGTAACAGCTCCAGCCTCAACAGCAGCGCCAGGCTCAACCGTCTCAACAGCAACGCCAGGCTCAACAGTCTCAACAGCAGCTTCAGGCTCAACAGTCTCAACAGCAGCTCCAGGCTCAACGGTCTCAACAGCTGCTCCGAGCTCAACAGTCTCAACAGCAGCTCCAGGCTCAACATTGTCAACAGCAGCTCTAGCCTCAACTGTCTCAACTGCAGCACCAGGCTCAACAGTCTCAACAGCAGCTCCAGGCTCAACAGTCTCAACAGCAGCTTCAGGCTCAACAGGCTCAACAGCAGCTCCAGGCTCAACAGTCTCAACTGCAGCTCCAGGCTCAACAGTCCAAACAGCAGCTCCAGGCTCAACAGCCTCAACAGCAGCTCCAGGCTCAACAGTCTCAACAGCAGCTCCAGGCTCAACAGTCTCAACAGCAGCTCTCGGCTCAACAGTCTCAACAGCAGCGTCTGCCTCAACAGTCTCAACAGCAGCGCCAGGCTCAACAGTTTCAACAGCTGCTCCAGGCTCAACAGTCTCAACTGCAGCGCCAGGCTCAACAGTCTCAACAACAGCTCAAGGCTCAACAGTCTCAACACCAGCTCCAGGCTCAACAGTCTCAACAGTAGAGCCAGGCTCAACAGTCTCAACAGCAGCTCCAGGCTCAACAATCTCAATGGCAGCTCCAGGCTCAACAGTCTCCACTGCAGTGCCAAGCTCAACAGTCTCAACAGCAGCTCCAGGCTCAACAATCTCAACAGCAGCGCCAGGCTCAACAGTCTCAACAGCAGCTCCAGGCTCAACAGTCTCAACAGCAGCTCCAGGCTCAACAGTCTCAACGGCAGCTCCAGGGTCAACAGTCTCAACAGCAGCGCCAGGCTCAACAGTCTCAACAGCAGCTCCAGGCTCAACAATCTCAACAGCAGCTCCAGGCTCAACAGTCTCAACAGCAGCTCCAGGCTCAACAGTCTCAGCAGCAGCTTCAGGCTCAACAGTCTCAACACCAGCTCCAGGCTCAACAGTCTCAACAGCAGCTCCAGGCTCAACAGTCTCAACTGCAGCGCCAGGCTCAACAGTCTCAACAGCAGCTCCAGGCTCAACAGTCTCAACACCAGCTCCAGGCTCAACAGTCTCAACAGCAGCTCCAGGCTCAACAATTTCAACGGCAGCTCCAGGGTCAACAGTCTCAACAGCAGCGCCAGGCTCAACAGTCTCAACAGTAGCTCCAGGCTCAACAATCTCAACGGCAGCTCCAGGCACAACAGTCTCAACAGCAGCGCCAGGCTCAACAGTCTCAACTGCAGTGCCAGGCTCAACAGTCTTAACACCAGCTCCAGGCTCAACAGTCTCAACAGCAGCTCCAGGCTCAACTGTCTCAACAGCAGCTCCAAGCTCAACAGTCTCAACACAAACTCCAGGCTCAACAGTCTCAACAGCAGCTCCAGGCTCAACAATCTCAACGGCAGCTCCAGGGTCAACAGTCTCAACAGCAGCGGCAGGCTCAACATTCTCAACAGCAGCCCCAGGCTCAACAATCTCAACGGCAGCTCCAGGCACAACAGTTTCAACAGCAGCGCCAGGCTCAACAGTCTCAACAGCAGCTCCAGGCTCAACAATCTCAACTGCAGGGCAAGGCTCAACAGTCTCAGCAGCAGCTCCAGGCTCAACAGTCTCAACAGCAGCTCCAGGCTCAACAGTCTCAACAGCAGCTCCAGGCTCAACAATCTCAACTGCAGCTCCAGGATCAACAGTCTCAACAGCAGCTCCAGGCTCAACAGTTTCAACAGCAGCTCCAGGCTCAACAATCTCAACGCCAGCTGCAGGCTCAACAGTCTCAACTGCAGAGCCAGGCTCAACAGTCTCAACAGCAGCTCCAGGCTCAATGGTCTCAACAGCTGCTCCGAGCTCAACAGTCTCTACAGCAGCACCAGGCTCAACATTGTCAACAGCAGCTCCAGGCTCAACAGTCTCAACAGCAGCTCCAGGCTCAACAGTCTCAACAGCAGCTCCAGGCTCAACAGTCTCAACAGCAGCTCCAGGCTCAACTGTCTCAACAGCAGCTCCAGGCTCAACAGTCTCAACAGCTGCTTCAGGCTCAACAGTCTCAACAGCAACTGCAGGCTCAACAGCCTCAACAGCGGCTCCAAGCTCAACAGTCTCAACAGCAGCTCCAGGCTCAACAGTCTCAACTGCAGCACCAGGCTCAACAGTGTCAACTGCAGCGCCAGCCTCAACAGTCTCAACAGCAGCGCCAGGCTCAACAGTTTCAACAGCTGCTCCAGGCTCAACAGTCTCAACTGCAGTGCCAGGCTCAACAGTTTCAACAGCTGCTCCAGGCTCAACAGTCTCAACTGCAGCGCCAGGCTCAACAGTCTCAACAGCAGCTCCAGGCTCAACAATCTCAACGGCAGCTCCAGGGTCAACAGTCTCAACAGCAGCTCCAGGCTCAACAGTCTCAACTACAGCTCCAGGCTCAACATTTTCAACAGCAGCGCCAGGCTCAACAGTTCCAACAGCAGCGCCAGGCTCAACAGTTTCAACAGCAGCCCCAGGCTCAACAGTCTCAACAGTACCTCCAGGATCAACAGTCTCAACAGCTGAGCCAGGCTCAACAGTCTCAACAGCAGCTCCAGGCTCAACAGTCTCAACAGCAGCTTCAGGCTCAACAGGCTCAACAGCAGCTCCAGGCTCAACAGTCTCAACTGCAGCTCCAGGCTCAACAGTCCAAACAGCAGCTCCAGGCTCAACAGCCTCAACAGCAGCTCCAGGCTCAACAGTCTCAACAGCAGCTCCAGGCTCAACAGTCTCAACAGCAGCTCTCGGCTCAACAGTCTCAACAGCAGCGTCTGCCTCAACAGTCTCAACAGCAGCGCCAGGCTCAACAGTTTCAACAGCTGCTCCAGGCTCAACAGTCTCAACTGCAGCGCCAGGCTCAACAGTCTCAACAACAGCTCAACGCTCAACAGTCTCAACACCAGCTCCAGGCTCAACAGTCTCAACAGTAGAGCCAGGCTCAACAGTCTCAACAGCAGCTCCAGGCTCAACAATCTCAATGGCAGCTCCAGGCTCAACAGTCTCCACTGCAGTGCCAAGCTCAACAGTCTCAACAGCAGCTCCAGGCTCAACAATCTCAACAGCAGCGCCAGGCTCAACAGTCTCAACAGCAGCTCCAGGCTCAACAGTCTCAACAGCAGCTCCAGGCTCAACAGTCTCAACGGCAGCTCCAGGGTCAACAGTCTCAACAGCAGCGCCAGGCTCAACAGTCTCAACAGCAGCTCCAGGCTCAACAATCTCAACAGCAGCTCCAGGCTCAACAGTCTCAACAGCAGCTCCAGGCTCAACAGTCTCAGCAGCAGCTTCAGGCTCAACAGTCTCAACACCAGCTCCAGGCTCAACAGTCTCAACAGCAGCTCCAGGCTCAACAGTCTCAACTGCAGCGCCAGGCTCAACAGTCTCAACAGCAGCTCCAGGCTCAACAGTCTCAACACCAGCTCCAGGCTCAACAGTCTCAACAGCAGCTCCAGGCTCAACAATTTCAACGGCAGCTCCAGGGTCAACAGTCTCAACAGCAGCGCCAGGCTCAACAGTCTCAACAGTAGCTCCAGGCTCAACAATCTCAACGGCAGCTCCAGGCACAACAGTCTCAACAGCAGCGCCAGGCTCAACAGTCTCAACTGCAGTGCCAGGCTCAACAGTCTTAACACCAGCTCCAGGCTCAACAGTCTCAACAGCAGCTCCAGGCTCAACTGTCTCAACAGCAGCTCCAAGCTCAACAGTCTCAACACAAACTCCAGGCTCAACAGTCTCAACAGCAGCTCCAGGCTCAACAATCTCAACGGCAGCTCCAGGGTCAACAGTCTCAACAGCAGCGGCAGGCTCAACATTCTCAACAGCAGCCCCAGGCTCAACAATCTCAACGGCAGCTCCAGGCACAACAGTTTCAACAGCAGCGCCAGGCTCAACAGTCTCAACAGCAGCTCCAGGCTCAACAATCTCAACTGCAGGGCAAGGCTCAACAGTCTCAGCAGCAGCTCCAGGCTCAACAGTCTCAACAGCAGCTCCAGGCTCAACAGTCTCAACAGCAGCTCCAGGCTCAACAATCTCAACTGCAGCTCCAGGATCAACAGTCTCAACAGCAGCTCCAGGCTCAACAGTTTCAACAGCAGCTCCAGGCTCAACAATCTCAACGCCAGCTGCAGGCTCAACAGTCTCAACTGCAGAGCCAGGCTCAACAGTCTCAACAGCAGCTCCAGGCTCAATGGTCTCAACAGCTGCTCCGAGCTCAACAGTCTCTACAGCAGCACCAGGCTCAACATTGTCAACAGCAGCTCCAGGCTCAACAGTCTCAACAGCAGCTCCAGGCTCAACAGTCTCAACAGCAGCTCCAGGCTCAACAGTCTCAACAGCAGCTCCAGGCTCAACTGTCTCAACAGCAGCTCCAGGCTCAACAGTCTCAACAGCTGCTTCAGGCTCAACAGTCTCAACAGCAACTGCAGGCTCAACAGCCTCAACAGCGGCTCCAAGCTCAACAGTCTCAACAGCAGCTCCAGGCTCAACAGTCTCAACTGCAGCACCAGGCTCAACAGTGTCAACTGCAGCGCCAGCCTCAACAGTCTCAACAGCAGCGCCAGGCTCAACAGTTTCAACAGCTGCTCCAGGCTCAACAGTCTCAACTGCAGTGCCAGGCTCAACAGTTTCAACAGCTGCTCCAGGCTCAACAGTCTCAACTGCAGCGCCAGGCTCAACAGTCTCAACAGCAGCTCCAGGCTCAACAATCTCAACGGCAGCTCCAGGGTCAACAGTCTCAACAGCAGCTCCAGGCTCAACAGTCTCAACTACAGCTCCAGGCTCAACATTTTCAACAGCAGCGCCAGGCTCAACAGTTCCAACAGCAGCGCCAGGCTCAACAGTTTCAACAGCAGCCCCAGGCTCAACAGTCTCAACAGTACCTCCAGGATCAACAGTCTCAACAGCTGAGCCAGGCTCAACAGTCTCAACAGCAGCTCCAGGCTCAACAGTCTCAACAGCAGCTCCAGGCTCAACAGTCTCAACAGTACCTCCAGGATCAACAGTCTCAACAGCAGCACCAGGCTCAACAGTTTCAACAGCAGCGCCAGGCTCAACAGTCTCAACAGAAGCTCCAGGCTTAACAGTCTCAACAGCAGCGCCAGGCTCAACAGTCTCAACAGCAGCGCCAGGCTCAACAGTTTCAACAGCAGCGCCAGGCTCAACAGTCTCAACAGCAGCTCCAGGCTCAACAGTCTCAACTGCAGGGCAAGGCTCAACAGTCTCAGCAGCAGCTCCAGGCTCAACAGTCTCAACAGCAGCGCCAGGCTCAACAGTCTCAACAGCAGCGCCAGGCTCAACAGTCTCAACAGCAGCTCCTGGCTCAACAGTCTCAACAGCAGCGCCAGGCTCAACAGTCTCAGCAGCAGCTCCAGGCTCAACAGTCTCAACAGCAGCTCCAGGCTCAACAGTCTCAGCAGCAGTTCCAGGCTCAACAGTCTCAACAGCAGCTCCAGGCTCAACAGTATCAACAGCAGCTCCAGGCTCAACAGTCTCAACTGCAGCACCAGGCTCAACAGTCTCAACTGCAGCTCCAGGCTCAACAGTCTCAACTGCAGCGCCAGGCTCAACAGTCTCAACAGCAGCACCAGGCTCAACAGTCTCAACAGCAGCTCCAGGCTCAACAATCTCAACGGCAGCTCCAGGATCAACAGTCTCAACAGCAGCTCCAGGCTCAACAGTCTCAACACCAGCTGCAGGCTCAACAGTCTCAACTGCAGTGCCAGGCTCAACAGTCTCAACAGCAGCTCCAGGCTCAACGGTCTCAACAGCTGCTCCGAGCTCAACAGTCTCAACAGCAGCTCCAGGCTCAACATTGTCAACAACAGCTCCAGGCTCAACTGTCTCAACAGCGCCAGGCTCAACAGTCTCAACAGCAGCTCCAGGCTCAACAGTCTCAACAGCAGCTTCAGGCTCAACAGTCTCAACAGCAACTCCAGGCTCAACAGGCTCAACAGCAGCTCCAGGCTCAACAGTCTCAACAGCTGCTCTCGCCTCAACTGTCTCAACAGCAGCGCCAGGCTCATCAGTCTCAATAGCAGCTCTCGGCTCAACAGTCTCAACAGCAGCTCAAGGCTCAACAGCCTCAACAGCAGCTCCAAGCTCAACAGTCTCAACAGCAGCTCCAGGCTCAACAGTCTCAACAGCAGCGCCAGGCTCAACAGTGTCAACTGCAGCGCCAGCCTCAACAGTCTCAACAGCAGTGCCAGGCTCAACAGTTTCAACAGCTGCTCCAGCCTCAACAGTCTCAACTGCAGCGCCAGGCTCAACAGTCTCAACAGCAGCGCCAGGCTCAACAGTGTCAACTGCAGTGTCAGCCTCAACAGTCTCAACTGCAGCTCCAGGCTCAACAGTCTCAACAGCAGCTCCAGGCTCAACAGTCTCAACTGCAGCGCCAGGCTCAACAGGCTCAACAGCAGCTCCAGGCTCAACAGTCTCAACACCAGCTCCAGGCTCAACAGTCTCAACAGTAGAGCAAGGCTCAACAGTCTCAACAGCAGCTCCAGGCTCAACAATCTCAACGGCAGCTCCAGGGTCAACAGTCTCAACAGCAGCGCCAGGCTCAACAGTCTCAACAGCAGCTCTAGGCTCAACAATCTCAACGGCAGCTCCAGGCTCAACAGTCTCAACTGCAGCGCCAGGCTCAACAGTCTCAACAGCAGCTCCAGGCTCAACAGTCTCAACTGCAACGCCAGGCTCAACAGTCTCAACAGCAGCTCCAGGCTCAACAGTCTCAACACCAGCTCCAGGCTCAACAGTCTCAACAGCAGCTCCAGGCTCAACAATCTCAACGGCAGCTCCAGGGTCAACAGTCTCAACTGCAGTGCCAGGCTCAACAGTCTCAACAGCAGCTCCAGGCTCAACAGTCTCAACTGCAGCGCCAGGCTCAACAGTCTCAACAGCAGCTCCAGGCTCAACAGTCTCAACTGCAGCGCCAGGCTCAACAGTCTCAACTGCTGCTCCAGGCTCAACAGCCTCAACACCACTCGGAACTGCACCTTCATCAATAGCCCCAGTCTCTTCTGCCTCAACTGTAGTAGGAACTCCAGCGTCATCAACATCACCAATGTCACAAGCAATCACAGCCACAGTTGCTACAGCCACTTCAACAGCAGGCTCTGTGTCTCCAGCAAACTCACAAACTTCAACATCTCCATTAGTATCC
Organism: Petromyzon marinus; assembly: GCF_048934315.1. Lineage (NCBI taxonomy): Eukaryota > Metazoa > Chordata > Hyperoartia > Petromyzontiformes > Petromyzontidae > Petromyzon > Petromyzon marinus. The sequence goes on from NC_133723.1 coordinate 5,612,411, forward strand.
TCAGCAGTCAGTGCGGCTGCCTCTCCCACACCATCGACACCAACATCACATTCGGTAGCAGTGTCTTCCTACTCTACAGCTGGGCCAAGCTCAGTAACGGCTCCATCCACAGCTGTGAAAATTACGCTTTCATCTGCACCAGGTATTAAAATGTTTGCAGTCAACAGCAGCCCACCATCTCACGACAAAATCGCTTCCAAAATGTTTTACATACTAGCCACGTTCACACAAATCCTGCACCAAACAACAACGGTCTAAACAACAATAACAAAACAATCATAAAATGCAAACTTCATCATGTCCAACATTACAATAATAACATTTACTGAATTATTTAAAGATAATTAGCAACTGCTAATGTTGCATTTATTGATGTTCTACATTTTACTTCTTCCAGGATCCGCAACAGCGATAAAAACGACGATCCTTACCTCTTCAAGTCCTCAGACTATTTCCGAAGGTAAAAACATTTCTGGACGTGAACGTGCCTTTGAATGCTTTGTTACCGATGCTGAACAAGACAGGCCGGCATTCAACATTTATCCCAATAATTTAGCCTTCGGTTGGCAGTGAAACATATTGAAAACAATATTCCATACATAATATATGTAGAGTGCGATGAGAGGGGATTATAAATGAGATGAGGGAGGAGAGGTGTGAGAGTGGAAGGATGAGAGTAACATGAGATGAGAGCGGAGAGGTATTCAGGTTAGAGTCAGGCGAGGATCTTAAAGATTATGGATACATTCATAACCATTTCTCAGCTGCCCTATTTCCTCGGGTCACCAATGTCACAAAAAGTATCCTATGGTCTGTGGACTCAATTCAGGACATTGCAGCTTGTACCCCATGCCCACTTCCCTCCCTATGAACATGTAATTTTTAATTTGCATTTTTTTTATGTAAGTTGAATTCTTCCGCACTGCACGTAGCCAACAGCGCTAATCGGAGGTGCAGGGGAAGTGATTTGATTACCTTTCCTATACTTTGCACTCCTATCGTGTTTTGTATTGTTTATTGTTGTAACGTTCTGACCTGCCCCCGAGTGAACATCTGTGAAAAAAAGCTTCATAGCTCATCGGATTTCCTCCAGTAAAAATACATATTCTGTTTCTATCACCCTTACCCTACTGAAAACCAGTTTAAACTTGCGCTTTTCTCTTTTTACCAAAGGTGCATTCGTGTCTGTGACAAATGCACCAATCAACGCAGAGAAGACAACAACCTCAACTACAAGCACAGGTAAAAACGTGCATCCTTCAAGGTCGATGATGTTTGAGGTAGCCGGGTGGCGAATAACGTGTCGCAGACAATCATGATCAAAGTGGGTTCTAAAGCATAATGAGTTGATGGTTTTAACCCAGTCACCAATAACTTACCCAAACTTACGCATCAATGAGTAACCATCCCTAATCTCCCAGTCCATTCATCAAATCACATGTTACGAGGCAATGCTATGTAGATTTCATGCAATAGGTTCACGTGAACTCTGTTGCCTAGGGAGAGGCACTACCATTAACAATGTTGAAAAACAGAGAATGGATATTTGAATAAAACTTAGGTTTTCGCGGTTGTGCTTCATAGCTCTCCGATATGTTTTCAAGGTGTGCCTCTGTGTGTTGTAAAACCCATTGATTAACCAATAATTAACTGATTAAATGTTACTACAAAATAATGTTTTAAGCGGAGTATGACGAATGCGTAATATTGTATTTCTATGCATATACCTAACACTGCAAATATGAAAACTTTTCAGGCACAACTTCAAAGACATCAACAGTTCCTAACCTCACAAACTCAACACCAATAACCACAACAAGCATATTAACTACAACAACAACAGCAGCAATAATATTAACAAGCCAGTCTTCCACAGCAACAGTAGCCAAAACGCCAACAACAGTCACACGAACCACAACAATAACGACAGAATCTGCCTCAACAACAGCCCCAGGCTCAACAGTAGCTCCAGGCTCAACAGTCTCAACAGCAGCTCCAGGCTCAACAGCCTCAACAGCAGCTCCAGGCTCAACACTCTCAACAGCAGCTCCAGGCTCAACAGTCTCAACTGCAGCTCCAGGCTCAACAATCTCAACAGCAGCTCCAGGCTCAACAGTCTCAACAGCAGCTCCAGGCTCAACAGTCTCAACAGCAGCGCAGGGCTCAACAGTCTCAACAGTAGCTCCAGGCTCAACAGCCTCAACAGCAGCTCCAGGCTCAACAGTCTCAACAGCAGCTCCAGGCTCAACAGCCTCAACAGCAGCGTCAGGCTCAACTGTTTCAACAGCAGCTCCAGGCTCAACAGCCTCCACAGCAGCTCCAGGCTCAACAGTCTCAACTGCAGCGCCAGGCTCAACAGTCTCAACAGCAGCTCCAGGCTCAACAGTCTCCACAGCAGCTCCAGGCTCAACAGTCTCAACTGCAGCGTCAGGCTCAACTGTCTCAATAGCAGCTCCAGGCTCAACAATCTCAACAGCAGCTCCAGGCTCAACAGTCTCAACTGCAGCATCAGGTTCAACTGTCTCAACAGCAGCTCCAGGCTCAACAATCTCAACAGCAGCTCCAGGCTCAACAGTCTCAACAGCAGCTCCAGGTTCAACAGTCTCAACTGCAGCTCCAGGCTCAACAGTCTCAACAGCAGCTCCAGGCTCAACAGTCTCAACTGCAGCTCCAGGCTCAACAGTCTCAACAGCAGCTCCAAGCTCAACAGTCTCAACTGCAGCGTTAGGCACAACTGTCTCAACAGCAGTTCCAGGCTCAACAATCTCGACAGCAGCTCCAGGCTCAACAATCTCAACAGCAGCTCCAGGCTCAACAGTCTCAACGGCAGCGCCAGGCTCAACAGTCTCAACAGCAGCACCAGGCTCAACAGTCTCAACAGCAGCTCCAGGCTCAACAGTCTCCACAGCAGCTCCAGGCTCAACAGTCTCAACAGCACCTCCAGGCTCAACTGTCTCAACAGCAGCTCCAGGCTCAACAATCCCAACAGCATCTCCAGGCTCAACAGTCTCAACAGCAGCACCAGGCTCAACAGTCTCAACAGCAGCTCCAGGCTCAACAGTCTCAACTGCAGCGCCAGGCTCAACAGTCTCAACAGCAGCTCCAGGCTCAACAGTCTCAACTGCAGCATCAGGTTCAACTGTCTCAACAGCAGCTCCAGGCTCAACAATCTCAACAGCAGCTCCAGGCTCAACAGTCTCAACAGCAGCTCCAGGCTCAACAGTCTCAACAGCAGCTCCAGGCTCAACAGTCTCAACTGCAGCTCCAGGCTCAACAGTCTCAACAGCAGCTCCAAGCTCAACAGTCTCAACTGCAGCGTTAGGCACAACTGTCTCAACAGCAGTTCCAGGCTCAACAATCTCGACAGCAGCTCCAGGCTCAACAATCTCAACAGCAGCTCCAGGCTCAACAGTCTCAACGGCAGCGCCAGGCTCAACAGTCTCAACAGCAGCACCAGGCTCAACAGTCTCAACTGCAGCATCAGGCTCAACTGTCTCCACAGCAGCTCCAGGCTCAACAGTCTCAACTGCAGCTCCAGGCTCAACAGTCTCAACAGCAGCTCTAGGCTCAACAATCTCAACTGCACCATCAGGCTCAACTGTCTCAACAGCAGCTCCAGGCTCAACAATCTCAACAGCAGCTCCAGGCTCAACAGTCTCAACAGCAGCCCCAGGCTCAACAGTCTCCACAGCAGCTCCAGGCTCAACAATCTCAACTGCAGCGCCAGGCTCAACAGTCTCAACAGCAGCACCAGGCTCAACAGTCTCAACAGCAGCTCCAAGCTCAACAGTCTCAACTGCAGCGTTAGGCACAACTGTCTCAACAGCAGTTCCAGGCTCAACAATCTCGACAGCAGCTCCAGGCTCAACAATCTCAACAGCAGCTCCAGGCTCAACAGTCTCAACGGCAGCGCCAGGCTCAACAGTCTCAACAGCAGCACCAGGCTCAACAGTCTCAACAGCAGCTCCAGGCTCAACAGTCTCCACAGCAGCTCTAGGCTCAACAGTCTCAACAGCACCTCCAGGCTCAACTGTCTCAACAGCAGCTCCAGGCTCAACAATCCCAACAGCATCTCCAGGCTCAACAGTCTCAACAGCAGCACCAGGCTCAACAGTCTCAACAGCAGCTCCAGGCTCAACAGTCTCAACTGCAGCGCCAGGCTCAACAGTCTCAACAGCAGCACCAGGCTCAACAGTCTCAACTGCAGCATCAGGCTCAACTGTCTCCACAGCAGCTCCAGGCTCAACAGTCTCAACTGCAGCTCCAGGCTCAACAGTCTCAACAGCAGCTCTAGGCTCAACAATCTCAACTGCACCATCAGGCTCAACTGTCTCAACAGCAGCTCCAGGCTCAACAATCTCAACAGCAGCTCCAGGCTCAACAGTCTCAACAGCAGCCCCAGGCTCAACAGTCTCCACAGCAGCTCCAGGCTCAACAATCTCAACTGCAGCGCCAGGCTCAACAGTCTCAACAGCAGCACCAGGCTCAACAGTCTCAACAGCAGCTCCAGGCTCAACAGTCTCCACAGCAGCTCCAGGCTCAACAGTCTCAACTGCAGCGCCAGGCTCAACAGTCTCAACAGCAGCACCAGGCTCAACAGTCTCAACAGCAGCTCCAGGCTCAACAGTCTCAACAGCAGCTCCAGGCTCAACAGTCTCAACAGCAGCCCCAGGCTCAACAGTCTCAACTGCAGCTCCAGGCTCAACTGTCTCAACAGCAGCTCCAGGCTCAACAATCTCAACAGCAGCTCCAGGCTCAACAGTCTCAACAGCAGCGTCAGGCTCAACTGTCTCAACAGCAGCTCCAGGCTCAACTGTCTCAACAGCAGCTCCAGGCTCAACAGTCTCAACAGCAGCACCAGGCTCAACAGTCTCAACAGCAGCTCCAGGCTCAACAGTCACCACAGCAGCTCCAGGCTCAACAGTCTCCACAGCAGCTCCAGGCTCAACAGTCTCAACTGCAGCGCCAGGCTCAACAGTCTCAACAGCAGCGCCAGGCTCAACAATCTCAACTGCAGCGTCAGGCTCAACTGTCTCCACAGCAGCTCCAGGCTCAACAGTCTCAACTGCGGCTCCAGGCTCAACAGTCTCAACAGCAGCTCCAGACTCAACAATCTCAACTGCACCATCAGGCTCAACTGTCTCAACAGCAGCTCCAGGCTCAACAATCTCAACAGCAGCTCCAGGCTCAACAGTCTCAACTGCAGCTCCAGGCTCAACAGTCTCAACAGCAGCTCCAGGCTCAACAGTCTCAACTGCAGCTCCAGGCTCAACAGTCTCAACAGCAGCTCCAGGCTCAACAGTCTCAACTGCAGCATCAGGCTCAACAGTCTCAACAGCAGCTTCAGGCTCAACAATCTCAACAGCAGCTCCAGGCTCAACAATCGCAACAGCAGCACCAGGCTCAACAGTCTCAACAGCAGCCCCAGGCTCAACGGTCTCCACAGCAGCTCCATGGTCAACAGTCTCCACAGCAGCTCCAGGCTCAACAGTCTCAACAGCAGCTCCAGGCTCAACAGTCTCAACAGCAGCTAACGGCTCAACAGTCTCAACAGCAGCTCCAGGCTCAACAGTCTCAACTGCAGCGCCAGGCTCAACAGTCTCCACAGCAGCTCCAGGCTCAACAGTCTCAACAGCAGCTCCAGGCTCAACAGTCTCAACTGCAGCTCCAGGCTCAACTGTCTCAACAGCAGCTCCAGGCTCAACAATCTCAACAGCAGCTCCAGGCTCAACAGTCTCAACAGCAGCGTCAGGCTCAACTGTCTCAACAGCAGCTCCAGGCTCAACTGTCTCAACAGCAGCTCCAGGCTCAACAGTCTCAACTGCAGCGCCAGGCTCAACAGTCTCAACAGCAGCTCCAGGCTCAACAATCTCAACTGCACCATCAGGCTCAACTGTCTCAACAGCAGCTCCAGGCTCAACAATCTCAACAGCAGCTTCAGGCTCAACAGTCTCAACTGCAGCTCCAGGCTCAACAGTCTCAACAGCAGCTCCAGGCTCAACAGTCTCAACTGCAGCTCCAGGCTCAACAGTCTCAACAGCAGCTCCAGGCTCAACAGTCTCAATTGCAGCATCAGGCTCAACTGTCTCAACAGCAGCTCCAGGCTCAACAATCTCAACAGCAGCTCCAGGCTCAACAATCGCAACAGCAGCACCAGGCTCAACAGTCTCAACAGCAGCCCCAGGCTCAACAGTCTCCACAGCAGCTCCAGGCTCAACAGTCTCAACTGCAGCGCCAGGCTCAACAGTCTCAACAGCAGCACCAGGCTCAACAGTCTCAACAGCAGCTCCAGGCTCAACAGTCTCCACAGCAGCTCCCGGCTCAACAGTCTCAACTGCAGCTCCAGGCTCAACTGTCTCAACAGCAGCTCCAGGCTCAACAGTCTCAACAGCAGCACCAGGCTCAACAGTCTCAACAGCAGCTCCAGGCTCAACAGTCTCCACAGCAGCTCCAGGCTCAACAGTCTCAACAGCAGCTCCAGGCTCAACAGTCTCCACAGCAGCTCCAGGCTCAACAATCTCAACAGCAGCTCCAGGCTCAACAGTCTCAACAGCAGCGTCAGGCTCAACTGTCTCAACAGCAGCTCCAGGCTCAACTGTCTCAACAGCAGCTCCAGGCTCAACAATCTCAAAAGCAGCACCAGGCTCAACAGTCTCAACAGCAGCTCCAGGCTCAACAGTCACCACAGCAGCTCCAGGCACAACAGTCTCCACAGGAGCTCCAGGCTCAACAGTCTCAACTGCAGCGCCAGGCTCAACGGTCTCAACAGCAGCGCCAGGCTCAACAGTCTCAACTGCGGCGTCAGGCTCAACTGTCTCCACAGCAGCTCCAGGCTCAACAGTCTCAACTGCAGCTCCAGGCTCAACAGTCTCAACAGCAGCTCCAGGCTCAACAGTCTCAACTGCACCATCAGGCTCAACTGTCGCAACAGCAGCGCCAGGCTCAACAATCTCAACAGCAGCTCCAGGCTCAACAGTCTCAACTGCAGCTCCAGGCTCAACGGTCTCAACAGCAGCTCCAGGCTCAACAGTCTCAACTGCAGCTCCAGGCTCAATAGTCTCAACTGCAGCGCCAGGCTCAACAGTCTCAACAGCAGCACCAGGCTCAACAGTCTCAACTGCAGCTCCAGGCTCAACTCTCTCAACAGCAGCTCCAGGCTCAACAATCTCAACAGCAGCTCCAGGCTCAACAGTCTCAACAGCAGCGTCAGGCTTAACTGTCTCAACAACAGCTCCAGGCTCAACTGTCTCAACAGCAGCTCCAGGCTCAACAGTCTCAACAGCAGCACCAGGCTCAACAGTCTCAACAGCAGCTCCAGGCTCAACAGTCTCCACAGCAGCCCCAGGCTCAACAGTCTCCACAGCAGCTCCAGGCTCAACAGTCTCAACTGCAGCGCCAGGCTCAACAGTCTCAAAAGCAGCGCCAGGCTCAACAGTCTCAACTGCAGCGTCAGGCTCAACTGTCTCAACAGCAGCTCCAGGCTCAACAATCTCAACAGCAGCTCCAGGCTCAAGAGTCTCAACAGCAGCACCAGGCTCAACAGTCTCAACAGCAGCTCCAGGCTCAACAGTCTCCACCGCAGCTCCAGGCTCAACAGTCTCAACTGCAGCTCCAGGCTCAACAGTCTCAACAGCAGCTCCAGGCTCAACAGTCTCAACTGCAGCGTCAGGCTCAACTGTCTCAACAGCAGCTCCAGGCTCAACAATCTCAACAGCAGCTCCAGGCTCAACAGTCTCAACAGCAGCACCAGGCTCAACAGTCTCAACAGCAGCTCCAGGCTCAACAGTCTCCACAGCAGCTCCAGGCTCAACAGTCTCCACAGCAGCTCCAGGCTCAACAGTCTCAACTGCAGCGCCAGGCTCAACAGTCTCAACAGCAGCGCCAGGCTCAACAGTCTCAACAGCAGCTCCAGGCTCAACAGTCTCAACAGCAGCTCCAGTTTCAACAGTCTCAACAGCAGCTCCAGGCTCAACAGTCTCAACAACAGCACCAGGCGCAATCGTCTCAGCAGCAGTTCTAGGCTCAACAGTCTCAACAGCAGCTCCAGGCTTAACGGTCTCAACAGCAGCGCCAGGCTCAACAGTCTCAACAGCAGCTCCAGGCTCAACAGTCTCAACAGCAGCTCTAGGCTCAACAGTCTCAACAGCAGCGCCAGGCTCAACAGTTTCAACAGCAGCGCCAGGCTCAACAACCTCACCACTAACCTCATCCACACCAATTGCATCAGCAGCAGTCACCTCAACTTCTCAAATAGTGAGAATATCGACAACAGCAGCCAAAGGTAATTTGAATGCTGTACAAAAACCCTTGCCCTTAACACGCAATAATATACAGCACAATAAACTAGTCACCCCCTACTGTGAAAGCTTGGCAGGATCCTCCTGATGAGTACCTTAGGACTCAGTGACTTTGCCTTGGGTAAACAAGCGTAATAATCAATACATCAAATAGAAGCTCTCTACTGTGTGCCTGGGTTGCACTGCATGTTGTTTTAACGTGGTGCCCTACATTTTTTTCGCCGTGCTGGGAGCTTCTTCAATCTACTTCCTGTTGGAAGCTAACTTAATTACACTGCTAAATTGTATAATTGTTACATTAATAAAATCTGAACGATAAATGTTAACCTGCACATGTACATCAAAAAGAACAACACACTTGTAAAAAACTAGACTCTACACACATCAACAAAATAAACTTTGTATTGCCGATGATCGACGTTAAATCACACGTGATCCATGAAACAGTTTTCGACGTTACAGCATGACCTTACAAAGAGTTACTTTGCCAATCATTTCATTCCACTGCAACACAAGAGCTCTTTTGCAATGAGGCGGTCTATTTCTTTCCCAACAGCCACCACAACAGCAAGTGTCAACGGGACGACGACTGTTCCACCAGCAGCATCAACTGCTTCAACAAGAGCAACAGCTGGTAAAGCATGCCACTCTAATTTTCTGCGATAAAGTGCTGCGCCATAACGTAGCAGAGATGTTTCAGTAGTGCATTACCACTGTCGAAGGGAGATCGCCGGAAAAAAACTTCCGAATATCTTTTTCGGGAAAAATTATTGACGGCGGACCGGGATCCAATAAAGGCATCCCTATCTGCCGTGTCGGTCATGGGCATTGTTTGACCATGCTTCATCACGCTGGTAAGTGCGGGTTTGGTGAGCGGGGGTAACCCAGGAGTGGTCGGGGATCAAACCTGGGTAACTGGGTTCATAATACAGTGCGTTAACCGCTCCACCGCTCCACCCTGCACGTTGATGGTGCAGTGCGGTGCCGTGTACGATAAATCACTGTCTCCTTCTCGTTTTCAGGACTACTGACGTCACAGACAACGGCGGTCACACCAAATGCCACGGAAGGTGAGTGCTCTGAATGCCATTACATTCACACTAATGCAAAGCACCATTAAAACAAGTACGGTAAGTTATCTATTTATGTCGGGGATGCTTCCCTGGAAAACGCGACGATGGGTGGTGAAATAACGTAAGTGGAAAATTATATCATCTTAGGATACGTTCCGGGGGGTAATTTCTTGGTCAAAATTTGCATAAATAATATTAAATAAGCGCCAAATAAAAGAAAACAAAGGTAACCGAAACATCGTATATCACAAGTCTAAATATATAATGTAAGTTAATACAGAGTACTCACCAGAGATGATGGCCGAGATTGCATTTAGACAGGGTAGTACAGTTGATCATCGATTATCCGGCACCGCGCGATTATCCGGCTGCTCCCAACATTATCCGGCGGTCCCGAATCAATCCGGCGACACCGGCAAACCCGCTCCAAAGGCTGTAACCAGTCCGGCGTGACCAAAAAAAGTCGCTATGATTGATTATCAGTGTCAAATATTATATGCAGTACATTATACACTACACACAACTTAAACAATGAAAATGCTGCACGTATATACATCACCCCATGCAGAGTCTTTGAGATTGGAGTGGTAAGTACGTTTATTTATGGCAATTTCACGTAGTAAACTAATTTAAAACACTGCAAAGAAAAACATACTACACCTAAGAACATAATGTCAAACAATAATATACAAAAATAAGCTATTTTAAATAATAATTTAGTAATTATCCGGCGTTTTTGAAAATCCGGAGCCCCCTTCCCCCCAGATAATCGATGGCTTGAGCGCCTGCTTGGGGCCGTCATCACATACACTGCCCAAACCTCTGCGTTATTTTATTTCAAACATTCCAGCTAATCAATGCATTTTAAATCGAAATGCTTTCCCCTCCATCGTTGGCGATGTTAAGGTGAGAAAAAAACGTAAACAGGAGCAATGTAAATTCAGAACTTTCTGGACAAAGCATTAACAATGTAGTCAATCCACAAATGATGAAACTCGCAGTCAAGATTTCGTTAGATGCGTTAGCTGCGTCCATCAGTCTGTTACAGGGTGGGGGGTGGGGTAGCATAATAAACTCTCGTAACGATGATCCAATGGGGATTAATCCTTAGTATAAAGTTATCTTGCTCTTGGGACGCCTAGAGAAAACCCAACACTGATCCGAGGATTAATGCTCAAAACGTGGAGACATAAACCAGAGCAACAGGGACGTTTTGCCAATATACAAATGTGTTTAGCATTATGTGTGAGTTTGCCTCCTAACTGTATTTTTTTTTTGCTGAACTGAAGGTCTAATTGTGCCCGTGACGCAGCCACAAATTAACGCAGCAAAGTCGACAACTACAGGTAAATGGGTTTCCTTTATGTAATTTAAAAACAACGCAACCCTCATAACACAAACAGCTCCAGCATCGGATGTGTGTATAGTGTCACTTTCTTAAATACCAGAGAAACTCAAAGTGCCTTATATCTCATCTAATCCATTACAGTCTCAACAGCAGCTCCAGGCTCAACAGTCTCAACAGCAGCTCCAGGCTCAACAGTCTCAACAGCAGCTCCAGGCTCAACGGTCTCAACTGCAGCGCCAGGCTCAACAGTCTCAACCGCAGCGCCAGGCTCAACTGTCTCAACAGCAGCTCCAGTCTCAACAGTCTCAACTGCAGCGTCAGGCTCAACTGTCTCAACAGCAGCTCCAGGTACAACAATCTCAACAGCATCTCCAGGCTCAACAGTCTCAACAGCAGCTCCAGGCTCAACAGTCTCAACTGCAGCTCCAGGCTCAACAGTCTCAACAGCAGCTCCAGGCTCAACAGTCTCAACTGCAGCTCCAGGCTCAACAGTCTCAACAGCAGCTCCAGGATCAACAGTCTCAACTGCAGCGTCAGGTTCAACTGTCTCAACAGCAGCTCCAGGCTCAACAATCTCAACAGCAGCTCCAGGGTCAACAATCTCAACAGCGGCACCAGGCTCAACAGTCTCAACAGCAGCTCCAGGCTCAACAGTCTCAACTGCAGCATCAGGCTCAACAGTCTCAACAGCAGCTCCAGGCTCAACAGTCTCAACAGCAGCTCCAGGCTCAACAATCTCAACAGCAGCTCCAGGCTCAACAGTCTCAACAGCAGCTCCAGGCTCAACAGTCTCAACTGCAGCTCCAGGCTCAACAGTCTCAACAGCAGCTACAGGCTCAACAGTCTCAACTGCAGTGTCAGGCTCAACTGTCTCAACAGCAGCTCCAGGCTCAACAATCTCAACAGCAGCCCCAGGCTCAACAGTCTCAACAGCAGCCCCAGGCTCAACAGTCTCCACAGCAGCTCCAGGCTCAACAGTCTCCACAGCAGCTCCAGGCTCAACAGTCTCAACAGCAGCTCCAGGCTCAACAGTCTCAACTACAGCTCCAGGCTCAACTGTCTCAACAGCAGCTCCAGGTTCAACAATCTCAACAGCAGCTCCAGGCTCAACAGTCTCAACAGCAGCGTCAGGCTCAACTGTCTCAACAGCAGCTCCAGGCTCAACTGTCTCAACAGCAGCTCCAGGCTCAACAGTCTCAACAGCAGCACCAGGCTCAACAGTCTTAACAGCAGCTCCAGGCTCAACAGTCTCCACAGCAGCTCCAGGCTCAACAATCTCAACAGCAGCTCCAGGCTCAACAGTCTCAACAGCAGCTGCAGGCTCAACAGTCTCCACAGCAGCTCCAGGCTCAACAGTCTCAACTGCAGCTCCAGGCTCAACAGTCTCAACAGCAGCTCCAGGCTCAACAATCTCAACTGCAGCGTCAGGCTCAACTGTCTCAACAGCAGCTCCAGGCTCAACAATCTCAACAGCAGCTCCAGGCTCAACAGTCTCAACAGCAGCACCAGGCTCAACAGTCTCAACAGCAGCTCCAGGCTCAACAGTCTCCACAGCAGCTCCAGGCTCAACAATCTCAACAGCAGCTCCAGGCTCAACAGTCTCAACAGCAGCACCAGGCTCAACAGTCTCAACAGCAGCTCCAGGCTCAACAGTCTCCACAGCAGCTCCAGGCTCAACAGTCTCCACAGCAGCTCCAGGCTCAACAGTCTCAACAGCAGCTCCAGGCTCAACAGTCTCAACTGCAGCTCCAGGCTCAACAGTCTCAACAGCAGCTACAGGCTCAACAGTCTCAACTGCAGCGTCAGGCTCAACTGTCTCAACAGCAGCTCCAGGCTCAACAATCTCAACAGCAGCTCCAGGGTCAACAATCTCAACAGCAGCACCAGGCTCAACAGTCTCAACAGCAGCCCCAGGCTCAACAGTCTCCACAGCAGCTCCAGGCTCAACAGTCTCCACAGCAGCTCCAGGCTCAACAGTCTCAACAGCAGCACCAGGCTCAACAGTCTCAACAGCAGCTCCAGGCTCAACAGTCTCCACAGCAGCTCCAGGCTCAACAGTCTCAACAGCAGCTCCAGGCTCAACAGTCTCAACTACAGCTCCAGGCTCAACTGTCTCAACAGCAGCTCCAGGCTCAACAATCTCAACAGCAGCTCCAGGCTCAACAGTCTCAACAGCAGCTCCAGGCTCAACAGTCTCAACAGCAGCACCAGGCTCAACAGTCTCAACAGCAGCTCCAGGCTCAACAGTCTCCACAGCAGCTCCAGGCTCAACAGTCTCCACAGCAGCTCCAGGCTCAACAGTCTCAACTGCAGCGCCAGGTTCAACAGTCTCAACAGCAGCGCCAGGCTCAACAGTCTCAACTGCAGCGTCAGGCTCAACTGTCTCAACAACAGCTCCAGGCTCAACAATCTCAACAGCAGCTCCAGGCTCAACAGTCTCAACAGCAGCACCAGGCTCAACAGTCTCAACAGCAGCTCCAGGCTCAACAGTCTCCACAGCAGCTCCAGGCTCAACAGTCTCCACAGCAGCTCCAGGCTCAACAGTCTCAACTGCAGCTCCAGGCTCAACAGTCTCAACAGCAGCTTCAGGCTCAACAGTCTCAACAGCAGCTCCAGGCTCAACAGTCTCAACAGCAGCTCCAGGCTCAACAGTCTCAACAACAGCACCAGGCGCAATCGTCTCAGCAGCAGTTCTAGGCTCAACAGTCTCAACAGCAGCTCCAGGCTCAACGGTCTCAACAGCAGCTCCAGGATCAACAGTCTCAACAGCTGCTCCAGGCTCAACAATCTCAACAGCAGCTCCAGGCTCAACCGCCTCAACAGCAGCTCCAGGCTCAACAGTCTCAACAGCAGCACCAGGCTCAACGGTCTCAACAGCTGCTCCAGGCTCAACAGTCTCCACAGCAGGTCCAGGTTCAACAATCTCAACAGCAGCTCCAGGCTCAACCGCCTCAACAGCAGCTCCAGGCTCAACACTCTCAACAGCTGCTCCAGGCTCAACAGCAGCTCTAGGCTCAACAGTCTCAACAGCAGCGCCAGGCTCAACAGTTTCAACAGCAGCGCCAGGCTCAACAACCTCACCACTAACCTCATCCACACCAATTGCATCAGCAGCAGTCACCTCAACTTCTCAAACAGTGAGAATATCGACAACAGCAGCCAAAGGTAATTTGAATGCTGTACAAAAACCCTTGCCCTTAACACGCAATAATATACAGCACAATAAACTAGTCACCCCCTACTGTGAAAGCTTGGCAGGATCCTCCTGATGAGTACCTTAGGACTCAGTGACGTTGCCTTGGGTAAACAAGCGTAATAATCAATAAATCAAATAGAAGCTCTCTACTGTGTGCCTGGTTGCACTGCATGGTGTTTTAACGTGGTGCACTACATTTTTCTCGCCGTGCTGGGAGCTTCTTCAATCTACTTCCTGTTGGAAGCTAATTTAATTACACTGCTAAATTGTATAATTGTTACATTAATAAAATCTGAACGATAAATGTTAACCTGCACATGTAAAGCAAAAACAACAACACACTTGTAAAAAACTAGACTCTACACACATCAACAAAATAAACTTTGTATTGCGGATGATCGACGTTAAGTCACACGCGATCCATGAAACAGTTTTCGACGTTACAGCATTTCCTTACAAAGAGTTACTTTGCCAATCATTTCATTCCACTGCAACACAAGAGCTCTTTTGAAATGAGGCGGTCTATTTCTTTCCCAACAGCCACCACAACAGCAAGTGTCAACGGGACGACGACTGTTCCACCAGCAGCATCAACTGCTTCAACAAGAGCAACAGCTGGTAAAGCATGCCACTCTAATTTTCTGCGATAAAGTGCTGCGCCATAACGTAGCAGAGACGTTTCAGTAGTGCATTACAATTGTTGAAGGGAGATCGCCGGAAAAAAACTGCTGAATATGTCTTTTCCGGGAAAAATTATTGACGCCGGACCGGGATCCAATAAAGGCATCCCTATCTGCCATGTCGGTCATGGGCATTGTTTGACCATGCTTCATCACGCTGGTAAGTGCGGGTTTGGTGAGCGGGGGTAACCCAGGAGTGGTCAGGGATCAAACCTGGGTAACTGGGTTCATAATACAGTGCGTTAACCGCTCCACCGCTCCACCGCGCACGTTGATGGTGCATTGCGGTGCCGTGTACGATAAATCACTGTCTCCTTCTCGTTTTCAGGACTACTGACATCACAGACAACGGCGGTCACACCAAATGCCACGGAAGGTGAGTGCTCTGAATGCCATGACATTCCCACTCATACAAAGCACCATTAAAACAAGTACGGTAAGTTATCTATTTATGTCGGGGATGCTTCCCTGGAAAACGCGACGATGGGTGGTGAAACAACGTAAATGGAAAATTATATCATCTTAGGATACGTTCCGGGGGGTAATTTCTTGGTCAAAATTTGCATAAATAATATTAAATAAGTGCCAAAAGAAAGAAAACAAAGGTAACCGAAACATTGCAAATCACAAGTCTAAGTATATAATGTAAGTTAATACAGAGTACTCACCAGAGATGATGGCCGAGATTGCATTTAGACAGGGTAGTACAGTTGATCATCGATTATCCGGCACCGCGCGATTATCCGGCCGCTCCCAACATTATCCGGCGGTCCCGAATCAATCCGGCGACACCGGCAAACCCGCTCCAAAGGATGTAACCAGTCCGGCGTGACCAAAAAAAGTCGCTATGATTGATTATCAGTGTCAAATATTATATGCAGTACATTATACACTACACACAACTTAAACAATGAAAATGCTGCACGTATATACATCACCCCATGCAGAGTCTTTGAGATTGGAGTGGTAAGTACGTTTATGGCAATTTCACGTAGTAAACTAATTAAAAACACTGCAAAGAAAAACATACTACACCTAAGAACATAATGTCAAACAATAATATACAAAAAATAAGCTATTTTCAATAATAATTTAGTAATTATCCGGCGTTGTGGAAAATCCGGCGACCCATTCCCCCCAGATAATCGATGGCTTGAGCGAATGCTTGGGGCCGTCATCGCATACACTGCCCAAACCTCTGCGTTATTTTATTTCAAACATTCCAGCTAATCAATGCATTTTAAATCGAAATGCTTTCCCCTCCATCGTTGGCGATGTTAAAGTGAGAAAAAAACGTAAACAGGAGCAACGTAAATTCAGAACTTTCGGGACAAAGCATTAACAATGTAGCCAATCCACAAATGATGAAACTCGCAGTTAAGATTTCGTTAGATGCGTTAGCTGCGTCCATCAGTCTGTTACAGGGTGGGGGGTGGGGTAGCATAATAAACTCTCGTAACGATGATCCAATGGGGATTAATCCTTAGTATAAAGTTATCTTGCTCTTGGGACGCCTAGAGAAAACCCAACACTGATCCGAGGATTAATGCTCAAAACGTGGAGACAAACCAGAGCAACAGGGACGTTTTGCCAATATACAAATGTGTTTAGCATTATGTGTGAGTTTGCCTCCTAACTGTTTTTTTTTTTGCTGAACTGAAGGTCTAATTGTGCCCGTGACGCAGCCACCAATTAACGCAGCAAAGTCAACAACTACAGGTAAATGGGTTTCCTTTATGTAATTTAAAAACAACGCAACCCTCATAACACAAACAGCTCCAGCATCGGATGTGTGTATAGTGTGACTTTCTTAAATACCAGAGAAACTCAAAGTGCCTTATATCTCATCTAATCCATTACAGTCTCAACAGCAGCTCCAGGCTCAACAGTCTCAACAGCAGCCCCAGGCTCAACAGTCTCAACAGCAGCTCCAGGCTCAACAGTCTCAACAGCAGCTCCAGGCTCAACAGCCTCAACAGCAGCTCCTGGCTCAACAGCCTCAACAGCAGCTCCAGGCTCAACAGTCTCAACAGCAGCTCCAGGCTCAACAGTCTCAACAGCAGCTCCAGGCTCAACAGTCTCAACAGCAGCTCCAGGCTCAACAGTCTCAACTGCAGCTCCAGGCTCAACAGTCTCAACTGCAGCGTCAGGCTCGACTGTCTCAACAGCAGCTCCAGGCTCAACAATCTCAAAAGCAGCTCCAGGCTCAACAGTCTCAACAGCAGCTCCAGGCTCAACGGTCTCAACTGCAGCGCCAGGCTCAACAGTCTCAACTGCAGCGCCAGGCTCAACTGTCTCAACAGCAGCTCCAGGCTCAACAGTCTCAGCAGCAGCTCCAGGCTCAACAGCCTCAACAGCAGCTCCAGGCTCAACAGCCTCAACAGCAGCTCCAGGCTCAACAGTCTCAACAGCAGCTCCAGGCTCAACAGTCTCAACAGCAGCTCCAGGCTCAACAGTCTCAACAGCAGGTCCAGGCTCAACGGTCTCAAAAGCAGCACCAGGCTCAACAGTCTCAACTGCAGCTCCAGGCTCAACAATCTCAACAGCAGCTCCAGGCTCAACAGTCTCAACAGCAGCACCAGGCTCAACAGTCTCAACAGCAGCTCCAGGCTCAACAGTCTCAACAGCAGCTCCAGGCTCAACAGTCTCAACTGCAGCTCCAGGCTCAACAGTCTCAACAGCAGCTCTAGGCACAACAGTCTCAACTGCAGCATCAGGCTCAACAATCTCAACAGCAGCTCCGGGCTCAACAGTCTCAACAGCAAAACCAGGCTCAACAGTCTCAACAGCAGCTCCAGGCTCAACAGTCTCAACAGCAGCTCCAGGCTCAACAGTCTCAACAGCAGCACCAGGCTCAACGGTCTCAACAGCTGCTCCAGGCTCAACAGTCTCAACAGCTGCTTCAGGCTCAACAATCTCAACAGCAGCTCCAGGCTCAACCGCCTCAACAGCAGCTCCAGGCTCAACAGTCTCAACAGCAGCACCAGGCTCAACGGTCTCAACAGCTGCTTCAGGCTCAACCGTTTCAACAGCTGCTCCAGGCTCAACAGTCTCAACAGCAGCGCCAGGCTCAACGATCTCAACAGCTGCTCCAGGCTCAACAGTCTCAACAGCAGCTCCAGGCTCAACCGCCTCAACTGCAGCTCAAGGCTCAACAGCCTCAACTGCAGCTCTAGGCTCAACAGTCTCCACAGCAGCTCTAGGCTCAACAGTCTCAACAGCAGCTCCAGGCTCAACCGCCTCAACTGCAGCTCCAGGCTCAACAGTCTCAACAGCAGCGCCAGGCTCAACAGTTTCAACAGCAGCGCCAGGCTCAACAGTTTCAACAGCAGCGCCAGGCTCAACAACCTCACCACTAACCCCATCCACACCAATTGCATCAGCAGCAGTCACCTCAACTTCTCAAACAATGAGAATATCGACAACAGCAGCCAAAGGTAATTTGAATGCTGTACAAAAACCCTTGCCCTTCACACGCAATAATATATAGCACAATAAACTCATCACCCCCTACTGTGAAAGCTTGGCAGGATCCTCCTGATGAGTACCTTAGGACTCAGTGACTTTGCCTTGGGTAAACAAGCGTAATAATCAATACATCAAATAGAAGCTCTCTACTGTGTGCTTGGGTTGCACTGCATGTTGTTTTAACGTGGTGCCCTACATTTTTCTCGCCATGCTGGGAGCTTCTTCAATCTACTTCCTGTGAGAAGCTAATTTAATTACACTGCTAAATTGTATAATTGTTACATTAATAAAATCTGAACGAAAAATGTTAACCTGCACATGTAAATCAAAAAGAACAACACACTTGTAAAAGTCTAGACTCTACACACATCAACAAAATAAACTTTGTATTGACGATAATCGACGTTAAATCACACGTGATCCATGAAACAGTTTTCGACATTACAGCATGACTTTGCAAAGAGTTACTTTGCCAATCATTTAATTCCAATGCAACGAAAGAGCTCTTTTGCAATGAGGCGGTCTATTTCTTTCCTAACAGCCACCACAACAGCAAGTGTCAACGGGACGACGACTGTTCCACCAGCAGCATCAACTGCTTCAACAAGAGCAACAGCTGGTAAAGCATGCCACTCCAATTTTCTGCGATAAAGTGCTGCGCCATAACGTAGCAGAGACGTTTCAGTAGTGCATTACCACTGTCGAAGGGAGATCGCCGGAAAAAACTGCCGAATATGTCTCTTCCGGGAAAAATTATTGACGGCGGACCGGGATCCAATAAAGGCATCCCTATCTGCCGTGTCGGTCATGGGCATTATTTGACCATGCTTCATCACGCTGGTCAGTGCGGGTTTGGTGAGCGGGGGTAACCCAGGCGTGGTCAGGGATCAAACCTGGGTAACTGGATTCATAATACAGTGCGTTAACCGCTCCACCGCTCCACCCCGCACGTTGATGGTGCAGTGCGGTGCCGTGTACGATAAATCACTGTCTCCTCGTTTTCAGGACTACTGACGTCACAGACAACGGCGGTAACACCAAATGCCACGGAAGGTGAGTGCTCTGAATGCCATTACATTCACACTCATGCAAAGCACCATTAAAACAAGTACGGTAAGCTCTCTATTTACGTCGGGGATGCGTCCCTGGACAACGCGACGATAGGTGGTGAAACGTAAATGGAAAATTATATCATCTTAGGATACGTTGCGGGGGGTAATTTCTTGGTCAAAATTTGCATAAATAATAATAAATAAGCGCCAAAAGAAAGAAAACAAAGGTAACCGAAACATCGTATATCACAAGTCTAAATATATAATGTAAGTTAATACAGAGTACTCACCAGAGATGATGGCCGAGATTGCATTTAGACAGGGTAGTACAGTTGATCATCGATTATCCGGCACCGCGCGATTATCCGGCTGCTCCCAACATTATCCGGCGATCCCGAATCAATCCGGCGACACCGGCAAACCTGCTCCAAAGGCTGTAACCAGTCCGGCGTGACCAAAAAAAGTCGCTATGATTGATTTTCAGTGTCAAATATTATATGCAGTACATTATACACTACACACAACTTAAACAATGAAAATGCTGCACGTATATACATCACCCCATGCAGAGTCTTTGAGATTGGAGTGGTAAGTATGTTTATTTATGGCAATTTCACGTAGTAAACTAATTTAAAACACTGCAAAGAAAAACATACTACACCTAAAAACATAATGTCAAACAATAATATAAAAAATAAGCTATTTTAAATAATAATTTAGTAATTATCCGGCGTTTTTGCAAATCCGGCGCCCCCTTCCCCCCAGATAATCGATGGCTTGAGCGCCTGCTTGGGGCCGTCATCGCATACACTGCCCAAACCTCTGCGTTATTAATTTAAAACATTCCAGCTAATCAATGCATTTTAAATCGAAATGCTTCCCCCTCCATCGTTGGCGATGTTAAAGTGAGAAAAAAAACGTAAACAGGAGCAATGTAAATGCAGAACTTTCTGGACAAAGCATTAACAATGTAGCCCATCCACAAATGATGAAACTCGCAGTCAAGATTTCGTTAGATGCGTTAGCTGTGTCCATCAGTCTGTTACGGGGGGGGGGGGGGGGGTAGCATAATAAACTCTCGTAACGATGATCCAATGGGGATTATAAAGTTATCTTGCTCTTGGGACGCCTATAGAAAACCCAACACTGATCCGAGGATTAATGCTCAAAACGTGGAGACATAAACCAGAGCAACAGGGACGATTTGCCAATATACAAATGTGTTTAGCACATTTGTATATTGGCAAATTAAATACTCCTGAGGACAAACGTGTGTTGGTAAATGTTACGTAATTCATGTTTATGTGTGAGTTGGCCTCCTAACTGTACTTTCTTTTTTTGCTGAACTGAAGGTCTAATTGTGCCCGTGACGCAGCCACCAATTAATGCAGCAAAGTCAACAACTACAGGTAAATGGGTTTCCTTTATTCAATTTAAAAACAACGCAACCCTCATAACACAAACAGCTCCAGCATCGGAGGTGTGTATAGTGTCACTTTCTTAAATACCACAGAAGCTCAAAGTGCCTTATATCTCATCTAACCCATTACAATATACTGATGCAGACAAGCCCAGGAGATCCCCATTGGCAGTTATCCCTCTGCAGCATTTTTGGGGTGCCGCCGTGGCGAGATGTTAACTCCCTTGCTTGGTTTGCAGGTAGTCGTGGGTTCAAACCTGACCCTGACGCCTGAAAATTTGGAGTTTGCATGTTTTCCCCGTGGTTGCGTTTAGAGTATTTGGCTGCGATACACTTCCACATAAGCCACTTCATTGATTAATTAATTGTGGCCAGGCCGCTTCTGAAAAAAGTGTAGTTTTAGTTTAAATAAGGTGTATGCAGCACTGGTCTGCATGTGGGCACTAGCTTGCCACTAGTTAGCGATGTTGTGCCCTGTTTTTTTTCTTTCAAATTAGGTAATTTACACACAATTTGCATGGCCCGTGTTGTTTTATTCGAGCCACGCACCCCTCTCCACCATCACCCCGGATAGTTGAGCGTTCAGATCGTACCGTTAATAACGATGTTGCGCACTGAAATTGGTATTAATCCTCAGGATTGGATTGCACTGGTGCGATCAACGAACGCCTCCTTCTTAACAACAGCGTCATTCACCGCCGACGTGTTTGTGCGGCGTTGCACTTTGCGTCCACTACCTGCAACCGGCCATGCGTGTCCCTCATTTGTGGGGTTGTCTAACAGTGCCATTTTTACTTCTCCAATCCTCCAGTGCCGGTCCACGTGACCACAAGCATCGTCCCTGGGTTCACGTCCTCTGTGACGACGCTGTCGAGCACGAGCTTGCCTCCCTCGGTCGTGTCGAACACGCCGATCTCAATCAACACACCCGGGTGGATGACCACAACCACGCCAACAACGACTACACCGACAACAACCACACCAACAACGACCACAACCACCGGTGTGCCACCCACAGCGCCACCAACAACTTCTCCCACGGCGACGACAGCCATCACCGTGGCCCCAACTGGTGAGTTGCCCTTCGTGAGTCTGATGAGATGGTCCGGTGGCTTTGTGGGTGGGAAACACCCAGCAGGAATTGGATGTGATTCTGGATTTAAATCTCCGTTTTAGCCACTCAAACTTGATTAACCCCTTGGTCAAATGTGGTGAGTTTGTGGTCTCAGCCTGTTCACTAATGGTTTTATAGAGGTCTGTAAACTTACACAGAGACCCATTAACTCACATAAACAGAGGTGTGATTAAACTGGGTTCTCACATGTCACGGACTGTTAGTCTCAGCCCAGAGGCCAATGACTGAAAAAAATCCATCGTCACATTTACATTCTTTTTTTAAAGCATGGCTGGCAAAACTTCTCCTTTCATTGCTTTTCTATTGAAGCTCCGATTGTCCCCGTGACAACAGCAACCTTCCAGCACTTCTACATCAAGTTCACCATCGTCAACCGCAACTACAGCAGCGATCTGGCGCAGAGCTACTCTCCCCTGCGAACCGAGTACACCACAAACATCTCCAACCTGGTGAGTGTCGCTTCACGGTCACGCAGGTTTTCATCTACGGAGTGCCAATTCTACACGTCCAAACTTAGCTTTGCTTCTCATTCCTAAGTTCTCTGTACTGGCTGGAATCAAGAGGCCAGAGCTGGCACAGCTGATATCATGTGTCAATATCTAGGTTTCAGCCGCCTGTCACTATACTGAGTTTTTCAATTACTGTCCCAAAATTATAAAAATTTGGATCTCCACTTAATTGGGAAAAATTATAGCTCTATATGAAAAAAATATATGTTTAACTTTGACTTAAAAAATGCAACGAACGTTACTCTAAGTGGGAGATCGGGTGGGAAACGTGTCAGTAGTTCTATGATATCTGCTTCTGTGGAACATATATCATATCACTTAGGGTTGTCCTGCTTTGTATGAGTTCCGAGTAAATTCTTCATCTCATAACGTGACACCAATAGCGCAAATAGGATAAAATATGGGGGAAAGACAAACATGTTTAATGACACTGGTGTTTGAAGCGAGATGTTTGCAAATGCTTCGCTTTTGCTCTCTCTCTTTCAGTTGGAGAACCTGTTCTATCAGGAAATCGGGGATGCAATGCAGGCATGCACAGTGACGAATTACTGGTACGTGTGCTAAAACTTTAATCGATAGTATAAGTTGTCATTTTAATCTCTCACGTGCACACACGGATCAGAGAACAAACGCAAGTTATAGACATCGTATTGACTGTTAAAGTGAGGTAAGACATTATCAGAGATCAACCTTAAAATGCCAGGTGAATTAAAAGCTAAAGGTGCAGCCCCGCAAGTACCTGCTCACGCCACTGCTGGCAGAAGGGCCTTCACGAGAGAGAGCTCAAGAGAGCCCCTTGCTTGGAGGTATTTGCCTCCTCTTCCACACTGACCAGACATCTTAAAAGAGGTGGGAGTACCCACATTTTACCCCACCACGCGCAACCCGCTAATCGACTTTAGTTCTACCAATTCATACTGTTAGGTGAACAGAGTTCACGGGGTAGATTTAAGAAGCTTACACATATGGAGAGGCTTTCCCATCATAGAAATGTGGAATTTCCAGCACTGGCTGAGCTGTAAACTGGAGCTGAGCACCACCTCAACGCTCATTTGAGCAGGAAACCAGTTTACCTTTGTGTTAAACGATGATGTAAGTGAACTTTGTGTCATTGATGTCCGCAGGGAGGGCCCACTAGTGGTGGTTGCGAGGTGCGAGTTCACAAACACCAGCAGTGTGAACGAGTCGGTGGTTGACGCGGCCTTCAGAGCAGGAACCACCCAACTGAGCAGCCTGGGACCTTACCTGCTCAAGAACACAGACCTCACAGTGACCAGTAAGTGGACGCCTTCATTTCAACATAACGAGTTTTGTCTATGACCACAGCACGCGGAATGCGCCCCATCTCATCAGATGTCAGAAGCCACGCAGGGTTGAGCCTACATAGTTATTGGATGTGCGACCACCATGCATGACAGGTGCTACAGGCTGCCGCGAGGGCTACGTTGTGGGCAGCAGAGAGCAAGTGCGGCTAAATCCATCGCTGTACTGTACTTGTGTGCTCCCAGGTCTAGCGCAGTGGATTGACGGAAGCGCTGTACATGTGCACGTTATGCACAACGCTGTCAGTTGCATGGACGCGCAGTGCAGGCGGTTGAGATGTTGGGTCGTGGATGTTTGCGTGTGAGCAGGGACGGAGCCACTGCCTCCAACAGGAACGCCAGCAACTACCAGTGCCGTCACAGCTCCAGGTCAGTCTACCAGCACAGTTATCAATCTGGAATATCATCATCAGCGATGGTCAATCCACTACTGTCATTAGACCTCTTTTGCCAGTACCAAAATATAATAATAGGGCTTTTCCCCTTTTTTCTGACAACAAAACTGAAACCTTTTTACAAGGATTCATGTCTGCATTAACCACAATACCTGCAGTCAAAATGCAAACAAAAAACATACTATGATAATATATGCATTGTCCTTGAAACTGATTGGTCCACACCAAGGGACGGCTTTCTGGTCCACACCAAGCCGTCCCTTGGTGTGGACCAATCAGTTTCAAGGACAATGCATATATTATCATAGTATGTTTTTTGTTTGCATTTTGACTGCAGGTATTGTGGTTAATGCAGACATGAATCCTCGTAAAAAGGTTTCAGTTTTGTTGCCAGAAAAAAAGGGAAAAACCCTATTATTATTAAATCCACTACTGGATAAAGGCCTCTCCAGCATTTGCCACTTCTCACAGTTCTGAATTATTACAATCCATCCAGCACCTGCTCACGAGTTTATTTCATGGCTCCATCTACTCAGTAGATGTGCTCACGGACACGTACTATTCTTTAGCTACTACTCTGTTATTATTCCTGACCATCGTCCATCTCCTAGCCAGGACGTGTCCTGCACAAGCTCATTCACTTTTCTTAACAGTTTGAAAGATGTCTTTAACCTGCATATGTTCTATGATCCACGTGGTCCTTTTTTTGTCCCTCTGTGTAATTTCAAGCGTGCATCTCCCCATGCTTCTTTGCAAACGTCTCAGTTTCTGTTCCATATTTTTGTGAATAATCATGTTTATGAACCATGTTGTAACAGGCAGGACACACTGCCTGTCACAGAAACCCACTGGAATTTAGGGGTTGTCACCATTATTCTAAAATGTTCACGTTTATAACATGTCTTTATCATCATTGGCAGGTCACGGAGAGTGTTAAAGACCCAAGTAAATGTTGTGGCAACGTTTTAACGTAATAATGACAATTACATGTTCTTTTGGTTTTCTCTAAGTTGCAACAACTACTTCTGCAAGTGCATCCAACGTCACCACAAGTCAGTCGATCACCCAAGGTAGAACATACGTAACATTCAGAATGTAATCAACACTTGAATTGACCTGACGCTGAATAACCATTGTTACAGTACCTGCTTGTGATCACATTCTGTGTGGAATTTCTGTGTTAAATTCCTGTGTTGTATTGATCACGGCTAATGACCAGGATGATTAATTATTCGCTTTCTGGTGAGGTCCACATTAATGGAGGAACCATTTCTGATGTTTTTTTGGAAGATCTTGGGAAAATACCAATTTCATTAATTGTATCAGAAAAGTTTTATCAGGGATAATTGCTTAAAAGCAAAACTCAGAAGCCCTAATCATAGCTCAAGCATTAATTATAATTTTAGCACTTTCCAACTCAGATTGAAAGCGAGAATGCATTAACTCTGTCCGTCCTCCTAAAGCGGGGTAACGGTAACTCTCGTGAAGATAAGTCAACGTGAAAAAAAACTTAAATACGAAGTTGTGTTTGCTCTTCGGAACTCACCCTGGAGAAAACCAGACACAATAATCAAAGGATCATTGCTCAAAGCTTGGAGACACAAAAGAGGGTTAAACTTAGAGACACAAACCACCGTTAAAAGAAACAGTGCCGGGGGCTAATGCGCATGTGACATGACAGCGTTCAACGTCACCATCTGACATCGCGTGTTGTTGCGCCATGCGACATCGTCTCGCTGTGCTACCGGAAACCTAATATCATTATCGCTCATTCCACACTCCCGAAGAAAAGTGCATTTGAAAGCAATGCCATTCACGTGATTTTTCGAACTCTTTTTATCCCTTCCCCCCCACCCCACTAATCAAAGCTCCAACTGTGCCTGAGCCAAGCCAACTGATCCCCACGACGTCGCCACCGTTCGCCCCGACCGTTGGAGACCAGCAGCACTTCTACATCAAGTTCACCATCGTCAACCGCAACTACAGCAGAGATCTGGCGCAGAGCTACTCTCCCCTGCGAACCGAGTACACCACAAACATCTCCAACCTGGTGAGCATCGCTTCAGGGTCACAGAGGTTTTCATCTACAAAGTGACAATTCTTCACGTGCAAACTTAACGTCGCTTCTCATTCCTATGTTCTCTGCCAATTCAGAGTTTGTTGCTTAAATAGTACTGGCTGGAATCGGAGGTCAGAGCTGGCCCAGCTGAGATCATGGGTTCATATCCAGGTTTCAGCCGCCTGTCATTATAATGGGTTTTTCAAGTGTTGTGAGATAATGATCTCAGCTCAGTCACCAATTACTATCCAACAATGATCAAATGTGGTTCTGCACTTAATTTGGCTAAATTCTAGCACGTAGAATTAAAAAACAAACGTACGTGACTTTGACTTTTATAATGCAACAAACATTACTCGCCAGTATAACTTGTCAATAGTTCTATGATATCTGCTTCTGTGGAACATATATCATATCACTTAGGGTTGTCCTGCTTTGTAAGAGTTCCGAGTAAATTCTTCATCTCATAACGTGACACCAATAGCACAATTGGGATAAAATATGGGGGAAAGACAAACATGTTTAATGACACTGGTGTTTGAAGCGAGATGTTTGCAAATGCTTCGCTTTTGCCCTCTCTTTCAGCTGGAGAACCTGTTCTATCAGGAAATCGGGGATGCACTGCAGGCATGCACAGTGACGAATTACTGGTACGTGTGCTAAAACTTTAATCGATAGTATAAGTTGTCATTTTAATCTCTCACGTGCACACACGGATCAGAGAACAAACGCAAGTTATAGACATCGTATTGACTGTTAAAGTGAGGTTAGACATTATCAGAGGTCAACCTTAATATGCCAGATGAAATAAAAAGCTAAAGGTGCAGCCCTGCAAGTACCTGCTCACGCCACTGCTGGTAGAAGGGCCTTCACGAGAGAGAGCTCAAGAGAGCCCCTTGCTTGGAGGTATTTGCCTCCTCTTCCACACTGACCAGACATCTCAAAAAGGTTGGAGTACCCACATTTTACCCCACCACGCGCAACCCGCTAATCGACTTTAGTTCTACCAATTCAAACTGTTAGGTGAACAGAGTTCAAGGGGTAGATTTAAGAAGCTTACACATATGGAGAGGCTTTCCCATCATAGAAATGTGGAATTTCCAGCACCGGCTGAGCTGTAAACTGGAGCTGAGCACCACCTCAACGCTCATTTGAGCAGGAAACCAGTTTACCTTTGTGTTAAACGATGATATAAGTGAACTTTGTGTCATTGATGTCCGCAGGGAGGGCCCACTAGTGGTGGTTGCGAGGTGCGAGTTCACAAACACCAGCAGTGTGAACGAGTCGGTGGTTGACGCGGCCTTCAAAGCAGGAACCACCCAACTGAGCAGCCTGGGACCTTACCTGCTCAAGAACACAGACCTCACAGTGACCAGTAAGTGGACGCCTTCATTTTAACGCTAGACGTTCAGATGGAATTATTTCAGCTGCTGCGAGACATCTCACCGACAACTGTCAATGAGCCCACTTGTACTCAATTCGCGGATGCCTCCACTGGCTCTCAAGATCACACTCACAGTTTTAAAGATCCTCCACTGACTCATCCTTGCTTACCTTGTCACTCTCATCGCACTCTCTTCCCCACCATGCACTCTCTGCTCCAGCAACTCGGACTTTCTGTCAAAGCCCCAGTTGACCTTTACCCAGTGGTAGGTCGCTCATTCGCCTCTACTGCTGCCATTGGCTCGAACTCCCCTCCCGCAGCCATCCATGCTGTCAACTCCATGCACAAGTACAGGCTCCTCTGCTTATGATTGACTCCTTGAGTCTATAAAATAAGAATGCTTACTCTTCTTGTAAAACGTCTGTAGATGCGGCCGCATTGAGACGTTTTATAAATTTATATTGCATTGTATACAATGTTTTTAAGGCTGACATGACGTCTTTGTGCACAAACAGGAACAGAACCAATGCCTCCATCTGCAACACAAGCACCTCCCAGTCCAGGTAAGGCAACACATTCACGAACCAACACGAATGACCGCGTCATTTCAAGTGTGCCCCACATGAAACATTTCACTGCTCTTCCTAATTTGCGGTCGATTACATGGACGTCTGCCATCTGGCGGTGACCTGCGCATGTTGAAAACAAACATGGTGCACTAGTCCCAGAGTCATGGCCCACTCACCGTGAAATGTTTACCAAAATTGACGTAGGTGCCAGGTAACATGTGGTTACTCCCACCTCTTCCAAAACATCAGGCCAGCATGGAAGAGTGGGCCAAATACCCTTTAGATGGGCTTTATAGAACTATCCGTAGTGGAGGCACCGTCCCTCGGCAATGGCGTGAGCAAGTAAATTCAGGGCTCTACCTTTACCTTTTAGGAAGCGATGATGGCCATTAATGAGTCTGTGTGTTTGGTCCTCAGCAACTCCTCCGTCAATGACACCACCAGGCACAGGGCTGCCACCCTCAGGTACGCCACACGCAACATTCCGTCCATACCACAACTACGCGGGCATCCGCAATCACAACCACAACCAATACAACTGTTTCCAACTAATGTTGAATTTGCAGTTACTCTGTCTCAATTAAGTCTAATGAATACTTCCGAGGACAAATGTACGTTGCAAAGCGGCATAGAAGCCACGTATATTCATGATTTTTCTTCCTTGTACTTCTGTGTTTTAGTTTCCACCACAGCGGCTTTAACGACCAAACAGACGACCACCACAGAAGGTAAACCGCGCGTTACCCACAGATTACATCTCACTGTAGCAGTACCCTTCTGAAAAAATAATCTAGGGACTCAACGAGTCATGCTCACCATTGGCACTCCGTGTTTCATTAAAAAACAAGTTTCCGATTTTCTTCCCCCTTCAAAGTATTACAACCACGTAACAAAACGAAAAAATACGCTCAGGAGGGGCTCCATAGAGCTCCCTTGAGCGATCGGAGCCGCTTCCGCCAGCAGTCACTTGAGCAAGATTTTTCAGAGCTGCACCTTAACCTTTACTTTTGAATTTTTCAAAGCACCCATCGTTCCTGTGACGAACAAACCGATCAACGCCGGGAAGACGACAACAGCGCCAGTCGGCCTGACCCAGGGACCCGTGCAGCACTTCTACATCAAGTTCACTATCGTCAACCGCAACTACAGCAGCGATCTGGCGCAGAGCTACTCTCCCCTGCGAACCGAGTACACCACAAACATCTCCAACCTGGTGAGCGTCGCTTCAGGGTTACGGAAGTTTTCATCTACAAAGTGACAATTCTACACGTGCAAACTTAACTTCGCTTCTCATTCCTATGTTCTCTGCCAATTCAGAGTTTGTTGCTTAAATAGTACTGGCTGGAATCGGAGGTCAGAGCTGGCCCAGCTGAGATCATGGGTTCATATCCAGGTTTCAGCCGCCTGTCATTATAATGGGTTTTTCAAGTGT
Organism: Petromyzon marinus; assembly: GCF_048934315.1. NCBI lineage: Eukaryota > Metazoa > Chordata > Hyperoartia > Petromyzontiformes > Petromyzontidae > Petromyzon > Petromyzon marinus. The sequence continues at coordinate 5,641,750 of NC_133723.1, forward strand.
TGTGAGATAATGATCTCAGCTCAGTCACCAATTACTATCCAACAATGATCAAATGTGGTTCTGCACTTAATTTGGCTAAATTCTAGCACGTAGAATTAAAAAACAAACGTACGTGACTTTGACTTTTATAATGCAACAAACATTACTCGCCAGTATAACTTGTCAATAGTTCTATGATATCTGCTTCTGTGGAACATATATCATATCACTTAGGGTTGTCCTGCTTTGTAAGAGTTCCGAGTAAATTCTTCATCTCATAACGTGACACCAATAGCACAATTGGGATAAAATATGGGGGAAAGACAAACATGTTTAATGACACTGGTGTTTGAAGCGAGATGTTTGCAAATGCTTCGCTTTTGCCCTCTCTTTCAGCTGGAGAACCTGTTCTATCAGGAAATCGGGGATGCACTGCAGGCATGCACAGTGACGAATTACTGGTACGTGTGCTAAAACTTTAATCGATAGTATAAGTTGTCATTTTAATCTCTCACGTGCACACACGGATCAGAGAACAAACGCAAGTTATAGACATCGTATTGACTGTTAAAGTGAGGTTAGACATTATCAGAGGTCAACCTTAATATGCCAGATGAAATAAAAAGCTAAAGGTGCAGCCCTGCAAGTACCTGCTCACGCCACTGCTGGTAGAAGGGCCTTCACGAGAGAGAGCTCAAGAGAGCCCCTTGCTTGGAGGTATTTGCCTCCTCTTCCACACTGACCAGACATCTCAAAAAGGTTGGAGTACCCACATTTTACCCCACCACGCGCAACCCGCTAATCGACTTTAGTTCTACCAATTCAAACTGTTAGGTGAACAGAGTTCAAGGGGTAGATTTAAGAAGCTTACACATATGGAGAGGCTTTCCCATCATAGAAATGTGGAATTTCCAGCACCGGCTGAGCTGTAAACTGGAGCTGAGCACCACCTCAACGCTCATTTGAGCAGGAAACCAGTTTACCTTTGTGTTAAACGATGATATAAGTGAACTTTGTGTCATTGATGTCCGCAGGGAGGGCCCACTAGTGGTGGTTGCGAGGTGCGAGTTCACAAACACCAGCAGTGTGAACGAGTCGGTGGTTGACGCGGCCTTCAAAGCAGGAACCACCCAACTGAGCAGCCTGGGACCTTACCTGCTCAAGAACACAGACCTCACAGTGACCAGTAAGTGGACGCCTTCATTTTAACGCTAGACGTTCAGATGGAATTATTTCAGCTGCTGCGAGACATCTCACCGACAACTGTCAATGAGCCCACTTGTACTCAATTCGCGGATGCCTCCACTGGCTCTCAAGATCACACTCACAGTTTTAAAGATCCTCCACTGACTCATCCTTGCTTACCTTGTCACTCTCATCGCACTCTCTTCCCCACCATGCACTCTCTGCTCCAGCAACTCGGACTTTCTGTCAAAGCCCCAGTTGACCTTTACCCAGTGGTAGGTCGCTCATTCGCCTCTACTGCTGCCATTGGCTCGAACTCCCCTCCCGCAGCCATCCATGCTGTCAACTCCATGCACAAGTACAGGCTCCTCTGCTTATGATTGACTCCTTGAGTCTATAAAATAAGAATGCTTACTCTTCTTGTAAAACGTCTGTAGATGCGGCCGCATTGAGACGTTTTATAAATTTATATTGCATTGTATACAATGTTTTTAAGGCTGACATGACGTCTTTGTGCACAAACAGGAACAGAACCAATGCCTCCATCTGCAACACAAGCACCTCCCAGTCCAGGTAAGGCAACACATTCACGAACCAACACGAATGACCGCGTCATTTCAAGTGTGCCCCACATGAAACATTTCACTGCTCTTCCTAATTTGCGGTCGATTACATGGACGTCTGCCATCTGGCGGTGACCTGCGCATGTTGAAAACAAACATGGTGCACTAGTCCCAGAGTCATGGCCCACTCACCGTGAAATGTTTACCAAAATTGACGTAGGTGCCAGGTAACATGTGGTTACTCCCACCTCTTCCAAAACATCAGGCCAGCATGGAAGAGTGGGCCAAATACCCTTTAGATGGGCTTTATAGAACTATCCGTAGTGGAGGCACCGTCCCTCGGCAATGGCGTGAGCAAGTAAATTCAGGGCTCTACCTTTACCTTTTAGGAAGCGATGATGGCCATTAATGAGTCTGTGTGTTTGGTCCTCAGCAACTCCTCCGTCAACGACACCACCAGGCACAGGGCTGCCACCCTCAGGTACGCCACACGCAACATTCCGTCCATACCACAACTACGCGGGCATCCGCAATCACATCCACAACCAATACAACTGTTTCCAACTAATGTTGAATTTGCAGTTACTCTGTCTCAATTAAGTCTAATGAATACTTCCGAGGACAAATGTACGTTGCAAAGCGGCATAGAAGCCACGTATATTCATGATTTTTCTTCCTTGTACTTCTGTGTTTTAGTTTCCACCACAGCGGCTTTAACGACCAAACAGACGACCACCACAGAAGGTAAACCGCGCGTTACCCACAGATTACATCTCACTGTAGCAGTACCCTTCTGAAAAAAGAATCTAGGGACTCAACGAGTCATGCTCACCATTGGCACTCCGTGTTTCATTAAAAAACAAGTTTCCGATTTTCTTCCCCCTTCAAAGTATTATAACCATGTAACAAAACGAAAAAATACGCTCAGGAGGGGCTCCGTAGAGCTCCCTCGAGCGATCGGAGGCGCTTCCGCCAGCAGTCACTTGAGCAAGATTTTTCAGAGCTGCACCTTAACCTTTACTTTTGAATTTTTCAAAGCACCCATCGTTCCTGTGACGAACAAACCGATCAACGCCGGGAAGACGACAACAGCGCCAGTCGGCCTGACCCAGGGACCCGTGCAGCACTTCTACATCAAGTTCACTATCGTCAACCGCAACTACAGCAGCGATCTGGCGCAGAGCTACTCTCCCCTGCGAACCGAGTACACCACAAACATCTCCAACCTGGTGAGCCTCGCTTCAGGGTTACGGAAGTTTTCATCTACAAAGTGACAATTCTACACGTGCAAACTTAACTTCGCTTCTCATTCCTATGTTCTCTGCCAATTCAGAGTTTGTTGCTTAAATAGTACTGGCTGGAATCGGAGGTCAGAGCTGGCCCAGCTGAGATCATGGGTTCATATCCAGGTTTCAGCCGCCTGTCACTATAATGGGTGTTTCAAGTGTTGTGAGATAATGATCTCTGCTCAGTCACCAATTACTATCCAACAATGATAAAATGTGGTTCTGCGCTTAATTTGGCTAAATTCTAGCACGTAAAATTAAAAAAACAAACGTACGTGACTTTGACTTTTATAATGCAACAAACATTACTTGCCAGTATAACTTGTCAGTAGTTCTATGATACCTGCTTCTGTGGAACATATATCATATCACTTAGGGTTGTCCTGCTTTGTAAGAGTTCCGAGTAAATTCTTCATCTCATAACGTGAAACCAATAGCACAATTGGGATAAATATGGGGGAAAGACAAACGTGTTTAATGACACTGGAGTTTGAAGCGAGATGTTTGCAAATGCTTTGCTTTTGCTCTCTCTTTCTCTTTCAGTTGGAGAACCTGTTCTTTCAGGAAATCGGGGATGCACTGCAGGCATGCACAGTAACGAATTACTGGTACGTGTGCTAAAACTATAATCGATAGTATAAGTTGTCATTTTAATCTCTCTCGTGCACACACGGATCAGAGAACAAACGCAATTTAGAGACATCGTATTGACTGTTAAAGTGAGGTTAGACATTATCAGAGATCAACTTTAAAATGCCAGGTGAAATAAAAAGCTAAAGGTGCAGCCCTGCAAGTACCTGCTCACGCCACTGCTGGTAGAAGGGCCTTCACGAGAGAGAGCTCGAGAGCCCCATGCTTGGAGGTATTTGCCATCTTTTCCACACTGACCAGACATCTCAAAAGAGGTGGGAGTACCCACATTTTACTTCACCACGCGCAACCCGCTAATCGACTTTAGTTCTACCAGTTCATACTGCTAGGTGAACAGAGTTCACGGGGTGGATTTAAGAAGCTTACACATATGTAGAGGCTTTCCCATCATAGAAATGTGGAATTTCCAGCACTGGCTGAGCTGTAAACTGGAGCTGAGCACCACCTCAACGCTCATTTGAGCAGGAAACCAGTTTACCTTTGTGTTAAACGATGATGTACGTGAACTTTGTGTCATTGATGTCCACAGGGAGGGACCACTGGTGGTGGTTGCCAGGTGCGAGTTCACAAACACAAGCAGCGTGAACGAGTCGGTGGTTGACGCGGCCTTCAGAGCAGGAACCACCCAACTGAGCAGCCTGGGACCTTACCTGCTCAAGAAAACAGACCTCACAGTGACCAGTAAGTGGACACCTTCATTTCAACGCGACACGTTCAGATGTAATTATTTCAGCTGCTGCGAGACATCTCACCGACAACTGTCAATGAGCCCACTTGTACTCAATACGTGGATGCCTCCACTGGCTCTCAAGATCACACTCACAGTTTTAAAGATCCTCCACTGACTCATCCTTGCTTACCTTGTCACTCTCATCGCACTCTCATCCCCACCATGCACTCTCTGCTCCAGCAACTCGGACTTTGTGTCAAAGCCCCCAGTTGACCTTTACCCAGTGGTAGGTCGCTCATTCGCCTCTACTGCTGCCATTGGCTCGAACTCCCCTCCCGCAGCCATCCATGCTGTCAACGCCATGCACAAGTACAGGCTCCTCTGCCTATGATTACTCTTTGAGTCTATAAAATAAGAATGCCCACTCTTCTTGTAAAACGTCTGTAGATGCGGCCGCATTGAGACGTTTTATAAATTTACATTGCATTGTATACAATGTTTTTAAGGCTGACATGACGTCTTTGTGCACGAACAGGAACAGAACCAATGCCTCCATCTGCAACACAAGCACCTCCCAGTCCAGGTAAGGCAACACATTCACGAACCAACACAAATGACCGCGTCATTGCAAGTGTGGCCCACATGAAACATTTCACTGCTCTTCCTAATTTGCGGTCGATTACGTGGATGTCTGCCATCTGGCAGTGACCTGCGCATGTTGAAAACAAATATGGTGCACTAGTCCCAGAGTCATGGCCCACTCACCGTGAAATGTTTACCAAAATTGACGTAGGTGCCAGGTAACATGTGGTTACTCCCACCTCTTCCAAAACATCAGGCCAGCATGGAAGAGTGGGCCAAATACCCTTTAGATGGGCTTTATAGAACTATCCGTAGTGGAGGCACCGTCCCTCGGCAATGGCGTGAGCAAGTAAATTCAGGGCTCCACCTTTACCTTTTAGGAAGCGATGATGGCCATTAATGAGTCTGTGTGTTTGGTCCTCAGCAACTCCTCCGTCAACGACACCACCAGGCACAGGGCTGCCACCCTCAGGTACGCCACACGCAACATTCCGTCCATACCACAACCACGCGGGCATCCGCAATCACAACCACAACCAATACAACTGTTTCCAGCTAATGTTGAATTTGCAGCGACTCTGTCTCAATTAAGTCTAATGAATACTTCCGAGGACAAATGTACGTTGCAAAGCGGCATAGAAGCCACGTATATTCATGATTTTTATTCCTTGTACTTCTGTGTTTTTGTTTCCACCACAGCGGCTTTAACGACCAAACAGACAACCACCACAGAAGGTAAACCGCGCGTTACCCACAGATTACATCTCACTGTAGCAGTACCCTCCTGAAAAAGAACCTAGGGACTCAACGAGTCATGCTCACCATTGGCACTCCGTATTTCATTAAAAAACAAGTTGGCGATTTTCTTTCTCCTTCAAAGTATTATAACCACGTAACAAAACAAAAAATACGCTCAGGAGGGGGTCCGTAGAGCTCCCTCGAGCGATCGGAGGCGCTTCCGCCAGCAGTCACTTGAGCAAGATTTTTCAGAGCTGCACCTTAACCTTTACTTTTGAATTTTTCAAAGCACCCATCGTTCCTGTGACGAACAAACCGATCAACGCCGGGAAGACGACAACAGCGCCAGTCGGCCTGACCCAGGGACCCGTGCAGCACTTCTACATCAAGTTCACCATCGTCAACCGCAACTACAGCAGCGATCTGGCGCAGAGCTACTCTCCCCTGCGAACCGAGTACACCACAAACATCTCCAACCTGGTGAGCGTCGCTTCAGGGTCACGGAGGTTTTCGTCTATAAAGTGCCAATTCTACACGTGCAAACTTAGCTTCGCTTCTTATTCCTAAGTTCTCTGGCAATTCACGGTCTGTTGCTTAAAAATTACTTGTTGGAATCAGAGGTAGGAGCAGTCACAGCTGAGATACTGGGTTAGGATCCGGGCTTCAGCCGTCTGTGATTAAACTGGGTTCTCAAGTGTAGAGAGTTGATGGTCTCAGCTCAGCTACCAATAACTGCACAAAACGCAATTACATCAGAGGTGGCTGAGTCGCTCAGCGGTCAGAGACCAAAGCCGGCACAGCTGAGATACTGGGTTCATATCCAGGATTCAGCTGCCCGTGAATACACTGGGTTTTTCAGTGTGGTGAGTTGATGATCTCAGCTCAGTCATTAAAGACCGCCCCAAAAAATATCAACTTTGGTTAAATTTTACCTCTGAAAATTCAGAAATATATGAATATGTATCACTGTGGACCAGAGGTCACTGGAAGGGATCTCAGAGGTAGTTCTATGATATCTGCTTCTGTGAGCTGTACATTATATCAAGAAGGGTTGTACTGCTCTGTGAGAGTTTGTCTCATGACGTGACACCAATAGCACAGTTGGGATATAATAAATAAAATGTGTCATGACACTGACGTTTGAAGCAAGCTGTTTGCAAATGCTTGACTTTTGCTCTCTCTTTCAGTTGGACAACCTCTTCGCCCAGGAAATAGGACATGGATTCCAAACATGCCACGTGGCGAAATACTGGTACGTGTCAATTTAATCTTTCACACACTTCAGACAACAAACGCAAGTTCGAGACACCGCATGGGCTTCGACGTTATAATTAAACAAATTTGAAATGCATGGTGAATGTAAAGGTGCAGCCCTGCAAGTACCTGCTCGCACAACTGCTGGCGGAAAGGCCTTTACTAGAGGGAGCTCAAAGAGAGCCCCTTGCTTTGGGGTATTTGCCTACTCTTCTTGGAAGAGCTTGGAGTTACCCACACTTTACCCCACCATGCACTACACACCGATTGGTTCCACCCATTCATACTGCTGGGTGGACAGAGTTTGCGGGGTGGATTGAAGAAGCTTCCACCATTGTTATGCTGCCGTGGGGAGAAATAAAATTGAACCGACGAATTTAAATCTGGATTGCAAGTCCAGTGTGATAACCATTCCACCACGGCAGCATCCCTGAAAGTGTGAAAGCTGACAATAGATTTTTTTGAAAACTAACTTTGCATCATTGAATTCCGCAGGGAGGGCCCACTGGTGGTGGTTGCCAGGTGCGAGTTCACAAACACCAGCAGTGTGAACGAGTCGGTGGTTGACGCGGCCTTCAGAGCAGGAACCACCCAACTGAGCAGCCTGGGACCTTACCTGCTCAAGAAAACAGACCTCACAGTGACCAGTAAGTGGACGCCTTCATTTCAACGCGACACGTTCAGATGGAATTATTTCAGCTGCTGCGAGACATCTCACCGACAACTGTCAATGAGCCCACTTGTACTCAATACGTGGATGCCTCCACTGGCTCTCAAGATCACACTCACAGTTTTAAAGATCCTCCACTGACTCATCCTTGCTTACCTTGTCACTCTCATCGCACTCTCTTCCCCACCATGCACTCTCTGCTCCAGCAACTCGGACTTTCTGTCAAAGCCCCCAGTTGACCTTTGCCCAGTGGTAGGTCGCTCATTCACCTCTACTGCTACCATTGGCTCGAACTCCCCTCCTGCATCCATCCATGCTGTCAACTTCATGCACAAGTACAGGCTCCTCTGCCTATGATTGACTCTGAGTCTATAAAATAAGAATGCCTACTCTTCTTGTAAAACGTCTGTAGATGCGGCCGCATTGAGACGTTTTATAAATTTACATTGCATTGTATACAATGTTTTTAAGGCTGACATGACGTCTTTGTGCACGAACAGGAACAGAACCAATGCCTCCATCTGCAACACAAGCACCTCCCAGTCCAGGTAAGGCAACACATTCACGAACCAACACAAATGACCGCGTCATTGCAAGTGTGGCCCACATGAAACATTTCACTGCTCTTCCTAATTTGCGGTCGATTACGTGGACGTCTGCCATCTGGCAGTGACCTGCGCATGTTGAAAACAAATATGGTGCACTAGTCCCAGAGTCATGGCCCACTCACCGTGAAATGTTTACCAAAATTGACGTAGGTGCCAGGTAACATGTGGTTACTCCCACCTCTTCCAAAACATCAGGCCAGCATGGAAGAGTGGGCCAAATACCCTTTAGATGGGCTTTATAGAACTATCTGTAGTGGAGGCACCGTCCCTCGGCAATGGCGTGAGCAAGTAAATTCAGGGCTCCACCTTTACCTTTTAGGAAGCGATGATGGCCATTAATGAGTCTGTGTGTTTGGTCCTCAGCAACTCCTCCGTCAACGACACCACCAGGCACAGGGCTGCCACCCTCAGGTACGCCACACGCAACATTCCGTCCATACCACAACCACGCGGGCATCCGCAATCACAACCACAACCAATACAACTGTTTCCAGCTAATGTTGAATTTGCAGCGACTCTGTCTCAATTAAGTCTAATGAATACTTCCGAGGACAAATGTACGTTGCAAAGCGGCATAGAAGCCACGTATATTCATGATTTTTATTCCTTGTACTTCTGTGTTTTAGTTTCCACCACAGCGGCTTTAACGACCAAACAGACAACCACCACAGAAGGTAAACCGCGCGTTACCCACAGATTACATCTCACTGTAGCAGTACCCTCCTGAAAAAGAACCTAGGGACTCAACGAGTCATGCTCACCATTGGCACTCCGTATTTCATTAAAAAACAAGTTGGCGATTTTCTTTCTCCTTCAAAGTATTATAACCACGTAACAAAACAAAAAATACGCTCAGGAGGGGGTCCGTAGAGCTCCCTCGAGCGATCGGAGGCGCTTCCGCCAGCAGTCACTTGAGCAAGATTTTTCAGAGCTGCACCTTAACCTTTACTTTTGAATTTTTCAAAGCACCCATCGTTCCTGTGACGAACAAACCGATCAACGCCGGGAAGACGACAACAGCGCCAGTCGGCCTGACCCAGGGACCCGTGCAGCACTTCTACATCAAGTTCACCATCGTCAACCGCAACTACAGCAGCGATCTGGCGCAGAGCTACTCTCCCCTGCGAACCGAGTACACCACAAACATCTCCAACCTGGTGAGCGTCGCTTCAGGGTCACGGAGGTTTTCGTCTATAAAGTGCCAATTCTACACGTGCAAACTTAGCTTCGCTTCTTATTCCTAAGTTCTCTGGCAATTCACAGTCTGTTGCTTAAAAATTACTTGTTGGAATCAGAGGTAGGAGCAGTCACAGCTGAGATACTGGGTTAGGATCCGGGCTTCAGCCGTCTGTGATTAAACTGGGTTCTCAAGTGTAGAGAGTTGATGGTCTCAGCTCAGCTACCAATAACTGCACAAAACGCAATTACATCAGAGGTGGCTGAGTCGCTCAGCCGTCAGAGACCAAAGCCGGCACAGCGGAGATACTGGGTTCATATCCAGGATTCAGCTGCCCGTGAATACACTGGGTTTTTCAGTGTGGTGAGTTGATGATCTCAGCTCAGTCATTAAAGACCGCCCCAAAAAATATCAACTTTGGTTAAATTTTACCTCTGAAAATTCATGAAATATATGAATATGTATCACTGTGGACCAGAGGTCACTGGAAGGGATCTCAGAGGTAGTTCTATGATATCTGCTTCTGTGAGCCGTACATTATATCAAGAAGGGTTGTACTGCTCTGTGAGAGTTTGTCTCATGACGTGACACCAATAGCACAGTTGGGATATAATAAATAAAATGTGTCATGACACTGACGTTTGAAGCAAGCTGTTTGCAAATGCTTGACTTTTGCTCTCTCTTTCAGTTGGACAACCTCTTCGCCCAGGAAATAGGACATGGATTCCAAACATGCCACGTGGCGAAATACTGGTACGTGTCAATTTAATCTTTCACACACTTCAGACAACAAACGCAAGTTCGAGACACCGCATGGGCTTCGACGTTATAATTAAACAAATTTGAAATGCATGGTGAATGTAAAGGTGCAGCCCTGCAAGTACCTGCTCGCACAACTGCTGGCGGAAAGGCCTTTACTAGAGGGAGCTCAAAGAGAGCCCCTTGCTTTGGGGTATTTGCCTACTCTTCTTGGAAGAGCTTGGAGTTACCCACACTTTACCCCACCATGCACTACACACCGATTGGTTCCACCCATTCATACTGCTGGGTGGACAGAGTTTGCGGGGTGGATTGAAGAAGCTTCCACCATTGTTATGCTGCCGTGGGGAGAAATAAAATTGAACCGACGAATTTAAATCTGGATTGCAAGTCCAGTGTGATAACCATTCCACCACGGCAGCATCCCTGAAAGTGTGAAAGCTGACAATAGATTTTTTTGAAAACTAACTTTGCATCATTGAATTCCGCAGGGAGGGCCCACTGGTGGTGGTTGCCAGGTGCGAGTTCACAAACACCAGCAGTGTGAACGAGTCGGTGGTTGACGCGGCCTTCAGAGCAGGAACCACCCAACTGAGCAGCCTGGGACCTTACCTGCTCAAGAAAACAGACCTCACAGTGACCAGTAAGTGGACGCCTTCATTTCAACGCGACACGTTCAGATGGAATTATTTCAGCTGCTGCGAGACATCTCACCGACAACTGTCAATGAGCCCACTTGTACTCAATACGTGGATGCCTCCACTGGCTCTCAAGATCACACTCACAGTTTTAAAGATCCTCCACTGACTCATCCTTGCTTACCTTGTCACTCTCATCGCACTCTCTTCCCCACCATGCACTCTCTGCTCCAGCAACTCGGACTTTCTGTCAAAGCCCCCAGTTGACCTTTGCCCAGTGGTAGGTCGCTCATTCGCCTCTACTGCTACCATTGGCTCGAACTCCCCTCCTGCATCCATCCATGCTGTCAACTTCATGCACAAGTACAGGCTCCTCTGCCTATGATTGAATCTGAGTCTATAAAATAAGAATGCCTACTCTTCTTGTAAAACGTCTGTAGATGCGGCCGCATTGAGACGTTTTATAAATTTACATTGCATTGTATACAATGTTTTTAAGGCTGACATGACGTCTTTGTGCACGAACAGGAACAGAACCAATGCCTCCATCTGCAACACAAGCACCTCCCAGTCCAGGTAAGGCAACACATTCACGAACCAACACAAATGACCGCGTCATTGCAAGTGTGGCCCACATGAAACATTTCACTGCTCTTCCTAATTTGCGGTCGATTACGTGGACGTCTGCCATCTGGCAGTGACCTGCGCATGTTGAAAACAAATATGGTGCACTAGTCCCAGAGTCATGGCCCACTCACCGTGAAATGTTTACCAAAATTGACGTAGGTGCCAGGTAACATGTGGTTACTCCCACCTCTTCCAAAACATCAGGCCAGCATGGAAGAGTGGGCCAAATACCCTTTAGATGGGCTTTATAGAACTATCTGTAGTGGAGGCACCGTCCCTCGGCAATGGCGTGAGCAAGTAAATTCAGGGCTCCACCTTTACCTTTTAGGAAGCGATGATGGCCATTAATGAGTCTGTGTGTTTGGTCCTCAGCAACTCCTCCGTCAACGACACCACCAGGCACAGGGCTGCCACCCTCAGGTACGCCACACGCAACATTCCGTCCATACCACAACCACGCGGGCATCCGCAATCACAACCACAACCAATACAACTGTTTCCAGCTAATGTTGAATTTGCAGCGACTCTGTCTCAATTAAGTCTAATGAATACTTCCGAGGACAAATGTACGTTGCAAAGCGGCATAGAAGCCACGTATATTCATGATTTTTCTTCCTTGTACTTCTGTGTTTTAGTTTCCACCACAGCGGCTTTAACGACCAAACAGACAACCACCACAGAAGGTAAACCGCGCGTTACCCACAGATTACATCTCACTGTAGCAGTACCCTCCTGAAAAAGAACCTAGGGACTCAACGAGTCATGCTCACCATTGGCACTCCGTATTTCATTAAAAAACAAGTTGGCGATTTTCTTTCTCCTTCAAAGTATTATAACCACGTAACAAAACAAAAAATACGCTCAGGAGGGGGTCCGTAGAGCTCCCTCGAGCGATCGGAGGCGCTTCCGCCAGCAGTCACTTGAGCAAGATTTTTCAGAGCTGCACCTTAACCTTTACTTTTGAATTTTTCAAAGCACCCATCGTTCCTGTGACGAACAAACCGATCAACGCCGGGAAGACGACAACAGCGCCAGTCGGCCTGACCCAGGGACCCGTGCAGCACTTCTACATCAAGTTCACCATCGTCAACCGCAACTACAGCAGCGATCTGGCGCAGAGCTACTCTCCCCTGCGAACCGAGTACACCACAAACATCTCCAACCTGGTGAGCGTCGCTTCAGGGTCACGGAGGTTTTCGTCTATAAAGTGCCAATTCTACACGTGCAAACTTAGCTTCGCTTCTTATTCCTAAGTTCTCTGGCAATTCACAGTCTGTTGCTTAAAAATTACTTGTTGGAATCAGAGGTAGGAGCAGTCACAGCTGAGATACTGGGTTAGGATCCGGGCTTCAGCCGTCTGTGATTAAACTGGGTTCTCAAGTGTAGAGAGTTGATGGTCTCAGCTCAGCTACCAATAACTGCACAAAACGCAATTACATCAGAGGTGGCTGAGTCGCTCAGCGGTCAGAGACCAAAGCCGGCACAGCTGAGATACTGGGTTCATATCCAGGATTCAGCTGCCCGTGAATACACTGGGTTTTTCAGTGTGGTGAGTTGATGATCTCAGCTCAGTCATTAAAGACCGCCCCAAAAAATATCAACTTTGGTTAAATTTTACCTCTGAAAATTCATGAAATATATGAATATGTATCACTGTGGACCAGAGGTCACTGGAAGGGATCTCAGAGGTAGTTCTATGATATCTGCTTCTGTGAGCCGTACATTATATCAAGAAGGGTTGTACTGCTCTGAGAGTTTGTCTCATGACGTGACACCAATAGCACAGTTGGGATATAATAAATAAAATGTGTCATGACACTGACGTTTGAAGCAAGCTGTTTGCAAATGCTTGACTTTTGCTCTCTCTTTCAGTTGGACAACCTCTTCGCCCAGGAAATAGGACATGGATTCCAAACATGCCACGTGGCGAAATACTGGTACGTGTCAATTTAATCTTTCACACACTTCAGACAACAAACGCAAGTTCGAGACACCGCATGGGCTTCGACGTTATAATTAAACAAATTTGAAATGCATGGTGAATGTAAAGGTGCAGCCCTGCAAGTACCTGCTCGCACAACTGCTGGCGGAAAGGCCTTTACTAGAGGGAGCTCAAAGAGAGCCCCTTGCTTTGGGGTATTTGCCTACTCTTCTTGGAAGAGCTTGGAGTTACCCACACTTTACCCCACCATGCACTACACACCGATTGGTTCCACCCATTCATACTGCTGGGTGGACAGAGTTTGCGGGGTGGATTGAAGAAGCTTCCACCATTGCTATGCTGCCGTGGGGAGAAATAAAATTGAACCGACGAATTTAAATCTGGATTGCAAGTCCAGTGTGATAACCATTCCACCACGGCAGCATCCCTGAAAGTGTGAAAGCTGACAATAGATTTTTTTGAAAACTAACTTTGCATCATTGAATTCCGCAGGGAGGGCCCACTGGTGGTGGTTGCCAGGTGCGAGTTCACAAACACCAGCAGTGTGAACGAGTCGGTGGTTGACGCGGCCTTCAAAGCAGGAACCACCCAACTGAGCAGCCTGGGACCTTACCTGCTCAACAAGACAGACCTCACAGTGACCAGTAAGTGGACGCCTTCATTTCATCATATGACCACAGCACGCGGAATGCGCCCGACTTCCATAACACATAAAAAGTGTTCATTTTATCGACCCGAGGGGATGATGGGCTGAGTCAATGCACCCAACCAGGAGTTGAACTCACACACTTCCAATTGCGAACCGCTCACTCTACTGCTGAGCTACCTGGCCTGTTATATAGGTTGCCAACACGTTTACTGTGGTGTGTAACAAATAGGTGGGAATTTATATTTTTCGAGCACTGAGTTTTAGTTTATGTTAGGCGCAGTTATGAACCTCTTGGGAAGCAACAGTTCTATGCATTGTGCCAGCTCTAGTATACACGCAATTCAAGCGCATGAAATCTTGACCCACACGTGTTTCTGTACGAGCAGGAACGGAGCCATTACCTCCGACACAAGCTTCAACCACTACAGGTAAAATAACAGGTTCACCTCCTGACACACTCCTTACAGCCACTAGAGACCACTGCATTCTCCGCAGCGTTAACAAAATAAATGATCCCTGAATCGAATCGCCATCCGGAATCATGGTGATTGCATGAATTTGCCTCGGTGGTGGTGGTGATTTATGCCACCTTTTTTTAAAAGCAGAAAACAATGAAATCTAATGCAAAATTTTATGCACAGCTTGCATGCATAGTGAGTCCTCGCTAAATGCGGGTTCACGCAATGCGTGTTCGCTAAAACGCGGTTCTTTTACAAGAGAACACTTTTCACAATGCGGAACGCACCGTTGCCGCGCAGTTTCTGAGCAGTCGACGACGAACTACTTTCTTGAGCTGCGCATTACAGTGATAAGAGTGCGGGGAATGATGCAGTACACAGAGGCCGCGTACCCTCATCTCAGTTCTTTGTCCTGCCATGGGATGACTGCAGGCTGATTTATAGTGCAAATGTCATTCCAATTTACATTGTTTGTTATTTCTTTATGCCCTGTAATGTATATACAGTAATTACTAGGTTAACTCGATTTTGCTTAACGTGACACTTTTAAGGAACGCATCTACTACGTTAAACGAGGAATTACTGTATATACATATATACACGGGCTTCAATGCTAATTTGTATTCATGCTAGTTATTTATTTTCAATTCTGATGTTGCCGTGGAGGTAACGGTTAGCACACTGGACTTGTAATCCGGAGATGTTAGCCGGCGTGGGAGAATTAGGCCAAAAATACGCTCCCTAGTGCTCAGTCTAGCAAGCAGAGCCCCTTCCACCAACAGTGGTGTGAGCAAGCAATTTCAGTGCTGCACCTTATCCTTTACTTTCTCATGTCTTAAAGGAACAATCGTTCCCGCGGCGACGACGATGAAGCCAACAGTGGCAGTCGGCCCGACCCAGGAACCCCTGCAGCATTTCTACATCAAGCTCACCATCGTCAACCGCAACTACAGCAGCGATCTGGCGCAGAACAACTCTACCCTGCGACAAGAATACACTGCAAACATCTCCGGCCTGGTAAGCATCGCTGCATGGAAATCGTGAGATTCTAAGATACTGTATTCTCTGGATTATGAGACACACAATGTAAAGTATGATGCACCGCAAACTCTTCCCCGGTGTCAATAAGGACTTACAAATCTGGTCACACATGCAAACACCGACCAGATTTATTTATTACGAGATGCACCCCAAACGTTGGCTGTAAAACAGAGGTGGGGTAAGAAGTATAATATCTATAATGAAAAGCATATGGCAATAAAAACGACACTGGCATTAACCAAATACATTGATACGTACACACATACATACATGCAAACAGACTGGTTAGCCACTCACAGAACAGTCACAGGATATTGCTCTGCACTTTTTCTAAATTATGCACATGTGCGTTCCCTCAGCTGGAAGACCTTTTCCGAAAGCAAGTCAGCAATACACAGCACAACTGCACCGTCACAAATTACTGGTGAGTTTAATATTACTCCTCATTTTCACTCGCGTGCTTTAAATGACGCCATCTCACGACGGTAATCGTGATTATCGGAGAATGATCAAAGGTGTTAACGCGAACGGGGATCTTCTTCAGGCCTGGCACACTGGTGGTGGTGGTTGCCAGGTGCGAGTTCACAAACACCAGCAGTGTGAACGAGTCGGTGGTTGACGCGGCCTTCAAAGCAGGAACCACCCAACTGAGCAGCCTGGGACCTTACCTGCTCAACAAGACAGACCTCACAGTGACCAGTAAGTGGACGCCTTCATTTCATCATATGACCACAGCACGCGGAATGCGCCCGACTTCCATAACACATAAAAAGTGTTCATTTTATCGACCCGAGGGGATGATGGGCTGAGTCAATGCACCCAACCAGGAGTTGAACTCACACACTTCCAATTGCGAACCGCTCACTCTACTGCTGAGCTACCTGGCCTGTTATATAGGTTGCCAACACGTTTACTGTGGTGTGTAACAAATAGGTGGGAATTTATATTTTTCGAGCACTGAGTTTTAGTTTATGTTAGGCGCAGTTATGAACCTCTTGGGAAGCAACAGTTCTATGCATTGTGCCACCTCTAGTATACACGCAATTCAAGCGCATGAAATCTTGACCCACACGTGTTTCTGTACGAGCAGGAACGGAGCCATTACCTCCGACACAAGCTTCAACCACTACAGGTAAAATAACAGGTTCACCTCCTGACACACTCCTTACAGCCACTAGAGACCACTGCATTCTCCGCAGCGTTAACAAAATAAATGATCTCTGAATTGAATCGCCATCCGGAATCATGGTGATTGCATGAATTTGCCTCGGTGGTGGTGGTGATTTATGCCACCTTTTTTTAAAAGCAGAAAACAATGAAATCTAATGCAAAATTTTATGCACAGCTTGCATGCATAGTGAGTCCTCGCTAAATGCGGATTCACGCAATGCGTGTTCGCTAAAACACGGTTCTTTTACGAGAGAACACTTTTCACAATGCGGAACGCACCGTTGCCGCGCAGTTTCTGAGCAGTCGACGACGAACTACTTTCTTGAGCTGCGCATTACAGTGATAAGAGTGCGGGGAATGATGCAGTACACAGAGGCCGCGTACCCTCATCTCAGTTCTTTGTCCTGCCATGGGATGACTGCAGGCTGATTTATAGTGCAAATGTCATTCCAATTTACATTGTTTGTTATTTCTTTATGCCCTGTAATGTATATACAGTAATTACTAGGTTAACTCGGTTTTGCTTAACGTGACACTTTTAAGGAACGCATCTACTACGTTAAACGAGGAATTACTGTATATACATATATACACGGGCTTCAATGCTAATTTGTATTCATGCTAGTTATTTATTTTCAATTCTGATGTTGCCGTGGAGGTAACGGTTAGCACACTGGACTTGTAATCCGGAGATGTTAGCCAGCGTGGGAGAATTAGGCCAAAAATACGCTCCCTAGTGCTCAGTCTAGCAAGCAGAGCCCCTTCCACCAACAGTGGTGTGAGCAAGCAATTTCAGTGCTGCACCTTATCCTTTACTTTCTCATGTCTTAAAGGAACAATCGTTCCCGCGGCGACGACAATGAAGCCAACAGTGGCAGTCGGCCCGACCCAGGAACCCCTGCAGCATTTCTACATCAAGCTCACCATCGTCAACCGCAACTACAGCAGCGATCTGGCGCAGAACAACTCTACCCTGCGACAAGAATACACTGCAAACATCTCCGGCCTGGTAAGCATCGCTGCATGGAAATCGTGAGATTCTAAGATACTGTATTCTCTGGATTATGAGACACACAATGTAAAGTATGATGCACCGCAAACTCTTCCCCGGTGTCAATAAGGACTTACAAATCTGGTCACACATGCAAACACCGACCAGATTTATTTATTACGAGATGCACCCCAAACGTTGGCTGTAAAACAGAGGTGGGGTAAGAAGTGTAATATCTATAATGAAAAGCATATGGCAATAAAAAACGACACTGGCATTAACCAAATACATTGATACGTACACACATACATACATGCAAACAGACTGGTTAGCCACTCACAGAACAGTCACAGGATATTGCTCTGCACTTTTTCTAAATGATGCACATGTGCGTTCCCTCAGCTGGAAGACCTTTTCCGAAAGCAAGTCAGCAATACACAGCACAACTGCACCGTCACAAATTACTGGTGAGTTTAATATTACTCCTCATTTTCACTCGCGTGCTTTCAATGACGCCATCTCACGACGGTAATCGTGATTATCGGAGAATGATCAAAGGTGTTAACGCGAACGGGGATCTTCTTCAGGCCTGGCACACTGGTGGTGGTGGTTGCCAAGTGTGAGTTCACAAACACCAGCAGTGTGAACGAGACGGTGGTTGACGCGGCCTTCAAAAACGGAACACAACAACTGACCAGCCTGGGAGACTACCTGCTCAACACGACAGCCCTCAGTGTGACCAGTAAGTGGACTCCCTCACTGCACCGACATACACGTGGTTAACGAAACATATGCCTAAAAAATCGAACTGTGCACTGATGGAAAACTTTCCTTTTTATATGTTGCTATGTAATTACTCTAAAGATTAAAATTAAAAACAGTTTTGCTCATACTATCTCACTTGCCTAAGGGCATTGCTCTTCAGTCACCTCATCACTCTTACAATGTTATATACTGTATACATATATGTACACGATTTGATTTTTCTAAGTTCTTTTTTTTACCATGACGGTAGCGAAAACCGTGTGATGAATGCGTTTGTACTTTGCAGGAACTGAGCCGTTACCTCCAACAGAGGCACCCATAGCAGCTCCAGAGACACTCGTGGCATTCTTCATCAAGTTCACAGTGGTGAACTACAATTACACGGTTGATCTGGGCAACAGCAGCTCTCCATTGTATCAGGAACACTCGAAGAACATCTCTCAAGAGGTGAGCGATCGCTTGTACAAGATAACAGGGGGCGAGCAACGTATGGCCCATGACTTCACTTCAGGCGGGCCCGCGACCGCATGAGGCCTACCGCTTAGTCATGGCCTGTAAAGGATTTTTATCCTCAAGGCTCTCTGACGTGTTTTCGGGTTGTACCGTGTGTTGTTCGGCATCATGTCCGAAGTTTCGCTGTACATACTGGGAGCTTCTTGACCCACAACGCGGAGTCAAACGTCAGGCATCATGCCGAACAACACACGGTCCAAACCTGAAAAACGCATAAGGAAATAATACGGCACAACCACCAAAGCCTATGCAGCAATGATGTTTATCCATCACTGCATGCATCCTGGCTGCGCAAATGGGCGGGTATAAGAAGGGAATGTTTTCGACCTGGCCACAACAGTCTTTGTAATGTTTGCATGCTCAGTCACCTGTACAGATGAGCCCTAATAAATTTTGTGTTATTATTGGATAACGCTAAGGTGTGTGTTCATGTGTAGTCTACTACGAATGAATAAAGATACCCCACACATGCTGTATAAGCATGAAAATGAATACTATGCGGCGCGCATGTGATAGTCCAGTTAATCTGATGCTTTATGTGTTTCTTTCAGCTGGAGAAACTGTACAAAAATGTCAAGGGAATCAATTTGAAGAACTGCACCGTTGTAGACTTCTGGTATGCTATAATTTCAATTCCGCCATTTCAATTCCTCAATATTTTGCATTGCAGTGTTATTGTGATTGTCATATACATGGAATCGGAGCGGTGGCTCGGTGGTTCGCATCATGCCATGAGCATAAGAATCAGTTACTTGGCCCATCCTTCTGCCAGTGCCTTGGCGTCGTTGGGGCACGATTATTTCTTTCACCGCTGTCTCCTTGTAGTGCCTAACCACTTTTCTCCATATGTCGTTGTGTCCTTTAACTAAGACGGCTTCGATCCTGTCCAGTGGTTGATGTTTGACGTCCAGTCAGTTCATGGTATTCTTTGCCCCTAGCACCTTACAATGTTGCCTCCCTCACCATCCTTTACAGCTGGCCCTTATTCGTCCTGGTCACATATCTGAAATATTGCAACTTCCTGTACTTCATCTGACTTTGTTGCCTTAATTCTTTGTCGATTATTTCCCGGACTCATACCTAATAATTTTTGTATCCTAATTGGAGTCAGAATGTGGCCTTCCTTCTCTTCCCAGATCACCTTTGAGTGTTGCTACAAGTTGCGGTTTAAGGCACTGATGTTTTTCTCTTTCATAGGGACCAACCACTGACGGTGGTTGCAAAGTGCTTCTTCGTCAATGCCAGTGATGTCAACAACAACAGCGTATTTGAAAACTTCAAGAATGGGACGAAATCGCTGAAGAAACTCGGGAATTACAGCCTCACTGAGAAAGACGCGGACGTCACAGTGACAAGTGAGTCGAGAATTTCCTGTCACCCTTGCTGTAGGCCTCGCCAAGTCACCACCACCTCTCAATCTTGTTATGCAAGAATCCATGAATGAAAAAGGGCTGTAAATAATTATCATTTTTAACTATTAATTATTAGATCCTGTGTATTAAATTCACCATGACAAAATCGTAGCCTTCATTGCTCGCGTTGTTTTTCACAGCGGAACAACCCGTACGTCCCACCGTACAACCCGTACGTCCCACCGTACAACCCGTGAGTCCCACCGTACAACCCGTGCTTCCCACCGAAGCCCTGAAGGATTTCGACATTCAGTTCACGATCCACAACCACACCTTCACAAAGGAACTCAAGGATAACAATTCTTCAACCTACAAAGAATATGTTAAGAACATCACCGAACTGGTAAGGGTTATTTTGCCTCAAGTTTTCCCCTACACGAAGCAAGACACTTGTTCCAAATACCCAAATGTAGCAGAACCCTCCTAAGAAAAAAAGTCTTGAGACCCAGTAAGCGGGTAGAGTGGTGGCAGTGTGGGGCGGTGCGCTGTGCTATAAACCCGGCAACCCCAGTTCGATTACCAGGCACGGTTGTTGACATCAATGGCGAGTTATATCTGAACTGGTCCTGGGTTCCTCTGCCTTCACCAACCCGCACTGACTAGTGTGGCCAAGTATGGTCAAACAACCCCAAATTTACTGAAATTGACTGTTTTCAGCTTCGTGTAATGATGCTCACAATGTTTCATTTCAGGTGGAGAACCTCTACAGGACAAAGTACAACAAGACACTGCACTACTGCGTGATAACCGGTTTCACGTACGTGATTTGACTTGCACCATTTTAACTCGATTTGTCAAAGCTACAAGCTGTGTTGTTTGAGATTTTACGTGCTTTCAAAGGAGTGCATGTATGACTGAGATCCTGGGTTCCAATTTGGGTTTCAAATATTTGCGGTTGGCAGCATCAATAACTGCACACAAATCAACCTGTAACATTAAATATGGTCATGCATTTCATTTGGTCAAATCCCAGCTCTGAGAATTACAAATATATCGGTTTGTCCGCCATGCAACGAACATTACTCTCTGTGGCTAAGGTGGGTAGCAAAGTGCTGCCTTCTACTGCGTATATCGAAATTAAACTTAGGTTTGTGATACTGCATTGGCAGTGGTACAAAAACACAAGAAACACAAACTCAACAGAGTTATCAGTACCACTGCCCCTAAAGATGTAAACATATATAATGTTACGTTTTGGGCAATGGAGCGATGAAATCAGCCCTTGTGCAGGTGCTGGGTGGATTTTTACATTGCAGTATTGTGGCGGCTTGGTTAGGCCTTCATCCAGCAGTGGATTAACTATGGCTGCTACTACTGATGATGATAGCATTCTGTGTTTTTTTGTTTGGCATTACAGAGAAGGATCAATTAAAGTGGATTGCAAATGCTACTTCACAAATAGTAGCACAGTGACAGTAGCCGACATCCTAGAAACATTCTCCAACAAAACGGACGGCATCGACCTGCTCGGAGCTTACAAGCTGCAGCCCAACAAGCTCACAGTGAATGGTACATTGCGTGTGTGTGTATGTCTGTGTTTTTATGGGGAGCGGTAGTGTAGTGGTTAGCACGCTGCACTACGAACCCGGCGGCCCGGGTTCGGTTCCCTCTCACGGCCAACACTAATGACGATTATCTGAACTGGTCATGGGCCTCCCCTAGGTCGACTCAGCATCAAATGAGTACCTGGTGAGGTGTGTAAACATCACCACTGGGGAGACAAAGGCGGCCGGGCGTGGTGTTGGCCACCCACTCTGTCGTGTGCCATGCCGGCCTCAACAGGTGCTCGCTAACAGCACTTGGCACCTATACGGCGGATCTTTGTCTTTGTGTGCCTAGCACAATAAGGAAAGCAATGTGAAGGTTGGAGTGCGGCTGAAAAGTGTTGTAGATATGAGGTTTGCGATGGATGGGACTCGAACGGCGGATGTATTGTTGCACCCACGAGACCGTGAGATATAAAGAAGGGCTTTGGAAAACCTTAATTTACTGTTGGATAAAGCATGATTGATGATGGTATTACCCACAACGCTCCACTTTGGCACGTAATGAGGGTGCGGGGGGTTTCTTGTTTTACAATTTTACTGTTTTGTGAAAGTAATTATCTCGCCGTAACACATTGATGGCCAGAGCTTCAGACTGACTCGCTCTGACTCATTTTAGGAATAAAGCCCGAACATGAGAAGTTGAAAACATTCTACATACAATTCCGTCCATTCCTGAAAAAGGAAAGTCTAGAAGATGCTGTCTTCAAAAAGAATGTTACAGATGAGGTATGAGACTAACCAGGGTTGCTTCAATACGATACGATATATTACACGGAAAGTGTATTACCAGTGTTGCACAATGTGTTCATATTGACCCAGACTTAAAGCATCAATGAGCTCTTACCCGGAAGCCCCCAGTCAAAATCGATCTCTGCTGTCCCCACAATCATTCTGGAACTCCCTTCCCTGCCTTCATCCGTGTTGCTGACCCCCTGCCCCAACCTCCAAGAGCTTCCTCTTCTCCCCTACCAATGACTGCTTCTTTCTCAACGTAAAATATTTCATACTCACTTTCTATACAGCTTCTTGGGATTTGGTCACGTTTAGATGCAAATATGAATCTACGTTGTATCACATTGTACAGCTCACCCAAAATTTTAGATGTGGACATGGGGCGGGGGACTCAATCAATTATTTACACCAAGCCCAGGGTTGCCACCTGTTCTGTTTTGCCAAAATTGTCTCCTTATTGAGGTAGCTGCTGTCCTCGCAAATCTGTAATTTATTCCATAGACATTAGGAGACCCGCTAATAATGTATCACTAAAGACAATGCATTTACATCACGTCCTGTCCTGTTCTGGTATTGTGAGATATTCTTCTTTCCATGATATGTCCCACTATTTTGTATATCAAGCGTTGGCAACCCTAACCAGGGCCCATACCAACCGTGCTCCACCGCCGAGTTTGATGGAAATGTGTGTGTATTCGTATTGCAGCTGGAGAAACTCTTTAATCAGGAGCTTGTGAACATCACGCGCAACTGCAGCTGGGTGGGCAGGTAAGACACCACTTTGGTTCAGTATCACCTGACGGTTAATTTCGACAGCATTTACTGTAATATTTGTCATAGTCTTAGTCTTTGGATCTCAGTTGATAATTGAACCTTATGGCGGGACCCCGGGGTGCCATAAGCCCCCGGCTCTCGCGTAAACTGCGTTGCAACGTCATTTTGTTGAAGGCGAACGATAGGACAATCTATTCCTCTTGACGAGCTCTACACGATGCACTAATCAAAGTTCCAAAGTTTTGTTTGTGACTATGGCAATTTTGGCAACGACGGGTGCTTGGTGAAGAACGAGAGGATTGATATCTGGTGGGTCGCGGCGTTTATGTGCGCGGTGGGACGGAGTCGCCAAAAATAAATGAATTAATTACGATTTTGACTTCCGTTCATTTGGGACCCCGGCGTCCCACCATAAGGTTCAATTACTGAATGGGAATTTGGTGATTAGGCACGAAAGATGTGAAACAGCTTATCCAGCAATGTTATAAGTGCGCCCACAACTCAGCAATGAAAAGCATTATTTTCAGATGTCGCATGAATAAGTGGACGAGAGAGTAGTCTCTTGCAAGTGAGACTATTCTGGTCTCTGGTTACACAAAATAAACCGAACCTTGAACTTCACATCCTGCAGGACTGATGATTATGTAATCACTGAGAAGTGCGACTTTCTGGACTCTCCGGATCTCAACGAAACGGTCATCAGCGACGCCTTCATCAAAGGGACACACAACATCACCAAGCTGGGCAACTACCAGCTCCAAAACGATGGCACCTTCAATGTTTCAAGTAAAGCCATTTTCATCTTTCATAATTGTTTTGCTTAGCTTTCAAGTGCATTGTATTCTGCCACGGTGTAATGGTTGGCACACACTACACTTACAATCCAGAGGTGGCCAGTTCGATTCAATCTCCTGGCATACCAATTGAGACAATTGGGCAGGTTTCTTAATGCCTCCGATTCTGTTGACCGAGCAATATAAATATATACGCCACATTTGGTAGATCGGTGTAGTGAATTAAAGTGTTGATACTCCCACCTCTTTCAAGATGTCCAGCTGTCGACAAGAGATTTAGATTAGTGAGATGAAAACGAGATAAACATGAGATAGAGATGATACATGTGGAGAGGAAACTGGAGTACCCGGATTGACCACAGATGATTAATGCTGATTATGTATTTATTATTATTACAGACAAACCAATCGTGCCTGCAGAGAAGCTGAAGCCATACTACCTAAAATTCACCGTCACCAACCATAAGTACAAAACCGACCTGGAGACCGTCACCTCTCAGTCTTACGCAGACATCACCAAGGGAATCTCTGCAGAGGTACAGCATGTCAGCACAATGTCCAGAGTTATTCCGTTTATTTCATGTTAACTGTAAAGAAAATATAATAATTGCCGCAGGTGCCCAGGTGGCTCAGAAGATCAGATGGAGCACTGAGCTGACACCGCTGACATCCTGAGTCTGAATCCAGGTTTCAGCCACCTGAGGTTCACCTGGGTTTCTCAGTTGTAGATAGTTGATGGTCTCAGTCTGTTCACAGTGACTTACACAGAAGTGCATTGACTTATATTGAGACCCATATATTCTGTTTAGTGATGTAATGGTCTTAGCCAAGTCACCAATCAGTACAAAAAAACCCCATCATGTTAAATTAGGTTCAGAAATTAAGATAATTTATAGTTCTGAGAATTGGTCTTACTACCATGAGCATTATTCTCATATGCACAGAGGGTGGGGAAATGCTTCCCTTCAATGTGTGGACCAGTGGTCACTTGAAACGATATCAGTGGTAGCTCTGTGATATCCATTTTTGTGGGCCGGACTCTAACACGAAGGGTTGCACTGCTCTGCAAGTACCGAACATATTGTCATGTGACATGACACCGATAGCAGGGTAAGATTGGGGGGAATGACAACAATTGTGTAACACAGAAAAATACAATTTCGTATTAACTTGCAATGCTCTTTCCAATTTCAGCTGGATAAGTTGTTCAACAAAGAAATTGTAAACAAGTCTCGTGGATGCACAATCGTGGATTACTGGTAAGGGAACCAACTCCACTCCTTGACTCTCACACCTATGTTGAGCACGAGGTCTAGCAGACTGTTTTTGGCATCCACTTTCTGTTCAACCATTACACTTGAGGTCAAAACGCTTCTCTTTCTGCTTTTTTTCTCACTGCCCCCACCTTCGAATTCCCTCCCATCGTTTTATTTTCTCAAAGTTCATATAACCTTGCTCATTCCAAGAAACACGTGAACTGCATTCTCTGCATTATACGATGCTCCTAAAAGTAAGATGCACCCCAAACTCGTACCCAGTCAATTCATTTATACAAACCTGATCACACACACTGCTTAACACGTGTATACCTCCTGGATATAAGACCCACATCCAACTTGTAATTTAAACTAAACAGGGGAAAGGTGCGTCTCATAATACGTTAACATTTATCTATTACACCTTCAATCGTACTGTTTGTTGCTGGTCACTAGGAGTTTCTGGACCTTTAGGCTTGTGCTGATCAACCGTTATTGCTACAATTACTTAATTCATATTTTGAGCACCTCCATCACACTATCAATCAATACATGCCTGCTGGGCATGGAGCCATCATCAGTCTCGACCCCCTCGGGACACACGAACGCCTGAAGATCGCCTACAGTGTTGTCAAGACTGCTCCGGTTTAGGCAATGGAAATCACACAAACTCTCCACATGCAACCACTGAATAAACCTCATGCGGGAAGCTTCCACCCCGAAAGGTGTTTATCGCAGGGATCGCTGATGGTGTATAAGAAGTAGATACAGCACCCCACCCTGCCCCCCTCCACCGTATTAATTCCATTTCCATATTTTTAACCATGTGAAACTAACCATAAACTGCTCTCCCCTCCGTCATTATTCTTCTCCTGTCGTTTAATATTCTCCTCCATCTATCTCCCAGACCCTTACTGAGCTTGCCCTCCGTTGTCCTGACATAATTCTTTTTTTGTTATCTTCTTTGAACCTATCTACGTGACTTTACCGAAAGACCCAAAGAATATGAATTCCTGCAGTCAGGAAAGCTTTAAGTCAAGATTGATTATTTTACACATCATGAGCCGCATGGCCTTCTGGGAGTGCATGTCAGCAGCACTGGATCAACGTAAGCAGATTATGGACTGTGTTTTAACATTAGGTGTCTCATCAGCAGTCATGCTTGTTTGAACCAATGCTTAACTGCCAGATGTTAGAGGCAAGGACCCTCTCAATTAGACATAGTCTCAGTTTGACACAAAACCACACAATACAGATCACGACCAAAGAATACAATACATTGTTTTCTTTTCTCACCAACCTCCTTTTTCCAAAATGTTCAGTCTAGATTGTTGTTAAAAAGGATAAGTAAACTTTGAAACGACATTCCTGTTAAATGAATGAAAAGTGTTGTCATTAATCGGGAGGTTTCTGTTCTCCAGGCCGGCAGATAACGACGGTACACCGAAGAATTTGGTGGTGGTTGCTAAGTGCAACTTCACAGACACGCCGGAAGTGAACAGGACCGTCGTTATGGACGCATTTTACAAGGGCACCAACGGAACTTACAAACTCGGGGAATACGACTTGATGCACAACGACATTTTCGTCGATGGTATGATCTGAAAGCGCAAACGGAGTCCACGCTCAATTATCAGGGGGTCGCCCGAATAAAACAAACAACATGGACAATGCAATAGACGTGACCATTGCTGAATTGGGACAAACCATAGAGTAACATCACCCATTATTGGCAGACTAATGCCCACTTGCAGGCTGCTGCTGCATGCATCTTGTGCTAAACAGGGACAGCTGCCACTGAGGGTCTTTTCTTGGCTAGACTAGAGGAGTGCATTGGAATGGTTGAGATTGAGATGCTGAAGTTGCTTTGAGTTGCTGAGATATTTAAGCAAGTGCCCTATACACACACACCCTGAGAAGTCTACCAAAATGTATGTATTGCTGACCTATGGGGAGCTCTACAGAGCTCTCTCTAGTCGAGGCCCTTTCGCCAGCAATGGCATGAGCAAGATATTGAAGGGGAACACCCTGATAATGGCAAAAGTTTAAAAAGTTGTCGTCTCATGTGTACAAATAAAAATGCTGCAACTAAGGATAAACTCAGATTACTTAAGCACTTGTTCACAACTTAAGCTGAATAAAAAATAACCAAATAGAAGCTCCCAGCATGTGGAGCTAAACTTTGGTGCCCAACCACACGCGGTGCAACTTGAAACCACATCAGAGAGCTACGTAGCAGAAACTAAAACACCTACACCCTAAAACAAAACGTAGCTTGTTTAAATAAAATCGTGTGTAACCTGTGTGGAGTGTACCATAAGCCCCCATTGTGCATATTTACATTACAGTTTCAGATGTTTTCCCCTGCTCGTCTGAATACAAATTATTTTGTCAGTTCATTTGAGCTGGTGGTCTGGATACATGTGGAGAGGAAACTGGAGTACCCGGATTGACCACAGATGATTAATGCTGATTATGTATTTATTATTATTACAGACAAACCAATCGTGCCTGCAGAGAAGCTGAAGCCATACTACCTAAAATTCACCGTCACCAACCATAAGTACAAAACCGACCTGGAGACCGTCACCTCTCAGTCTTACGCAGACATCACCAAGGGAATCTCTGCAGAGGTACAGCATGTCAGCACAATGTCCAGAGTTATTCCGTTTATTTCATGTTAACTGTAAATAAAATATAATAATTGCCGCAGGTGCCCAGGTGGCTCAGAAGATCAGATGGAGCACTGAGCTGACACTGCTAACATCCTGAGTCTGAATCCAGGTTTCAGCCACCTGAGGTTCACCTGGGTTTCTCAGTTGTAGATAGTTGATGGTCTCAGTCTGTTCACAGTGACTTACACAGAAGTGCATTGACTTATATTGAGACCCATATATTCTGTTTAGTGATGTAATGGTCTTAGCCAAGTCACCAATCAGTACAAAAAACCCCATCACGTTAAATTAGGTTCTGAAATTTAGATAATTTATAGTTCTGAGAATTGGTCTTACTATCACGAGCATTATTCTCATATGCACAGAGGGTGGGGAAATGCTTCCCTTCAATGTGTGGACCAGTGGTCACTTGAAACGATATCAGTGGTAGCTCTGTGATATCCATTTCTGTGGGCCGGACTCTAACACGAAGGGTTGCACTGCTCTGCGAGTCCCGAACATATTGTCATGTGACATGACACCGATAGCAGGGTAAGATTGGGGGGAATGACAACAATTGTATAACACAGAAAAATACAATTTCGTATTAACTTGCAATGCTCTTACCAATTTCAGCTGGATAAGTTGTTCAACAAAGAAATTGTAAACAAGTCTCGTGGATGCACAATCGTGGATTACTGGTAAGGGAACCAACTCCACTCCTTGACTCCCCCACCCATGTTGAGCACGAGGTCTAGCAGACTGTTTCATGGCATCCACTTTCTGTTCAACCATTACACTTGAGGTCAAAACGCTTCTCTTTCTGCTTTTTTCCTCACACTGCTCCCACCTTCGAATTCCCTCCCGTAATTTTCTTTTCTCAAAGTTCATATAACCTTGCTCATTCCAAGAAATACGTGAACCGCATTCTCTGCATTATACGATGCTCCTAAAAGTAAGATGCACCCCAAACTCGTAACCAATGTCAATTCATTTATACAAACCTGATCACACACACACTGCTTAACACGTGTATACCTCCTGGATATAAGACCCACATCCAACTTTTGATTTAAACTAAAGAGGGGACAAGTGCATCTCATAATAATATGGTAACATTTATCTATTACACCTTCAATCGTACTGTTTGTTTCTGGTCACTAGGAGTTTCTGGACCTTTAGGCTTGTGCTAATCAACCGCTATTGCTACAATTACTTAATTCATATTTTGAGCACCTCCATCACACTATCAATCCATACATGCCTGCTGGGCATTGAGCCGTCATCAGTCTCGACCCCCTCGGGACACACGAACACCTGAAGATCGCCTACAGTGCTGTCTAGACTGCTCTGGTTTGAGAAATGGAAATCACAGAAACTCTCCACATTCGACCACTGAATAAACCTCATGCGGGAAACTTCCACCCCTAAGAGGGCACTGTCGCAGGGATCACTGATGGTGTATAAGAAGTAGATACAGCACCCCACCCTGCCCCCCACCGTATTAATTCCATCTTCTTCACCATATGAAGCTAACCATAAACTGCTCTCCCCTCCGTCATTATTCTTCTCCTGTCGTTTAATCTTCTCCTCCATCTGTCTCCCAGTCCCTTACTGAGCTTGCCCTCTGTTGTCCTGACATCATTCTTTTTTTGTTATCTTCTTTGAACCT
The DNA here is from genome assembly GCF_048934315.1 of Petromyzon marinus. NCBI lineage: Eukaryota > Metazoa > Chordata > Hyperoartia > Petromyzontiformes > Petromyzontidae > Petromyzon > Petromyzon marinus. Next base: position 5,671,507 of record NC_133723.1, read on the forward strand.
ACCTACGTGACTTTACTGAAAGACCCAAATAATATGAATTCCTGCAGTCACGAAAGCTTTAAGTCAAGATTGATTATTTTACACATCATGAACCGCACGGCCTTCTGGGAGTGCATAATGTCAGCAGCACTGGATCAACGTAAGCAGATTATGGACTGTTTTAACATTAGATGTCTCATCAGCAGTCATGCTTGTTTGAACCAATGCTTAACTGCCAGATGTTAGCGGCAAGGACCCTCTCAATTAGACAGTCTCAGTTTGACACAAAACCACACAATGCAGATCACGACCAAAGAATACAATACAGTACATTGTTTTCTTTTCTCACCAACCTCCCTTTTCCAAAGTTTTCAGTCTAGATTGTTGTTAAAAAGGATAAGTAAACTTTGAAACGATATTCCTGTTAAATAAATGAAAAGTGTTGTCATTAATCGGGAGGTTTCTGTTCTCCAGGCCGGCAGATAACGACGGTACACCGAAGAATTTGGTGGTGGTCGCCAAGTGCAACTTCACAGACACGCCGGAAGTGAACGAGACCGTCGTTAAGGACGCATTCTACAAGGGCACCAACGGAACTTACAAACTCGGGGAATACGACTTGATGTACAACGACATTGTCGTCGATGGTATGATCTAAAAGTGCAAGCGGAGTCCACGCTCAATTATCAGGGGGTCGCCCGAATAAAACAAACAACATGGACAATGCAATAGACGTGACCATTACTGAATTGGGACAAACCATAGAGTAACATCACCCATTATTGGCAGACTAATGTCCACTTGCAGGCTGGTGCTGCATGCATCTTGTGGTAAACAGGGACAGCTGCCACTGAGGGTGTCTTCTTGGCTAGACTAGAGGAGCGCATTGGAATGGTTGAGATTGAGATGCTGAAGTTGCTTTGAGTTGCTGAGATATTTAAGCAAGTGCCCTATAGACACACATCCTAAGAAGACTACCAAAATGTATGTATTGCTGACCTATGAGGAGCTCTACAGAGCTCTCTCTAGTCGAGGCCCTTTCGCCAGCAATGGCATGAGCAAGATATTGAAGGGCAACACCTTGATAATGGCAAAAGTTTAAAAAGTTGTTGTCTCATGTGTACAAATCAAAATGCTGCAACTAAGGATAAACTCAGATTACTTAAGCACTTGTTCACAACTTAAGCTGAATAAAAATTAACCAAATAGGAGCTCGCAGCATGTGGAGCTAAACTTTGGTGCCATACGCGGAGCAACTTGAAACCACATCGGAAAGCTACGCAGCAGAAACTAAAACACCTACACCCTAAAACAAAACGTAGCTTGTTTAAATAAAATCGTGTGTAACCTGTGTGGAGTGTACCATAAACCCCCATTGTGCATATTTACATTACAGTTTCAGATGTTTTCCCCTGCTCGTCTGAATACAAATTATTTTGTCAGTTCATTTGAGCTGGTGGTCTGGATACGGCGGAGGGTTTTTGTACATGCAATTCACGTTATTGCATTGTAAAATGTTTGTTTTCCAGCCTAGACTCATGTTTCTGTTGTGATAGGTTTTCTTGTCATTGACAGATATTAATGAATGATTTTGTTACATTTCAACAGCACACAGACCCTCCCAACCTGAAGTCTTCAAAGACTTCAACATCCAGTTCACCATATCGAACCACAGCTTTGCGCCAGACCTGTACAACCCAAACTCATTACTGTACAAGGAATACGTGAAAAACATTACTGATCGGGTGAGTTTGAATCATTAACATTTGAATCCTAATTTTCTGCTTTAACTAATCCCTTAACCACCCACCCAGACATGAATTTTAGCTGGGTCTGTCTGGGTTGGAAAAAATATCCACTGTACCTCTCACTGTAGCTCTATATATGTATGTTGAACTTAATTCGCATTGTACAAAGCCAACCGTGATAATCGGTTGTGCAGGGAAAGGACAACAAACTAAACTCAAAAAGCAGTTCTAAAGCAATGAGTTTTCAATTTAGATTTAAAAGTGCATAAGCTCCAGTGGCTTCCTAATATCAGAAGGAAGAGCATTCCAGACGGCCGCAGAAGGGCATCTGCACCACCTTTATGGAGTCCGCTGGGTTCATAAACTTTTGATAGTAACAGCAACAGCCGCCATCCTCCGCTGCTGATGATTATCAACATCATCAGTAACAACATCATATCCCATTCACTGCTCATGTTTCCATGTCCTTCCTATCCATTTTAGTGCCTCCTATTCCACTCCACCCATCCCATCTTTTTGCCGGTCGTCCACTACCTCTATTTCCTTCCACTGTCGCTGTAATTTATTTTTATGGATTCCTGTTTGGTGCCAGCCTAAACTGGTCCAGTCCACCAGTGACCCGAAAAATATTAATTGGGTAAAATTAGGCCCTACACACGCAAACCACAGTGTGCGAGGAGCGTTATACAAAACAATTGCAAGTTACGAAATGTCTATTTTAATCATAATTCTAACAATAATGTCATAACATGATTTATGTATTTATTCGGGAGTGGAGTCGTGGCGCAATGGTTATAAACCCAACAAACTGAGTTCGATTACAAACTTCATAGGGTTCCTGACAATTTGAAACACGCTCATAAAATGCACACTTTTCATTTCAGTTGGAAAACTTGTACAAGACGAAGTACAACGGCACGTTCAAATACTGCAATGTGACCGGCTTAAGGTAAGAGCAACAATTTAATGACATTAAAGTACAGTCGACTCTCTTTTATCCAGGGTAATGGTGAGGAGAGGGGTGGCACCGATAAAACAAAAACAGATAATATAAAACATTTGCAAATTATGCGATAAAATAACAATTATTGATTTTTACGTAGAATGGGGCAAAGACGTAGAATACTTCACCTGTTCCCCAAGCAATCGGCTTACTTGCCGACATGTTTGGGAAGCACTGAGTCCCTGACCCGAGACGAGTAGCTGATAATAGAACTAGCGTGCCTAAAGATATTTTCTTTCTTTTTTGCAAGCAAGGTTTAACTGCAAGCTAAATAACACACCCATAGGTAATTGAGAGTCAATTGTGCAGAACTATATACATACGTTTTATAAATAAAGGTTTGGTATTTTTCCCAATGTTATCCCGATTGTGCGATCGGCATCGTGTTATGAGACAAAGAATCAGTTCGGATCTCTCTTAGTTTTAGGGAACGGCCCACAGAAGTGGATATCACAGAGTTGCCACTGAGATCCCTTCTTCAAGTAATCCCTAGTCCACACAGGAGAGGGCAGCAGTTGCCTACATGCGCTGCATATCAGAGTTCGATTCATCTCATGACATTCAAACCAATATTTTAATTATCTGAGCTGGAATTTAGCCAGAAATTAGTGCAGAAACAGATTTAATGATGGATTTGTTTTGTGCAGTCATTTCTGGCTGGGCTGAGACCATGAACTCACTATACTCGAGAACCCAGTTTAATCACAGTTGGCCGATACCTGGATTCCAAACCTCAGCATCTCAGCATTGCCAACTTAGCACTATGAACCTCTGAGCCACCCAGCCATCTCTCAGTATTACGTTTGGTGACGACAGCATTGTATTAAATGATTATGTAGCCCCCTACATATAAAATATTTGTACTGCAGCTCTTAATGTGTATTTATACACCTAGGCCTTCCTGTGAGAAGCATGTATGAAGCTTTTTTTATCTCAGGTCAGGTGAGCTATCGAGTCAAGAGCAATTTCGCCAGGGGTGCCAAAATGCGAGCTTGGCTATAACATTAAAATCTTTTTTTTCTAACGAAGCTTTGAACTTGCGTTGGGCAAGCCGGGACGCAGCTCGGTACGCATGCATAGCAGCACTGCTCAGCAGGCACCAGGTGGTTTTTCCACCACAGAAGCCAAGCCGTGCCGCGATGTCACACCAGTATAGGCGCACGTAGATGACTCGGCAGCGACCCTGTGTGCATACATTGTGCTGACTGATATCGCACACAATGAATGCCAGATGCAGATGCCTTGTGATACCAGCAAAGCATGGTTAGGTTCTGGCTTGGCACGGAAAATAGGCAGTTGATATCCACCCGTAGTGCCGTGAAGGCCCCTCACTGGCTCAGCTCGGTTTACAAAAGAAAAGAGCTGTCTAGAAATGGAGCCACTATACTGCTTGGTGCTACACGCTGGAAATAATTACATCCGTCCCAATTGTCTGTTTGTCTAGGGACATACTTACACAGAAAGCCATATATTTACACAGAGAACCAAAGACTCACAGAGACCCATATACTTGCACAGACAGGCAGTCTCACATAGGGACGCATAGGCTCACAGAGACCCATACTCACACAGACCAATATACTTACTCAGAGACCAATATACTCACAAAGTGACCCATAGATTATCAGAGACTTATGACCGCATCTTTCCCACGATAAAATAAATATACCCACTGTTTCTGCATAGCATGTTCAGATGTGGTCGGTCGCATTTGGACGCTATGTAAATCCTCATTGTACTGTATTGATTCACATAGAGTTCAATAGACTCCCAGCGACCCATAGACTCCCGTCAATACCTATACCCTACTGCATCGTTATCTCTGGAAAAAAAGGCTCGTCCATTATTTCTGTATGGCTCCTTAAGATGCGGTCTGGCCACATTTAGACTCTATATACAAATACACTTTGTATTGGAAACTGTAATGTATTGTCCTGCCAGCTTGTTATTTGTGTAGGATGCACTTGTACAACCATAGTTCTGTTTAACACTGCGTGTGTGTCTCTTTCTCTCTCACAGGATCGGATCGATCATCGTTGACTGCCACTGCTACTTCTCAAACAGCACCACGAGTGTGCCAGACATCAAGAACACATTCGCTAACGGCACGGGTGGAGTCGTAAATCTCGGAGACTATCAACTCTCTCCCAACAGCCTCCAAGTCTACCGTACGTAGCATCAGCAGGGCAGCAGAAGTTCCTAGAGGCCCACTGTAGCATGCCATGAGGGGCTGTCTTACTTATATAAACACGTCCTATTGTCATATTCCATGGACGCTTGCTTCATGTCACAAGAATTTTTATTTCCAAAACGGTATTCCTTATCAAACTATTGATGGTATCTTTCTTTAATTAACAAAAAGTTCTACAATTAACACCTTGCTCTCCTACATATTTGTGACCTGCATATAAAATACTTGAAGAAAATCGTTGTTAGTATTTGCCACTCTGGTTGGTATAAATTCGGCATTTTCAGGCCAACAGCTCAATGACCATTTAGGCCCTTTGAGCCACAATTTCATCACGGTTGCTGTCCACTGGCACAAAGACCTAAAACACCAAGCGGCCAGAAGCAAACACCATAATTAAAGTCGTACTTGATAAGAGTTGACTTGTGATGAACCGCAATTGCCGTGCAAACTATACCACTGTCTAATGCGCCTACTCAAATTTCACGCGTGTTTGTATTTTTCTTTTGTGCAGAAAACAACATTCTGGTTTCCACAGCAGCCCCTACCACGACAAAGCCGATTTACCCCGCAATGAAGCCGCTGCCATATTGGATCATATTCATCATCGCACTCTGCTGCCTCCTGTTCGGAGCGATGCTCTTACTCTGTCTACTGATGGTAAATAGAGCAGCCTGACACGCGTTACGCTCCAAACACATGGGTACATTAAGTCACCCAATGTTTCTGAAACCTGAATTCCAATTTTACTTTGAGTAATATAAAAATAAGCTGCCTGACCCTACTCACGATCCAGGGAATTCATTATTTGATGTGGATTTATGTTTGTGTAATATTTTTTTATTTCTAACCTGACACCAGTTGCTTTAATGCCGATTTGTATCTGCTTCATTGCTATAATTTATTTGATTTGTTGTTGCCATTTTGGTGACCAAAGTTGATTTTGGTTCAACCAGGTAAGAACTCAACGAGACCAGGATGTAAGTCTCATTTGCAAGAGTAACCGGGGTTACCAAATATGACAAGAGGAAAAATGTACAAACTATAACAATGAAGCACATCGAAATCAGAGCGAAACACCTGAACCGCCTATAAAACTAAAACATACTGCACGTAAAGATTATATTAAATATATTTCCTGTAATGAAAACTAAATCTATATTTACTTCTTTAGAACTGATTTTATTGTTTAGTTTGTTGTCCTTCCGCCGCACCTCCAATTCGCACGGTTGTTCAACATATATACATGCAAAATCGGTTCAAACAAATGAAAAAAGTTTTCGGGAATACAAGTTAAGGATAAATTATAATGGAATGTGGGTGACAATAGGACTAGTATGTAAACAGGAAATAAGAGTTAGCAGTTATTTCCGTCTCTCTGAGTTACATAAACGCTAAATGTCTCACTAACACAGCCACCGTTGCTCCTTTTCCTCGATGTGGTGTTGCCCCTCGTTTTTTTTAACGAGTTGGATGTCTCACTAGCACAGCCACCGTTGCGTTGGTTCGTTTACATTGACATGCTAATCTCTCACAATACAATGGCCACCTCCACAGCTGCGTCGTCGTCGTGGAGGTACATCACCGATCTTACATTGACATGCAAATTACACCTCTAGCCCCGCCCACTTACCCTTGGGCTGAGCCCATCTCAAGCCTACAGTATATAACTTCATGTTTCAGCAGCTCTCCCGCTGTATTTTCTCCTGCCTCGGCAGCTCTCCGGCTATACTTTTTCACCTGATGACGATTGCTTGTGTTGCGATAGAAACGTCGTTATTTTTCTATCTACGTGGCTTTACTGAAAGACCCAACGAATAAGACACCCCCAGATTTAGGGTATTTTGAAAAAACATGTGTTTCATCATTGGAAGAATACAGTTCTATGGAGAGCCATCTTCCATTAGAGGATTCTGAACATGCTGTTTTGAAATTTGGGGAGATATGTCTTCTGGAATGATTCTAAACGGCTGGTGATATTGTATGTCATACGAGTAGTCATGCATTGCTATGATGACCATCTTCCAGAAGATGATTTAAACAATTATTTTGAACAAGGCTACGCATTAAACTTAAATTGAACAATTAGATTAAAATACATCTTCCAAAAAACAATGTAGTCTCCAGATTATACGTCGAACCCCAAACTTTTGCTTTAAAATACAGGGGACAGTGTGACTTATAATCCAGAGAATAAAGTAGTACTACTACACATTATTAGCACAACCAATTTATATTAAAGCATGTTGCAATTCTACTTACAACAATGCAAGAAATCAAGTAGTAAAAGGGTGAGTGATGTAAAAAATAAATTGTCAAAATATATATTCCCCTTACCAATTGAAAAATATGCATTTTCGTCATCATCATTGTACTATTTTATCCACTGTTGCTTGTCTTTAACCTATCTCTAGGCATCTCTACGAGTATTCTTAGTTTTTTCGGTAAAGTCACGTTGAGTGTTTATCTATTTCTGAGTCTCGATAGCTATGAATCTGTATGCGTCTCTATGCATTTCTATATGTGTATCTATGTATCTCTGTGACTTCTATGTACCTATATGACTCGATGGGTTTACTAAATGGCCCATTATTTCGATTTAATGGCCACAATTGGACTGCTATGGCTTGTCTTTAATTTTCCATCTGTGAAAGAGATGCGCGCATCGCCCTGTTGTTGTTCTGACGAGGTTGATGGTTACACCACCAGTATCTTCGAGGACGAATGTTAAAGCCAGGAGGCCTTCTACAGTGCAGGGAAACGTGGACACTCTGATTGGGGCAATGGGGCCTTCCATCACATGTGTGTTTCTGATGATGTTGCACTTATACGTTTCTTTGCTTTTGACAGCTTTGCGTGAAGTACTGCCGGCACCACACAGGAAAATACCAGACCATGCAGCGACCCTGGGGAACCTACTACCCACACCTGGACTTGAGAAAAACGCACTAAATCTGGGGAGCAATGAACATGGCACGAGTCGCAGTGTATGCTCCGTGAAGTTTGAACAAACGTAGCACTTTACTTAAAAAAAGAATAAAAAATATGGCGTTTAATAACTTAAGTGTGTATGTGTAGGTAGACTTAAACAATCTATCTTTTTTATATATATGAACTGTTTATGTTAAAGAATGTGGAAACCTTTATCCTTTTTCCGCAATATAAGTGGTATGTTGATGTAAAAATTCAAATATATATTTTAAGAAATGTATGCAAGCCGTATAAGTTACAATGTATGTTATTCCATTTCTGTTAAGCATTCACTATTAGATTTCGAAGTTGTATTATGAAATGAATGTTTGCTTCTTTTGTGGGAATTTTTAGTATATATTTCATTGCCAATTATCCAAATGTCCATGGATTTACATGTAATGCTTTACATTTCGAGAGCCATATATGCTTGGGGGGGATGCTAGGGTTTTTATTTGAATTTTTTGCTTTTTTCCTTATGGCTGGGCCATTTAGTTTACATTTTTATGCTACTCATGTATCGTTTCATTTCTTAACTAACTCAGGTGGTTGGCGTTACTGTTACACTTTTAGCTAAACTCGTATTCTTGCAAGCAAAATATAATTGAAAGATGTCCTGAAAAAAGTTGATAACCCACCTAAAAATATACCATATTCTCCAGACTATCAGATAATCTAGAAAGTAAGACATATCCAACACATGTGCTCCGGTGTCAATAAAGTTCTGCAAATCTTGTCACACTCCTACCAGATACTAAAATTTACCCCTAACTTTTGCATTAGATTTCAAGGAAAAAAGCATATCATAATACAGAGAATATGGTATATACAGTACAGTTTTTAAAAATAACCCACACTAGCACTTTGAAATCCACTTTTGATCATTTGGATCGCAGCTCTCCGATGTGCGTGTTGTTTGGAATGATGTCCGACGTTTCAGTCAACGTGCTGGGGGATTCAGAAACTAAGAGATCATGCCAAACAACACAACCTGCGGTGCAACCGTAAAACACATTGGAACGCTGCTCAGCACAACCGTGAAACCGAACGCAGTTTGTATCTTCACACAAATGGGTTTTCACGATGAACTTAAACATTCACTTTTGTTTTATTCCACTTAACCTGCTTATCATCTCAACAAAAGCCGACACTTTTTGAAACAATAACAATGTTGTGGGTTATCAAAATTATTCCAGGACACTCTTCAATTATAATAAAAGTAGATTAGAATATAAAAAAATATATATAAAATATAAAAAAAATATCTATCAATAAAATATTAATAATATTTTCGTGTGTGTCTTTTATTTGTTGTTGACAATGATGACTAAAAATGTATAGCACCCCATCTGCAGTATATTAATTGTATTAGTTATCTATATATGTCGCTTATCCGACTCACTGGAGACTGAGGTGTAGGCGGATATGTGAAAAGATTTGTGAACGTCTATAGAAAATTACATTCAAATCATGCAGAAATAATGCACTGGTTGTGAGTGGTTAATTGGTCAAAGTGGATCTGCAACAATGGGATATGCGTTCTGTAAGATTAGAGTGAAATAGAACGTCCGAGACCTCTTTACGATTACGAGTCCAGTGAATCTGTACGGTGTAGGGGTATAGAAACGTAGTAGCTAACATCTCTACCATATTTTAGTATGACCAAGTCACCCTGAATGTGCCTAATCTTGTCGGATCTCAGAAGCCAAGCAGTAATGCGCTTGGTTATTACTTGGATGAGTGACCACCACCAGAACTTACCAAGTGGTGTAGGCACGGGGCTGCGAGGTATGGCCAGGAAATGCAGTGCTGAGTGTCACCCCTCATGTATACTTTGATGGGTTCTCCGTTTCCTCCAACATGGAGCCAAACCTCCATTCAAATATAAGTGGTCAACTATCCCAATGTAGCAGGACCCTCTAAAAGAGATGGGATCCAACTCAGGTTGCCGGTTTATAGTGATGTACTATAATCACTGTGTCTCACAGCTAGCCATACACACTCTATAATCGCAAGTAACCATAGTCTGTCCACAGCTGGATTAAGATCTCCCCATGTCGTAGCCATATTTCACGGTCCTGCAATGCCACAATTCATACCTACTCTTACCAAGCACCTCTTAAAGACGGCAGAGCACAAGTGTTCGGGGCGGGTCTAACTGTGCATAAAAAACTTTCAAGGGACTTTCAGGTACACTTTTGTGATACCAGTGCACCGTAACTGCTGTAATGGAGTCGGAAGTATTGATGGATGGGGGAATGGAGCCCCATAATACGGCAGCAGCAGAAGAGAGTGTTTCCTTATACTAAGCGAAGATTGTCTGAGAGTTTGACAGAAAGCATTGGTTGCTGGAGTAGAGAGTGTATGGAGGGGAGTAGAGTGAGATGAGATGGAAGCCAGGAGAGTCTGTGGAGTGAAGAAGGTGAGAGGTAGGAGAGTGCGTGGAGGGAAGTAGAGAGACGTCAGAGGTACCAGAGTGGGTTTATTCTGCGATGTGAGAGTTAGGAGAGTGTGTGATGAGTAGTAAAGTGAGATGATAAGGGGCAACTAGGAGAGGTAGGCAGGGCTGAGCCCATAGAGGTTCTTGAAGATGGTGAGTGCTATCGTGAAATTGATCTGGCATTAGGGCAAGCACAGGGCTCAATATTTAAAAGATGTGGTTTCGTTTATGGGTGCAGGTGAAGTGTTTCCCAGGGTTGTTTCCCAGGAGTCGAGTCAATATGTTACAAATACATGGATGAGGGTCTTGCCAGTGGCTGGGTGAGCTATGGTGGTTGCGGGAGATGTTACTCAGAATAAACATAGTGGGGGTCATTGCGTTCAGCAGGGTGGACACCACCAAAACTCTCCCCTGACGAAACACGCACGGTTCACTACCAACTGTGACAACATGCATGGAGGAGTTCACTGATATAACTTTGTCCAAATCTTTGAAGGAAATGTGAGCTCGCACAATCCAGTCTGGTTAAACTTGGGATGGATCATAGGCAGTCTCGCCTGAATGTTTCAAAACGGTGCAGGTTTTCCTTTGGAGGGTGTCAACGTCTCGCAATAGTAGAAAATGGAGGGAATAACTGCGTGGAGCAATAGGCCAGATGGTTTCCACAAATTGTTATACAACCAATGAAAAGAATACGCATCGACTGATTCAGAGCGAGACCTCGGCTGCCAAACTGGAGTTGCTCATAAGCACACTGTCCAAGTATGGAAACTTATCCACTCTCTCCACAACTGCCCCATCACATATAGGGAGTTGAGGGGGTGCAGTGTTTAATGGCACAAAATACCCAGGCAGGTGCTTTGTTTTTTCGTGGCGCTGATGGCAAGACCCCATATCTTAGTGGCATGCTCAAGGTTCAGCAGTAGCATCTACAACTTCTTCTCATAATGGGCACATAAATATGGTTGACCGATAGAGAGCCATCCCTTGACCGCACCCGGGCATAGATCAACCTCTAATTATATCTATACCAGATGGAAATTCCACCGATACATTCATGGAAAACTTCTTGAACTACTTGAAGATGTTAAATGTAGGGGCCAGAGGACATCCCTGTCGCACACCAAGGTGAACAGAAAAATGTCTTTGACACCTGTCCACACAACTTTACCCGGGCCTGCCCATCATCATGAAGGTCCTTAATGATTGTGAGCAAATAGTCTGGGACCACTTCTCAGTACCTCAGCACTACGTTTTCCCAAATCTCAATTATGATAACAGCACCTTATTATATCTAACAACATTTAATATACATATTATTTAACAAACATTTAACAAGACACAGTTTAATATTTAACGTCAAACATCTGCCCAAAACATATGTAGTGCCTCCTACATGTCCTACAGTCTCTGATAATACTGCACAAATGAAACAATACGTACTTACATAATTTTAAGATACCTGTCAATACGGACAAAAAAATGTCTTATTTGTTTGTGTTTCTCCCTTGTGATGGGACTTCATAGAATGAACGTTGAGATTTATAAGGGCACGGGGTGACCAATAAGGTCTGAATTGGTCTGTAATAAGGTAGGCACTGATAATCATTATTACAAAGTCCCATCACAAGGGAGAAACACAAATATGCACGTTTTTGCCCATATTGAAACGGCTGTACAACGCATGGACCTGAAACCGCAAGTACCCTGTACAATACGGGTAAACCGTATGGGTTGACAGGTATGTATCCTTAGACCTAATGGCATTAACATTGAACGCTTTAAACTCAGGCTATACCGAATGTCTGAGAGGATAAACCGGTGCACGCGGTGAGCCGCCAGCCCCGCCCATCTGTTAGCCCCCCCCAGTTCACATAGCCACGCCCATGCACCCACTGGCCCCGCCCTCACTCCGAGACAGTTTTAAATCGTTTTATTGTTAACATGGTATTACCAAATTAAAGCAGAACAAAATGTGAAATAAAACATTAATTTAGCACCACGTTAAGACTGTAATACCAGCAAGCACGGGATGGCTGCAATTGCGTCATTACATGTAACAAAAAACTAAGATGCTTTATTTTCAATAATTTTTTGCTAAGTAAAACATTATATTTTTTTATTTAAAGCTTTCGTGACTGCAGTAATTCATATTCTTAGCTCTTTCGGTAAAATCACGTTGAAGGGAAACAATAAAATAAGAAATATATTTTATTATTGTTTTATTATTATATTGTTTCCCTTCAACGTGATTTTACCGAAAGAGCTAAGAATAAAAACATTACATTTTGACTTAAAACTTTTGTAACTGCAGGAATTCATATTGTTTGGTACTTTCGGTAAAGTCACGTCGATAGAAAAAGAAAAAAAGATAGTGAATAATACAAATAATATAAAAAAAGATAGTGAATAATACAAATAATATTAAGCTGGGTGAGCGTACTGGCAGTCTATAATGTAGACTGTAGCCTGTTTTTTTTAAGCCGGTGATAAAAAATACAAAAAAATAAAAACCACGACGTTTCGATCACGACACAAGCGGCCTTCATCAGGCAAAAGTGGGGGGGGGGGTTAGCCTCTAAAGGCAAACTGTTTATAAAGGTTTAGGGATGTGCGTAGCCCAAGTGTGTATGGGCAGGGCAGCTAATGTTAATGTAAAGAGAAAACGCCGACACCAGCAATGTCTACAATAATTCAAGGGCCACCAGGCAATCATTGCACCTTGCTCCACACACCGCTGACGGTGGAGGTTGACAAGAAAACACAAATCAAGTCACGACCCAAAGTGGTTGATGACATCTTTCCAATGATTACTGAGCTTATAACCATCTTCTTGGTTGAAATTGTGTCTATATATGTGGATGGCTTCATGAACGAAACTTTGTTGATAGCCAGTATTCTTGCAAAGTACCATCGTATTCATTAATTGAACAGACGAAACGGTTTTCCTTAAAACCTTCTGCTTCATAAACCACCCAGATTATATGGCTTACCAAAAACACAAATAATGTACAGCCCTTCGTCCCATCGTCTCCACCATTGGCTCACCCACCTACAAACTGGCCCCATAACTTAAAAAAAAAACCCCTTAAAATAACATACAGCAATTGTACAATGTTCAACTTTACCTCAGCCACAGCCCGGATGTTGAAGTCACGGCGGCTATGTTTGTACAGGGGCTCGATGCAACAACGCCAGCCATAATACAGAGGTTTTTTTGGGGGGGTGGGTTAGATCGCGTAAATATAAATGTGATGTTAAATCCGCAACCACCACCCAACACAGCCAATTAGTAAGGGTTTTTGTCACGTAAACAGAACGTGGCCAATTCGTTACGAGTACAACACTAACCGGTGTGTGGCAGCCATTTTGTATCGGGATTGTGTTTTTCTGACAGCCGATTGGCTGGTGGAGCACGAGCGATGACGTATCCATGGCAACGCAATTTTTTTGCGTGTAATTGTATTTGGATAGAGCGCTGAATTATTGTGTCTTTGTGTGGAAATGCGTGCAGCCGTGGTGCAATAGCTAAACTCAAATCTCAAGCCTCAAATTTTACCGTCATAGTTGCATAAATGTCAACCCGTACAATTTACCCGTATTCTTGTACAGGGAAATTTGAGTTTCTGCGTCCATACGGCGTACAGACGTTTCAATGCGGGCAAAAAAATGTGTTGTCTATTCGTTTGTGATTCTCCCTTGTGATGTAACTTTGTAGGATTAACTTTGAGATGTATAAGGGCACGGGTGACCAATAATGTCTGAATTGGTCTGTGACATGGTAGGCACTGATAAGGGGTTGAGAGATACGAAGATAAGTTAAAGAGTATTTATCTGTATTGATATGAGCTAGTGCAAGTCGTCGAGTTATAGTATAAGTCATTATAAACCTGCAGCCATGTGTCATTACACTGTTGGTTGAGGGCCTCCCCACGCCATGCTCGCCCTTGGAGCTATATTGATTCATACTGGAGGAATCCGATGAGCTATAAAGCTCTTTTTTTGTTTACAGATGTCCAATCGGGACGGGTAAGAACTTTACAACAACAAACAATACAAAATCATGAAGGTTGTCGCCCATCCAATTACTATCCAGGCTCAAACTCTGCTTAGCTTTTGATTTAAAGCTTTCGTGACTGCAGGGATTCATATTCTTGGTTCTTTCGGTAAAGTCACCACGTAGAAGGGAAACAATAACATAATAAAAATATAAAACAATAAAATTCTCACGACGTTTCGACTGCAACACAAGCATGTGAAAACCACAGCAATAAAAAATAAAAAAAATCATCATCAGGTGTGAAAGCCACAGCAATACAATTTTTTTAAAAATATCAAATTTTCTTGCTGTGGTTTTCACACCTGATGATGACTGCTTGTGTTGCAGTCGAAACGTGAGAATTTCATTGTTTTATATTTTTATTATTTTATTGTTTTCCCTTCTACGTGACTTTACCGAAAGAACCAAGAATCTGCTTAGCTGAAGATAGGGCGCATTCCGGCCAATTTTGTTGTTGGCAGGATTAACCGTTTGGAATGCTAAATATATAAGGTAAATATTAAATTCGTGATAATGTTAAAATGTGTTTATTTAAATAACGTAATGCACATGTACACAATGATATACAATACCATATCGTATTATTTGGGTCTTTCGGTAAAGCCACGTAGATAGAAAAAAAATAAAAAATATCACGACGTTTTGATCGCAATACAAGCAATCGTCATCAGCTATCTACGTGGCTTTACCGAAAGACCCAAAGAATATGAATTCCTGCAGTCACGAAAGCTTTAAGTCAAGATAATAACATATCGCTTATAGTAGCTACGAAATGTACTGCCGTACACCAATCACAGTTGCGGTCGTAAAGACTACGCTTGTCGTAAAACCCCATTGCCTTGCTCGGAGGAAACCGCTTTACGGCACCCTGCCAGGCGACCCACGGGCCTAAAGTGACGGTAAGACTCCAGGTGTCTCTTAATCTCCGACAAAATATAAACGATTGCAACATTTATTTTTCTCTCACGCGTAGTAGCAGCTGCGTGGTATTGCACTCGGAGAGCTCAAGGCGCGGTTCTAACGAGCGAGAGAGTGAGATTTAATGACAGAGCGGCGATGCTAAATCTGCTGTTTCACTGTGCGGCCTTGTGTGGGCTCGAATGTTCATTGCAACCGCAGCGGGGGATTTTGAATGGATTAGTGGCCGATTTATTGATAGCTCATTGTAAATTTGGTGCGAAATTAACGGGCAGTTAATGCGGGATCGACATAAGTATCCGCGAGGAAAACATTAACTATCGGACGTTGGCTAACAGCATAGTCACGGTAAGTTCAATGGACATGGCCTGCAGGATTACAGCCTTAAGGGACATTAACGAAGGGTTCGAAGTGGGCTTAAAGACATCTGTGAGCACAACAAGTCTCGCAAAACAAGTGTCGCCAGACGATTGTACATCGTTGTTGTCGTAGTGATACAGCTGGAGATGCCGTGTAACGGTTAGCGCGCTACGCTGAGAATCCGGCGACCCGAGTTCCGATTCCCTATCACGGCCACCAACGCCAGAGACAATTGTCTGCGCCGGTTCTAGCTTCCCCTAGGTCGACTCGGCCTCAAATTAGTACCAGATACAAAGCAGGCCGGGCGCGGTGCTGACCAACAACCCCTTTGTGTGCTGTTGCCGGCCGTCGTAGCACTTGCCCCAACAACAGGCTTTGAAGGCTATACGGGGGATCTTTGTCCTTGACAGGATGAATTAAGAAACCAGAGAGCGGGGTTTTAGTAAATTTTGGGAGGCTGAACCTAATAACGAAACTTTAAATACCAATGTAGCTAAATGAAGCACATTTTAAATCAGGCCATATACTGATTATTATCTGCTTTGACACTTGCGTCAAGAAACCTCTGCAGCACATTGACAAATGAATTTAAAATGCTGACAAGTGAGCAAAGAAGCAAGGAGAGCGGCACGATTAAAATTACACTTGAGGCAGAAAGAGGAGGAAGGAACACGTTGATTGGACAACATACGCAGGTTATTTACATCATTGGAACTGTCAAGAACAAAAGCCTACGGTCCACTAGGGAGATGGAGCGATTTTAGTACTTTTATGTGTAGAAGCTAGATGGATTCTTAGCTCGTGAGACAGTGAGATAGGCATGATTTTGGGGTGGCCTTCATCCGGCAGTAGCTAGATCATGGGTTAGGTGTACGCTTATTGCTGCTAATTGGCTGTACTATATTTCCTTGTATTTTCCACGTCATTGCCTCCACACATGATCATTGTAACAACGTGTACATTCGTTTTCATTAACCTGGACACCTCTTTCTTTACAGACGTGTGATCACTGAACCGCCAACATGGTAGGAAGTTCATGTTGTTTTATCTGTTTTAGCATAAGACTGCATTTACACGTATATGATAGCTGTATTGATGGTGGAACAGGTGGTGGTGATCGTGGTGGTTGCTTGATTTGTTTATCAATGTAAGCCTGACGTTATGACTAACATTTTTTGTTCTCTGTCACTAGTCTCGCAGATATGATTCGAGAACAACAATCTTTTCGCCGGAAGGTAAGAAAGAGCATATTTAATATACGTGGAAACATTTTCCCTTCAGTAATTGGTGGAAGCTTCTTTTAACCATATTCTTTAGCAGATAAAACAGACCCGTTTGTTTGTCCCAATCCAATTGCCTTCCTAAGCATACACTAATTACCCAATCATATGACTTAAAAATCAAAGGAACAGAGGCCACTGTGACCAGCCAGACCTGGAGTAAAGTAAGTGACGGCAGAGGGCGGTGTGCTCGCTGTGTGCAGGTCGGCTCTACCAGGTGGAGTATGCCATGGAGGCCATCGGCCATGCGGGCACCTGCCTGGGCATCCTCGCCACCGATGGTGTGCTGCTGGCGGCGGAGCGGCGCAACACGCACAAGCTGCTGGACGAAGTCTTCTTCTCTGAGAAGATCTACAAGCTCAACGAGTGAGTCTCCCGCAAACCGCTTGTTGTTGTGTTTAGTTTGTTGGCCTTCCTCTGCACCTCCCGATTAGCATGGTTGGCTACGTAAGGTGCGAAAGAAGTTGATGGGGTGAGCAAATGCAACAGCAGCACGAGAGTTGGACGACCGCCAAATGTTTTTGTGTGTTTGGAGAACTCCTCCTAAACCACTCCACCTGTGATACGTAGTTTACGCGTATCATTTTATTATTGGTCACGATGCTACGAGACCTGAGCCCCATTTCACAATCGTGAAACAGAAAGGCACGTGCCATTTGGGGAAGGGTAAGTGCAGGGGTAAGAGGAGCGGTAAGGACCAGTTTAACCGTTTTCAAAATCGGTTACCGGTTGTTGCTTAAAAATCCTAGTGTATACTGGTGTCTTACGAGGATAAGGAAAGTATCGTGTATCATTACGTTGTTGCCCCGTCCATAGGATAGTGTCTGATAGTTCTGTTGCTGTGATGTAAGTTAACGGTGGGCTTAACACTCTATAACAAGTCTTGGAAGTAGTAAAATGGTTATCATTAAGCATGCTTTGTTAGCTGTTTCAAGTGGAATATATTTTTGCTTTTGTTGATTTTTCTTTGTTTATCAGGGACATGGCATGCAGCGTCGCAGGGATCACGTCTGACGCCAACGTCCTCACAAACGAACTCAGGGTAATCGCACAAAGGTAACTCCTCCGCTCTTGTCTAATATTTAGGCAACCCCCATTCTTTCGCGCATCATGTCTTAATATGTTTGTAATGTTCATAAAAATTTTTTTATCAAATTAGGTATTCTCAACGTCAAGTGGTCATCATGGCCAATTCTGTTGCTGCCACCATACCTCAACATGGATTTGTTCGTCTAGATCCCATAGCTGGTTTAAATTCGCCACCCAACCATCAACATGCTATACTACAGTCTCGTCGCCACCACAATCTGTATTTATGTTTTCTAATTGTCAAAACATTGTTCAAGAGACCATTCTTAATTGAATCGCCACCGCCATCTGGCTCTAGGTCTTCCTTTTAGTTGACAACCTCTTGGTGGTTATTCCTAATCCTGGTTATTCCTGGAACTATTCACAAAGTGGCCTGCCAGCATTAGTGCAAATAAATAACATTTGTCTTTCACAATATCTTCAGCTGTATGGATGAGGACATATTTTCGTCAAATTGCGATTCCCTTTGAAAAGCACGTTAATGATAATTGTGTTTGTTTTGCGAATCCCACAGGTATCTGTTTCAGTACCAAGAGCCGATCCCTTGCGAGCAGCTGGTCACAACACTCTGCGATATCAAACAGGCCTACACACAGTTCGGAGGTATGGCACGCCAAAGGCGATGGAGCAGATCCACTTCAAATCCTGCTGCATACATCAGAACATCAGAGAGGCTACTATCGAGAGGGGGCCGTTTGGTCCATCTAGCTTGCTTGGGCAGGAAACCATAGACAAGCTGGAAGGCAGCTAGAAACTGCAGCCAATAATTTCTCAAGCTCTGGTCTGTTAGTAGAGGGGATACTTGCTATGTACAATCCCAATTTAATATTTTAATTTGGACCATGAACTGGTACACATTGGCCTATTCTTGTGAAAGACGTCATGTGATCGTAAATGTTCACTGTCAGTGAAGCATTTGGCATGTAGTATTTTATACGGTTACTAGCTTTACTACCCGGCTTCGCCTGAGACTTGGATTCTTGTCTTGGATGAATACACGGCCTACAAGGAGGGTTGGGGGGGGGATTGCGTGACATCAACAAGCACACTGCGTAACGCTGCCGCATGCAGGTGACATCACAGATGTGACGTCACCGCTCACTTGCTGTGCAAAATATATCCATTATTGCGCCCCCAGCCCCCCAAAATACAAAAGTCTATTTTTATACTTTGTGCATTGCGAACAATCTTGAAGCTACCCACATGCCAAATTTCAAGTTTGTTGCATGTTGGGAAGTATGCTAAACATTTCGAACAGACACACATTCACAAATTTATCCTTTACATATATATAGATTACACCCGCAGTATTATTCAGGGCAGCCACTGAATTCAAACCACGAACCTCTGAAACAAGCGGCAAATGCGCTATTGGCTGCGTCACCGCCATGATGCATATGAAATGATGGAAACGTCGAATCTCACCCCAGATGCGTGTGTTTCCTCCCAGTCTCATCAGATTAGGCACATGCCTGGATATTGTTGTGGGCAACGATGGTGTGTGAATCGCTGGGTAATTGTGATCCAAATCATTGTGTTTTGCCCACGAAGGCAAGCGGCCGTTTGGCGTTTCCATCCTCTACATGGGCTGGGACAAGCACTACGGCTATCAGCTCTACCAGAGCGACCCCAGCGGAAACTATGGAGGCTGGAAGGCCACCTGCATCGGCAACAACAGCGCGGTCAGTGCGGCACCCCTGTCAAGCGTTTCAACGCTTAGACTGCGCAAAACATCATTCTTCCACCTCCCACTCACGATATTGTCTCCATTTGACATCATCTTCAATGCTGTACCCCCCCCCCCCGGCTTGCGTGCTTGGCAACTCAAGGGGGGGCGATCGTGTTAAGACTTTAGTTAATTAGTTGTGCTGTAGACATCATGCAAATAATTAAAGTCTAAAGTTGATTTTCTTTAACAAGGTAAAGAGAATCGGAGAGATCAGGATAGAGTGTCATTTGCAAGAGTGGTCTGTGTCACCAACATGACCAAAGCAAAATAAATTCAAATCAGAACAAAAACAACTGCATCATATGATGAGGAGGAATTGAAGATACAACAAACGTAATTCCCTGCAGCGCAAATCGACTCGGGCAGATCATCTCCGGGTTGAACAGAGAGCAAAGTACGCAACTACGCTGCGGAAATATTAAACAGATATAGGGTGACTATTATACTCATGAGTAAACAAACGATATATACATCAAAGACATCCATTACGAACCCTCCAGCTACCATCAGCCATGTTCTTGTCGCCTTCAATAGCTGTCTATTGTGCACGTATCATCAAGTTTTTTTCCAGTTGTGTCCCTCCAACCAATGTCACCAATTGTTTACCGATCTTGCAGCCCGTGTTATTTGTTTCGCTCAGGTCCCATTCTTTCACGGGCAGTATGAAATCAAGTCACGGCCTTTGTGCAATGAAGTCGCGCATGGTGCATCAAATGAAGCAGCAGGATGCATCGGGACCATAGGTTCCCCACCCCTGGTCTAACGTGAGCTGTCTGTTCCCCCGCCACTCAACCCGTTGCAGGCATCCGTGTCGATGCTGAAGCAGGAATACAAGGAAGGAGATATGACCCTCCAGTCTGCTCTGGCTCTGGCTATCAAAGTACTCAACAAGACCATGGACGTCAGCAAGCTCACGGCCGAAAAAGGCACGCGTTCTTCATTCGTTTTCGTTCATCTTTTCTCCCGGTTTCATTCTCATTGTGACAATGGCCTAGCGTTGTCACAAGACAAAATTTGTTTCCGCTTACGACGCGTACAATTTTAATTGACGTAGTGTATACATTCGACCGCATCGCAAGATGCTGTTTCAGAAAAAGTGGGCGTACCAAGGATAAAGGGAAAGGTCTTCAGCCTGGCCCTTCACCGGCACAAGGAGTCAACATCTCCAAAGGCTATGGAACGTTAGTTCCACACCATGTGACTCAATTGGGATGACACATAGCAACCAGACATAGCAATCATCGCCCCCTGCTAGTAGACATTTAAATGCAGGCTATAGTGCTAAATAACCTTGTCCACGGAAGGACAGATGTTACTGGGGATGCTCCTTTCAAAGTTGTTAAGTAGAGATGCGATGTAAGTCGCTTATCGCGTGTAAAGCAATATGAGACGCCATGGCATGAAGTAAGGCGGCTCCAGAGTGTGCGTGGAGGGGAGTAGTGTGAGATGAGAGGTAGGAGAGTGCGTGGAGGATCTTGAAAATGGTGAGTGCGATTTTTTTAATTGATCAAGGATTGCGTTGTGAGCCACGTGGAGAGACAAGAGTATTGGGGTGATGTCTCATTTACAGGAGCAGGTAAAACGTCTAGTCGTGGAAAATAAATCTGGGTGGCTGCTGGTCACTGCCTTGCCAAGTAATCCCATGTGGAATACCAGGTTTCCAGGAAGTTACTAAGTCATTAAGAAAATGCATACTGTAATTACGTAATATTGCATCTTTAACTTGTACTTGCCTTCGTTGCCCTCTGCAGTTGAGATCGCCACCCTGACTCGGGAGAACGGCAAAACCAAAATCAAGGTTCTCAAGCAGCAGGAGGTGGAGGCCCTTGTCAAGAAACACGAGGAGGAGGAGGCCAAAGCCGAGAAAGAGAAGAAGGAGAAGGAACAGAAGGAGAAGGAGGGGAAGAGTAGCTAGAGAACGCGCATGCGCACAAATTCCCACGGTGTTGCCACTGAAGCACAGAATGTCCTCAAAGAACCAGGCTAATTCAGCGGCGTGCTGGGGTTGCCCCAGTATATAAATGCGTTTTCTTATTAAACAAAAAAATCCCTGTTATTTTCATGAAGACCAAATCGCTCCCAATGTACAGCTTGTAAAGATATTTATATTGCTGTTTATGTCAAAGAACGCAATATAAAAGAAAAGGGGGAGAAAAAAAAAACACACTCAAACCCCACTGAAAAGTCGCGATCAATTCCGGCACACAGTAATCCGTTGTCGCTGCAGTAGTTGCCGTACGAAATGCCGGCAGCGGACTGGGACCGTGCCGGTACGTGATTCTTGCACTCAGCGTGGCGGCGCAGCGTCGGGAGTGTGATTGTCAACCCCGTTTGCAGGAAATCGGTTCAAAAGCAACTGTCTTCACATGAGAAATCGAACAATATTGCACAAACAAGTCAATGTTAACGAATTAATTCCTTGGGGTGTAACATCGGCTCGGGCTGATCATTAGCGGAACATCGGTGGTCACTTGGAGCGAAATGTCGGCCTTCGTGCCAAACAACACGCGGCACGACCCAGGAACTGACCGACGAGCCGTGCAGCACAACCATCCAACCCTACGCAGTTGCATTTGTGGATTTGTGTTTTAAGTTTTTGGGTCAAATTTTGGGGGCGGCAGTGGTGGGAGGGGGTGTGCGGGCTCGGGAGCAGGTGAAAATAAAGAGACGAACTTTTACGGAATGGCCGTGCCTGCCTCGTCCCAAAACGGTAGAGTTTTTTGCGCTTGTTTGACTTCGAAGTGTGCCCAGATGCAGTTGGCTTTAATTAAGGTTCATTGTTGACTCGATGTGTTGTCCCGTTCCAGCCAATAAAAGTGAGAAGATGGTGATGTCAGACTTTTGATGTGCCCTTCAATAGATCTACTCACTGAATGGTTTCTGGATTGCAAGTCAATTGTGCAAAACATTTCACCACTGTGGCAGTTAAAAATGTTAACGTGTTGTGTTGAGTTCTCCAGATATTAATAGATGTGTGGCAAACTGGTATTCAGTACAAAAAAAATAATTAAGTTACCGGAAATGCAAAAACAAACATTTAACCCTTTTAGGAACAATGGAAGACCAACCCAATCGGTCGAAGGGTGTCCCAAAACTTGAGACAAAGCAACAGTAAAAGGACCTGGCTCGACATCCCCTTCGTGTCTATTTGAAGACAAGGAAGTTTAAAAGTGCTGCAGCGATGGTTCTAGGCATGAGCACTGGATAGGGTGCCAAGTAGCTCAAGGGACCCAGGATTCATACAAAAGTTACGAGTGAATCATCTAAAATCCTGCCTACATCTCAACATGTCCGTCTCCTCTGCATCTTCTCTCATCTTATATTTCTACTTGTCATTCACATGTATCTCATCTCGCTACATCTCTTATGTGATCTCACTCAAGAGTATACATTTAAAGGGGGGGCCTGCAAAAATAATGTCTGCTTAATAGCCCCCGAGTGGGCGACTACCACCACCCATCATGCATATGCATGATTTTTCTTACTCATATCCTTGAGTGTTTGAAATTTGACGTAAACTGACAGCAGTGGATGGGTAACTCTACACCAACTCTTCTCATAACTCCTTACGACCCACCGCTACTGTACGTCACTATGTTTGCCACGCGTCTCCTCTTCACCACACTCGGTATTTTGAATGATAGCTATGCACAGGGTGGCCCAAAAGTCAGGTCACAGGGTGATTTAATTTAAATTAATGCTGGCATTAACACATTTATTTTTTTATTTAATTAAATATATTGTCTATTATAAATAGCTATGTTTCTTCTTACTGTGGGGTCACCTCAAGTCCATCGTTTACAAGACTCGACCAAAACCCAGAATTAATTGAGACGAAACTATTGATGAATGTTCAAAAATTACACCTGTAATCTCTAAAAAAAAAGTCAAGTTAATTCCCAAACGAATTCATTTTTGTTGAAATGTTCAATTAAGCCAGTTTGAACATGTGTTAACATGGATTTAATAGCCCTATGTGATTTGTTAAAATGAACAGCATGTGTCTTGATATTCGTGCCACCCTGTATATTCCAACGGCGTCATTTGCGGTGTGATTTTTATTTTATTTTGGCAAATTTGGACCACTTTTGCGAATGACGTCTTCAGATCTTTAACATCTACCGTGAGCGAAATAGACTGCGTAAAATGTTTAGTTAATACGCACTATAGTATTCATCAGAGCGGCCCGCTGGATCCGAACCGAAAACCTCTGCAACAAGCGACGAATGTGCCGCAACAGCTTGGTCACGTCGCCGCCCGACAAAGAGGAGCTGACTGCTCATCGATCGGAGATGGCAAAGGAATTGACGGCTGGCAAAGGAAGGGTTCTGCGATCGGCAAACTCACTACGCAGTTGGGCGGGCTAGACCCCACGTGCAAAACCCCAGTGCAAATAAATTGTGACAAATGCCAGTGCAGGGCTGACGTTCTCCATGTCTCTTGAACTCATCAGCACGGGGTAACTGGATGATTAACGTATTAGCCGGGTGTGGGGTTTCACCGACAGCTGACATTACCACTGCTATGTTCTACAAGAAACCTAACTCTGGAAATGCCGGTGACCTGTAATACAACCTTTTTTTTTACGTGGGGTGCGCCCTTGAATGTTGCACGTTGCGTTTACGCCTTGCTCATTGTTGTATCGACTTGCTGGGCTGAGTTCGTGGGTCGTTGCTATGCCGAGCGACGGTAGCTGCACCGCGCGTGGCTGCCTGTGATCCAGCGCTGGTGTGGAGGCAGCAGCAGCAGCAGCAGCGAGGGTTGGTGGATCACGCAGAGATGTCGTGAAACTCCCTTCCCGTGGGCGTCGAGGAGGGGCCGTGCACTGGCTGGCCAGGAGAATGCAGTCGAGCAAATGCGAATGTCCATATGTTCCATCTTCCATTCCCGTGGGTGTCGAGGCGGAAGTCATGCTCTGGCTTCTCATGAGAATGCGGTACAGCACATGTGGACCAGTCTGGTCCATCTGCATGGGATATAGCGTTGCCCCCTTGCACACATGGGGTTTCTCCGGATGCTCCGGTGTCATTAATTGCACGATAACACCGTAATATATAGAGGGTCGCAGAGCTCACCGCCTGGCTGCTGCCTTTCCCAACCGTCTGTGGTTCTTTCTCTTTTCGAGAGCGAGCGAGTTGACATTATTATTATTATTTACGCACCCGGCAACGCGAGTTTGATTCCCGTCCACGGCTAGTTACACGTTAACCTTCACCTCTTATTATCACGGTTGGCTGCGTATGGCGCGAAAGAAGTTCAACACACATACATCTAAACCAGTGCTCAGCCACCCTTTCCCCAATACACACTGACCAGCGTGGTGAAGTATGGTGAAACAACCACCCATCTGCAACACGGTGTGGGGAGGCCTTCATCCAGCAGTGGATTAAAAATAATCGACTTTGCATCAGTCAGCTGGAGGTCACGCGGGGTGATGTGCAGAGCAGTGGTGCTTCTGGCAGTCACGCACAACGTTCAGTGGCATTAGGCGCAATTCGCCTTGCGGGAAAATACTCAGCAAATCAAACACGCGAGAAAATGCTTTGAAACAGACATTGGGTGTTGACGCTCTGATGTAGAATTACACAAGCACCTCCATGCCAATGTTGAGGTCTGCTCACCACAACGAGGGGGCTTCAGGAGAGAGAGTTCGTGTAGTTGTGCTGTCCCCCCTCCTCCGGTGAAGGAGCGCAGACCGCAGTGGTTTACCAAACGGTCCGTAGCGGCTCACTGCTTATCAGAGATGGCAAAGTAATTTATTTTTGGGCAAATGAAGCATCTGAGGTCACCAACCCAGGCTCAGTCTCCAGCACGGACATCGTGAAAACGCCCCCCCCCCCCCAACGCCGCTGGACCATGTCCTGTGCGATGCTCGTCTCGAGTCAAAGGGCCCGCGCGATATTTAACCGCGGACACCACTGCTCACCTTGTAGGGCATCCACCGTGTATGTTTGGACAGGTCAGTGTCAGCAGGTGACCTTTCAATGGGCGCGTGTACGGCCTGCAGGACTGGAAATGCTAAACCCAGGGGCTCTCTCAACCCCGCTGAGACAGGTGTCAGACATTTCAAATTTACGGCTCACCTGATATTTTGGAGTGACTTTTAGCAAATGTGCATAGCTTTGCGTGCGTGTCAGAGGCAATGGACGGCGTCTTAATGCTTCGGACGTTCTGCAACGAACCCGCCGATCCGAGTTCGATTGCTGCGCACGACCAACACCGGTGACGATTATCTGAATCGGTCCTGGGCCTCCTCTAGCTCAACTCCGCCTGAAATGGGCAACCTGGTGCGGTGTGTAAAAAACGCCACTAGGGAGACAAAGGCGGCCGGGCGTGGCGCTGGCCACCCACCCCCTCGTAAGCCATATCGGCCTGCATAGGTGCCCGCGACCAGCACTTTTTCCCCTCCAATCTGTTTTAGGCTGAACGGAGGATTTTTGTCAGAGGCAAAGAACGGTGGCTTAAAATGGTTTGTACGTGCTGCTATTAGCCTGGTGACCTGAGATTGATTCGCGGTCATGGCTGGCATCTTGTGCTGTGTCACTCAGCCTTAAATTAGTACCTGGCGCTTGTTTTTGTAAATGCATCAATCGGGCATCAAAGGCGACGACTGGGCGTGGTGCTGGCCCGGCCTGAATAGGCGCTCGCGAACAGCCCTTGTCCCAAGTGTGCATAGCTATGGAGGACGGTGTTTTTTGTGTGCCTGGGTGTGTGTGCGTGCGTCAATCCGAGTTACCCAATGTTTGGCGTTTCTTTGTGGCCATGGCCCTGAAAAAGGAAAAGTGTGTGGGGGGGGGGCTAGCTTTGTTTGTAAAGTTCACAAAATACAAATATCACCAACCTCCCTATTCTAAACCGTGGGTTAATTGCAAAGCGTGGGCGGTGGGAGTAAAGAGTGGGTGTTGTGTTGTCCAGGGTTTCTCAAACATCGCCCCTCTGTCCTTTGACATCACCGTGGGGGTTGGCATCTCTTTCTTTTTTTGTGGTTTTCTCAAAATGTTATCGGGTGTCACGTAACACGAAGAATCCAATCAGATTTCTCGCAGAGGAGTGCAAGCCTTCGTGTCAGAGAAGAGCCCGAGGAAGTGGACATCACGGAGCTTCTTATTCAGTTTCAGTTTATTTATTTTGGTATAGCCCTGTGAGCCATTCGGCTCTTGAATCGGGTGCAACCGCAACAAACAAAAAACATGAACAAGAAAACATCTTAAAGTGACTACGCGCAAACAGAAAAATCCAGGAAAAAACAGCAAAATCTTCCATAAAAAGTACCGTACACCAACGCTGTGTGCAAAAATCCCAGTGGGATGCAAGTCAAACAACAACAACCAGAAGACAACTTAGATTAAAGCCATCAGTCTAACTCCGTACTACAACAAAACAAACATGTCCAAACCAAAAAAACTTTTCGAACTCACCAAAATAAAACCATAAAAGCAATGTAACAGGACTTTCACACCCACCCTGTTAATCAAATAAATATTTAAATTCTGAGAGCTATAATTTAGCCAAAATTAAGTACACAGTACTGTATGATCAAATTTAACGTGGTTTTATTTTGTATGTGCAGTCGTCGCTAAGAGAATCAACTCACCACACTTGAGAACCATGTTTAATCACAACTCAATCTATGTGAATCTATGGCTCTCTATCTGACTCAGTGGGTGTCTATGTAACCCAATGGGTCTCTATGCAAGTCATTGGTGACTCGACTCAGACCATTAAATCACAACAATTGAGAACCAAGTTTAACCACGGGCGGCTGGAACACGGATTCGAACCCAGGTTTGCAATGGTGCTGGCTCAGCGTCTTAGCGTCTCTGACCTCTTACACACCTGCCGCATTTTTGTTTTAACTATTAACGTACACCTGCTCTTCGCGAAGTGAACACGTCAGTCCGAGTGGTGTATGTCTACAAGTAACCATAGCGCCTATAACTAAACAACATCACAGTCTGTTGGCAAGCATGATAAGAACGTGCGTGGAGGAGGACGTCGTATTATAGACAAAACGTTCTTTAGGGCGGGAATTTAACACAAAAATGACACGGTACAATTATTACATGTCTAGCCAAAGGTCAGCAAATGGCTTAGGGGTGAAATCTAAACGCAGACGATGGTGGTAATGAGACCGTAAGCTAGGTCACCTGAAGGATGTGTTGACTTTAACAAGGGGAAGACCTAAAGTCAGATGGTGGTGGAGCGGTAGTTCCTGGTGATTCGAGTTCGATTCCCGATCATGGACAAACACCAGTGGCGATTATCCGAACTGGTCTTGAGCCTCCGCGAGGTCGACTCAGCCGCAAATTATCAACCGCGATGTGTAAACATAAATTAGGGAGACAAAGGCGGCTGGGCATGGTACTGAACACCCACCATCTTGTGTGTCGTGCCGCCCTTCAAAGTTTCTCGCGAAAAGCACTTGCCCCAACAGTCGGTTGAAGGCGAGGCGGGGCGTCTATGTCTTTGTTAGGGTTGCCACCTGTTCAGGTATTCCCAGGATCATCCTCTTTTTGGTGACGCGGCTGCAGTCGTGGGAAATTCGTCAGTCTTCCCGCCACATTACAAGTCTCGGATTTTGTCAATTGTCTAATAATACAGCACGCAAGACCAATGCGTCAACGTGCAGTTCCACCCTCTGCTGCTTTTGTGAGATATCCCCACCATATCACAATAATAATTTACTTTTTTATCCAGGAAAATCACACTGAGTAATGTTACTTTTCTTTCAGGAGGATCATGCTTGCAGCTTCATTTGATTATATTTTAAGATGGGTTTTCCTACCATAAAAAAAATTAATGATGAGTGTTTATTATACAAGAGGGAGGAAAGTCGGATGGAAACAGATGGAGACAAGTTCACTTGCCGCATTTCACTTTTGGCGAGCCGGGGGTACGACACCTTGATACCAAAAGGTTAGGGGAATTTCACAACATCTGTGCGGTTGATCCATTAATCCTCGCTGTGATCCACAGCTCTGGTTTAGAAGCCACGTGCATCGTAGCCACCACTCCCCTACAGGCATTTGTTTGTGTACCCCTGCGGTGGCAACTCTATAGGTGGTGGTGGAGGTGATGAAAAGACTGCAGGAGTGGTCTCCTTGCAATGGAGAAGACTTTACGGAGTGTGGTAAGGCAGCCATGAGCGATGACGGTGGTGGTGTTTTTTGTTTATGTTCTCACGAGGGCCCTGCTTTAACTTTAAAAATATATATCTGCCACATTTGTTGCTGCAATTTGAGATTTGAACAAAAATGAACATCTCAGATTTCAGCAACGAGGGTTATCAGTCATAACCTATCCACCGCTGGATGAACGTGTCAAGCAATCACTGTCTTGAAAGCCACAATCTCCGATTTATCTCTGATCTCAGCAAGCAGATGTCATCGCTACTTCTCCGTGGTGGACGTGACACCTACCCGTTTACGTTTGAAGATTTAGGTGACCGAGGGTCGTGTTTCAGGCTACATTGCCAACAGGAGACAAGTGACCATACTTCATCACGCAGTCAATTTGGGGTTGGGGAAGATACACCAGCTTACAAGGGTGGAGTGGCGTCACTCACTCAGGTGGAGTCGTGGTCTCCACTGCCCCCTACAGACCACCCCCTTGCTTGTCATGCAGCGGGGTGTAGAGTGGGGGTGGGGAACATCTTTCTTACTGATGGCCGAATAGGACCTTCAAAAAAACTTGTGCTATTATGATGAATACGCTTGTTAACCCAGGATAGCTTCACTGAGTCTCTTCTTCAGGAGTGCCCTGCCAAGTTTTAGCAATATTGCGATAGTAATCCCAATTGAGCAATGTGCATGTAATGTTTACACCAACAGGATGTCTGTTTAACACGTAGGCTTTCGCGACCAATATTATTCATAATAAAGGTTTTTGGGTTAGATCGCGTTATTTATAAATGTGTCGTAACCCTCCACCACCCGACACGGCCAATCAGCAAAAAAGTGTCACGTTGACAAAAAAACAAATAATTCACTACTTTAGCCCACCGGTGTGTTGAAGAGTGAATCCACAACATTTACAGTTTGAGTAAATGTCTGTCTTGGCCAAAACTATCTTTAAAATGTATGGGGATGGGGTTGCTGCAGGAGGAAACCGGAGGAAATCCATGCAGAACAGCGGGAGAAACACACTCACTCTGCAGAACATGGGGATTGAGCATTCGCCAGGATGGTCGGCGTTTGCCCAGGGCAGGACGGACGATCAACGCTCGCCGCGACAAAGGGCTCTCCGGGAGAGGACCAGCCGCTGCTGCTGCAGGGTGAGCGGCTCAATGATCAAGTCTGCGGCTGCGTTGTGTTTTTTTTTTGTCGGGGCACTGTTGAAGACACTAAACCAATGCCGAGACTGTCGCCGTGTGGAGTCACTGCGTTGAGTTGTTGAACGTGCGATTGGAGGCGCCAGCCAAGTCCCGAGACTGGCGTGGTGCCCTATAACATTGAGGGAATTGCATGGGAGAGAAAATGTAACCGAACTGCTCTCTTTCCCTTAGGGGCCGTTCATAAATGACTTCACGAGATTTTTTTTCACGATTTTTTACCCCCCCCCCCTCGTCACACGGCGTCACAAAAAGTCAGACCCCCCCTCAAATATGACATCACAAAGCTCTGCCCCCCCCCCCTCAAAGCCATATTTCCATTTTGAAAATAAAACATGCTTCAAATCGCTTTAAAAATATTGTCATTGTAGTGCGTATTTAATGTGGCCCTGCACTCTGATGTTGTATGAGAAACATTGATTAAAAAGTATATTTAATTGAGTAGAACGTGTTGTCTATATTTATTTAAAGTTGCGCATTTTGATGTGACGTCACATTTTTCACATCCCCCCCCTCGTCACACATCGTCACAAATGTCTGACCCCCCCCGTGCGTGACGTCATTTATGGACGTCCCCTTATTTAAAAAAGAGCAACCCTCACAGTGACTTTATTTATTAAGGGCCGTTTCGTATTTACCGAATTTGAAGAAAATGACTCTTAAATTTCGATATAAAGCTTTCGTGACTGCAAGGATTAATCTCCTTTGGTTCTTTCGGTAAAGTCACGTAGAATGAGAATAAAATAATAAAATAACACAATAAAATTCTCACGACGTTTCGTCCAGAGGACAGTCCAGTCCCTTCACCTGATGAAGGCCACTTGTGTTGTGGCCGAAACGTCGTGAGAATTTTATTGTGTTATTTTATTCTCATTCTCAGAATCAGAATCAGAAAGGGTTTTATTCGCCATGTAAGTTCACACCGACACGGAATTTACTTTGGCAGGATGGTGCATACATTCAACATATAGGAATCTAAAATCTTAAATAAGTTTTAAACAAGTCTTACTATAATAAGGGTTAAAAGTCTAACACTAAGGGGCTGAAGTATATAAAATTAAATAAATATCGAATATAAAATAGCTTTAAGATATAATTTAAAAATACAAATAGGGAAACATAGTTAATATCAGCAACGTGTCGTTATGTAGATCAAATGTTAAAAACAGTGTTAGCCCTTGGCCTTGTTTAACAGGCCAGCAGCAGATGGGAAGAAACTGTTTTTATGGCGTGAGGTTTTGGTCCTGATGGACCGAAGCCTTCTGCCGGAGGGGAGTAGCTGAAACAGAGAGTGTCCAGGGTGGGAGAAATCGGCCATAATCTTCCTCGCTCGCCTCATAGACCTTGTCGTGTGCAGGTCCTCGAGGGTCGGTAGATTGCAGGCAATTACCTTCTCAGCAGTGTGGATGATACGCTGCAGTCTGCTCTTGTCCTTGGCAGTGGCAGCAGTGTACCAGACGGTTATGGAGGAGGTGAGGATGGATTCAATGATCGCTGTATAGAATTGCACCATCATTGTCTTTGGCAGGTTGAATTTCTTCAGCTGCCGTAGAAAGTACATCCTCTGTTGAGCTTTCTTGGTGAGGGAGCTGATGTTCAATTCCCACTTGAGGTCCCGGGAGAGAATAGTGCCCAGGAAGCGGAAGGACTCTACAATTTTTACTGGGGAGTCTAACAGGGTGATGGGGGTGAGTGGTGCTGTATTCTTCCTGAAGTCCACAACCATCTCAACTGTCTTTAGAGCATTTAGCTCTAAGTTGTTCTGGCTACACCAGGTCACCAGATTGTCAGCTTCCCACCTATAGTCAGACTCATCCCCACCAGAGATCAGCCCAATGAGGGTGGTGTCATCCGCAAACTTCAATAGTTTGACGGACAGATGATTGGAGGTGCAGCTGTTGGTATACAGGGAGAAGAGCAGAGGGGAAAGGACGCAGCCCTGAGGAGTTCCGGTGCTGATGGACCTGGAGCCAGAGACTTGTGTTCCCAGCTTCCCTCCACGTGAAGACCGCGTGGCCTCCACCACGTGGCTTCGGTCTCTGCTGCCGAGGGCTTTGTCCCCCTCTCAGCGATTGGACGCTGGCTCACCCCTCGCATTGCCAATTATTGATGGGCGACTTCACGGGCCACCGTCCAATCACAGCCGCCACCCTGAACACACCCTCCCAATGTCGCGCGCTGATTGGCTGGCGTTTCACAACTACTCCGTCCCCCTCTGTTACACACACAAACGTCAAACCACGTTGAAAAGTCAATAATAACGCCATGTGTGTGTGGCCTCCATGGGACAAATGTGATGTAACGTTTCGAGTAATGGCCCGTCTTCATAGCACATACATGGAGGGGTCAGAGAGACGGTAGATATTAAGAGTTGGGGGCTGCACGTGTTTATGCCATGTATTAAATTATTTTTTGGTGATCATTTTTAAATAGGCTACGTTGGGTAAGTTACCTAATCGTATCTGTTGAGCAACACACAAAGCCCCTTCAAATATATTTTTTAAAAATATATAACTCCATAAACTCGACTTTCGTGACTACAGGAATTCATATCCTTTGGGTTGTGTCGGTAAAGTCATCATGTAGATAGGTTCAAAAACGAATAAAGTAAACAAAAAAAACTAGGACACCTAATGACGGTCGCTTGTGTTGCGATCGAAACGTCGTAGTTTTTTGTTTATTTTATTTTGAACCTATGTACGTGACTTAACAATAAAAATGTATATATATTTTATATGTAATTTTATTGTTTCCCTTCAACGTGACTTTTCCGAAAGAACCATGAATATGAATCACTGAAGTCACGAAAGCTTTAAATAATTTTTTTAAATAATTCACGTAAACGCTCTTAGCGGCACTTGCGATTGGCTGAGAGCCCCCGCCGAAGGGCGTCTCCGCCTAAGCGCGATTCTGATTGGTTCCGCGAGACGTCGCCTCAGCGCGCCCCGCCCCCCTTCGCGAATGTGTGACGTCACGCCGACGCGTATTGAGGCGCCATCTTGCGTAGGGGATCGCCCCCCCCTCGAAGTGCGCGGGCGTTCTGCGTGGGAGCGGTGGTGCAGCGGTTAGCGCACTGGCGCTCCAGGAATCGATCTGAATATTTACGCGTACTGTGGGAATCCGATGAGCTACAAACCCCGGCGGCCCATGTTCGATTCCGGCTCACGGCCACTACCAGCGGCGAATATCTGAACCGGTTCTGTGCCTCCCATAGGTCGACTCAGCCTCAAATGAGTACCTGGGTGCGGTGCGTAAAACATCGCCACTGGGGGGCAACAAAGGCGGCCGGGCGTGGTTGCTGCCCCCCTCCCCTCGTGTGCCACCGTGCTGGGATTTTTGCACACAGCGTTGGTGTACGGTGCTATTTCAGGAATATTTTTTTTCCTGTATTTTCTGTTTGCACAGTCACATAGTCACTTTAAGATGTTTTCTTGTTCGTGTTTTTTGTTTGTTGCGGTTGCACCCGATTCAAGAGCCGAATGGTCCACAGGGCTATACCTAATAAATGAACTATGAACTAAATGAACTACAACTACCCTGACCAAGATGGCGAGCGGAAGAGGCTTCGATGGCGTTCGCCCTCGGTGGTGGTGGTGGTGGCGAGCGGAGGGGGTGGGGATGTTGTGGTGGTAGTGGTGGTGAAGATGATGGTGGGTGGTGGCGATGGTGGTGGTATTGGGAGTCTCCCTCTAACTACTTGGGCTGTCGTCGCCGCGGTGACATTTTAATTGAAGCTACGAGCCCCGCCCCCAAGGTAATGTTGTTAAAACTGCAACATTAACAACAAAGAAAGTTCTCGGTTACTTTGTTAATCCACTGCTGGATGAAGGCATTCCCCTCCACACTCAGTAATTTCGGTTTATTTGGCCATACTTCACCACGCCGGTCCGTGCGGTGTTGGTGACGAGGTCAAGTCGGGGGTGGTGGTGGAGGGTTGAGGAGGACATCAGAACCGGGGTCTTACCCCTCTCTCGTACAGTGGGGGTCTTACTACTGTCTCGTACAGTGGGGGTCTTACTACTGTCTCGTACAGTGGGGGTCTTACTACTGTCTAGTACTGTGGGGGTCTTACTACTGTCTAGTACTGTGGGGGTCTTACTACTGTCTAGTACTGTGGGGGTCTTACTACTGTCTCGTACAGTGGGGGTCTTACTACTGTCTAGTACTGTGGGGGTCTTACTACTGTCTCGTACAGTGGGGGTCTTACTACTGTCTAGTACTGTGGGGGTCTTACTACTGTCTCGTACAGTGGGGGTCTTACTACTGTCTCGTACAGTGGGGGTCTTACTACTGTCTAGTACTGTGGGGGTCTTACTACTGTCTAGTACTGTGGGGGTCTTACTACTGTCTAGTACTGTGGGGGTCTTACTACTGTCTCGTACAGTGGGGGTCTTACTACTGTCTCGTACAGTGGGGGTCTTACTACTGTCTAGTACAGTGGGGGTCTTACTACTGTCTAGTACTGTGGGGGTCTTACTACTGTCTAGTACTGTGGGGGTCTTACTACTCACGTACTGTGGGGGTCTTACTACTGTAGTACAGTGGGGGTCTTACTACTGTCTAGTACTGTGGGGGTCTTACTACTGTCTAGTACTGTGGGGGTCTTACTACTGTCTCGTACAGTGGGGGTCTTACTACTGTCTCGTACAGTGGGGGTCTTACTACTGTCTAGTACTGTGGGGGTCTTACTACTGTCTAGTACTGTGGGGGTCTTACTACTGTCTAGTACTGTGGGGGTCTTACTACTGTCTAGTACAGTGGGGGTCTTACTACTGTCTAGTACTGTGGGGGTCTTACTACTGTCTCGTACAGTGGGGGTCTTACTACCAACGTACAGTGGGGGTTTTACTACTGTCTCGTACAGTGGGGGTCTTACTACTGTCTCGTACAGTGGGGGTCTTACTACTGTCTAGTACTGTGGGGGTCTTACTACTGTAGTACAGTGGGGGTCTTACTACTGTCTCGTACAGTGGGGGTCTTACTACTGTCTAGTACTGTGGGGGTCTTACTACTGTCTCGTACAGTGGGGGTCTTACTACTGTCTAGTACTGTGGGAGTCTTACTACTGTCTAGTACAGTGGGGGTCTTACTACTGTCTCGTACAGTGGGGGTCTTACTACTGTCTAGTACTGTGGGGGTCTTACTACTGTCTAGTACAGTGGGGGTCTTACTACTGTCTCGTACAGTGGGGGTCTTACTACTGTCTCGTACAGTGGGGGTCTTACTACTGTCTCGTACAGTGGGGGTCTTACTACTGTCTAGTACAGTGGGGGTCTTACTACTGTCTCGTACAGTGGGGGTCTTACTACTGTCTAGTACTGTGGGGGTCTTACTACTGTAGTACAGTGGGGGTCTTACTACTCACGTACTGTGGGGGTCTTACTACTGCCTAGTACAGTGGGGGTCTTACTACTGTCTAGTACTGTGGGGGTCTTACTACTGTCTCGTACAGTGGGGGTCTTACTACTCACGTACAGTGGGGGTCTTACTACTGTCTAGTACTGTGGGGGTCTTACTATTGTCTAGTACTGTGGGGGTCTTACTACTGTCTAGTACTGTGGGGGTCTTACTACTGTCTAGTACTGTGGGGGTCTTACTACTGTCTAGTACTGTGGGGGTCTTACTACTGTCTCGTACAGTGGGGGTCATACTACTCACGTACTGTGGGGGTCTTACTACTGTCTCGTACTGTGGGGGTCTTACTACTCACGTACTGTGGGGGTCTTACTACTGTCTAGTACAGTGGGGGTCTTACTACTGTCTAGTACTGTAGGGGTCTTACTACTGTCTAGTACTGTAGGGGTCTTACTACTGTCTCGTACTGTGGGGGTCTTACTACTCACGTACTGTGGGGGTCTTACTACTGTCTAGTACAGTGGGGGTCTTACTACTGTCTAGTACTGTGGGGGTCTTACTACTGTCTAGTACTGTGGGGGTCTTACTACTGTCTAGTACAGTGGGGGTCTTACTACTGTCTCGTACAGTAGGGGTCTTACTACTGTCTAGTACTGTGGGGGTCTTACTACTGTCTAGTACTGTGGGGGTCTTACTACTGTCTAGTACAGTGGGGGTCTTACTACTGTCTCGTACAGTAGGGGTCTTACTACTCACTCGTACTGTGGGGGTCTTACTACTGTCTAGTACTGTGGGGGTCTTACTACTGTCTAGTACTGTGGGGGTCTTACTACTGTCTCGTACAGTAGGGGTCTTACTACTGTCTAGTACTGTGGGGGTCTTACTACTCACGTACAGTGGGGGTCTTACTACTGTCTAGTACAGTGGGGGTCTTACTACTGTCTAGTACTGTGGGGGTCTTACTACTGTCTAGTACAGTGGGGGTCTTACTACTGTCTCGTACAGTAGGGGTCTTACTACTGTCTAGTACTGTGGGGGTCTTACTACTCACGTACAGTGGGGGTCTTACTACTGTCTAGTACAGTGGGGGTCTTACTACTGTCTAGTACTGTGGGGGTCTTACTACTCACGTACAGTGGGGGTCTTACTACTGTCTAGTACAGTGGGGGTCTTACTACTGTCTAGTACTGTGGGGGTCTTACTACTGTCTAGTACAGTGGGGGTCTTACTACTGTCTCGTACAGTAGGGGTCTTACTACTGTCTAGTACTGTGGGGGTCTTACTACTCACGTACAGTGGGGGTCTTACTACTGTCTAGTACAGTGGGGGTCTTACTACTGTCTAGTACTGTGGGGGTCTTACTACTCACGTACAGTGGGGGTCTTACTACTGTCTAGTACAGTGGGGGTCTTACTACTGTCTCGTACAGTAGGGGTCTTACTACTCACTCGTACTGTGGGGGTCTTACTACTCACGTACTGTGGGGGTCTTACTACTCACTCGTACTGTGGGGGTCTTACTACTCACTCGTACTGTGGGGGTCTTACTACTCACTCGTACTGTGGGGGTCTTACTACTCACGTACTGTGGGGAGAACGGTGGTGGTGGTGGTTTCACGCCACACGTGAAACAACAACTGTAAAGAGACCGTGATCTAAATGATGCACAGTAATATAAAATAAACAATGTCTCCCGTCTCTCCGCATGAAAGTTGAAACGCACTTAAATTTTTTTACACGTTCCCATTCATCGGCCGCATTGTTTTCGCAGTGCATCGTGTCAGCGTTGATGAAATACGATTTAAAACTTTCGGGTCGGTTTCACGAGGCAATGCCTCGTTCAACTGTACTGGAATTACCCCGATGTGTGTAGGCTGGGACCCTCTCTCGTGTAAGATTAATGGGTCATCACTGCAACGTTGTATAGGGATACGTAACTCAAAGCAGTCGCACGGTTTTTGGGGTATTACCAAGTTGTTTAAAGATTTGTCACGTTTAAAACAGTTCTTCCAGTAAACTTTACTTTTGCATACCGTGTCAACCCATGCGATTTATCCCGTATTCTTGTACAGGGAAATTGAGTTGTCAGGGTCCATACGGCGTACAGCCGTTTCAATAAGGGCATAAATAAGTAATATTTTTTTAAAACTTTTTTTTTTAAAAACACGCTTTAATGAAATGTACCGTACTAGTAATGGAAGAGCTCCACGACTCCAGGAAGTGGCCCAGAAGCTTGCCACAACGTAAGGGGGACCGTGGGTCAATTACAGCCAACGTCAGTTGAGCGTGGACAATTTGACCCAAGCCGAAACATCTAACATATAAAAAATAATGTTTAAAAATATATATTTTTAATGATATAATATAGTATTGTCATCAGTATGACATAAGTATACCAAGTTTGCAATCTATCCCATATTGAGAAGTGGGTTAAAATTGAGTTACAAGATTTGTGGATGTGACAACAAGAACAGACAGAGTGAGTTAATAAAAAAGCGTGTAAAATAATATTTTGAAATATATTTTTTTATTTTTTATGATAGAATATAGTATTATCATCAGTATGACATACGTATACCAAGTTTTCAGTCGATACCACATTGGGAAGTGGGTTAATATTGAGTTACAATATTTGAGGATACGACAGTAACTGACAGTGAGTTAAATAAAAGCGTGTAATAATACAAATGACTGTGTTTCTCCCTTGTGATGGGACTTTGTAGGATGAACGTTGAGATTTGTAAGGGCACGGGGTGACCAATAAGGTCTGACTTGGTCTGTAATAAGGTAGGGCACTGATAAGGGGTTGATAGGTATGTAGTGGTGAGTGTACTAGTGGTAAATGTAGTAGTGGTGAGTGTACTAGTGGTGAATGTCTAGTGGTGGTGAGTGTAGTGGTGGTGAGTGTTTATTTTTTGTGTTTCTCATTTGTGATGGGACTTTGTAGGATGAACGTTGAGATTTGTAAGGGCACGGGGTGACCGATAAGGTCTGAACTGGTCTGTAATAAAGTAGGCACTGAATAGGGATTGACAGGTTTGTCGTGGTAAATGTAGTGGTGGTGAATGTAGTGGTGGTGAGTGTAGTTGTGGTGAGTGTAGTCGTGGTGAGTGTAGTAGTGGTGAGTGTAGTAGTGGTGAGTGTTTATTTGTTTGTGTTTCTCATTTGTGATGGGACTTTGTAGGATGAACGTTGAGATTTGTAAGGGTGCGGGGTGACCGATAAGGTCTGAACTGGTAGATAATAAGCTAGGCACTGATAAGGGGGTTGACAGGTTTGTAGTGGTAAATGTAGTAGTGGTGAGTGTACTAGTGGTGAGTGTAGTAGTTTGAGTGTTTATTTGTTTGTGTTTCTCACGTGATGGGACTTTGTAGGATGAACGTTGAGATTTGTAAGGGCACGGGGTGACCGATAAGGTCTGAACTGGTCTGTAATAAAGTAGGCACTGAATAGGGGTTGATAGGTTTGTAGTGGTAAATGTAGTGGTGGTGATTGTAGTGGTGGTAAATGTAGTGGTGGTGAGTGTAGTAGTGGTGAGTGTAGTAGTGGTGAGTGTTTATTTGTTTGTGTTTCTCATTTGTGATGGGACTTTGTAGGATGAACGTTGAGATTTGTAAGGGCGCGGGGTGACCGATAAGGTCTGAACTGGTAGGTAATAAGCTAGGCACTGATAAGGGGGTTGACAGGTTTGTAGTGGTAAATGTAGTAGTGGTGGTGTGTGTAGTGGTGGTGAGTGTAGTTGTGGTGAGTGTAGTAGTGGTGAGTGTAGTAGTGGTGAGTGTTTATTTGTTTCTGTTTCTCATTTGTGATGGGACTTTGTAGGATGAACGTTGAGATTTGTAAGGGCACGGGGTGACCGATAAGGTCTGAACTGGTCTGTAATAAGCTAGGCACTGATAAGGGGGTTGACGGGTTTGCTTTTGTCAATCCACTGCAGGATAAAGGCCACCTCGAAACGTCTCCAATTTTATTTTTTTAACACTGTAATTGACGAATATGATCATATGGCGATCGAGTATTACTTTAATATCACAGTGCGTGCGCGCCGTTGACAAAGCAGAATCCCCGAATAATGATTGTGTTTAGGATATAATGACGCTTTGCGGGGGGGGGGTCACTCGTCGTTACAGCATGAATGAATGCTGTAACGAGTGGTGAATCATGAGGGTGGTCGGTCAATGGGATGCCCTTCTCTGCCGTGGGGTAAAGGGGAATGTGGATGAAGCCGTTCTCGAAACAAAGAGGGCTTGGTACAGCTGTTATTGTTATGCGCCCGAGTGGGGCATTTTCGTTTTTACTCGGCCTATCTCTGCTATTGCCACACGTCAAAATGCTGTAATTTTTGTGTAACGTAACAATAGTTGCACAGTTACACGCATACGCCCTCGAATCCTTTACGCGCCTCGCATGCATGACTTACAGAAAGTCTTGTTCCGGACTGACGTCTCATTTATTGGAGAAGAGCAGAATATTTCATCAACGTTTCGGTACAGTCGTGATATTACACATTTCGGTGGCGATGCAGCTTTGGTTTGTGTCGCACAAGCGATGATTTGTGCTTTTAAGAAGGGCCACATCCAAAAACGTCACCTATTGTAAACTCTTCCTGTATTTTCATTTAAGGTGGTGTTTTTGACCAACATGAGATGTTTTGTACATAGCAATTTGAAGACCAGACCAATACAAACCAGTAAAAGCCTGAGTCCTCAAACCTCGTGTTAAGGAGCATCCTGCATTGGGATGTTTGACCAAGTCAGTTTTAAGTGTGTATTTTTGCCAGGAGGGGGCGATGTTGCTACGT
The DNA here is from genome assembly GCF_048934315.1 of Petromyzon marinus. Lineage (NCBI taxonomy): Eukaryota > Metazoa > Chordata > Hyperoartia > Petromyzontiformes > Petromyzontidae > Petromyzon > Petromyzon marinus. Next base: position 5,711,756 of record NC_133723.1, read on the forward strand.
GAATCGCGATGAAGAATAGGGTCTACCCTTTCTGGCAGTAAAACAGGTGTTAAGATGTTCAAGCGCAAAATAGAACCCTTTTCATACTCGGCAAAAAAAAAGGTCCCATGATATTGCGAGGGATGTTTAGAACTTGTCATATTTGGACCGTGACGTCAGCCCACGATGCCCTACGCTTTTCAAATGACGCCACTCGATCGTTAACGCCGTGCCGCGAAGCAGACGGCGCGTAGTCATTTATCGTGAATACACCTGCAGCATTAACTAGGGTGGCCTCCCGTTACGAGCCTCGAACTTCTGCAAACAGCGGCGAACGCGCTCCCGCCGAGCCGCACCACAGCTCCCTACGCCCCCTTCCTGCTCATCAAGCGTCTCAGTATTTCCTGCTTGTAACCTTTCTCACTCAGCACTTGGTGGTGATGATGATGATGATGATGACGGAGGGCGTCGAGGACGGACAGCGGTGAGAGGTCAAGGGTTTGAGGTCGAGGAGCGGCGGGGCGGGGGGGGGGCAGACATTGCCTCCCTACATTGCCAAGGGCAGCAACATGAACGCTGACGGCCGAAGCGTTCGCATCATCGAGTGGGAGGACCTGGACAAGCGCAAGTTCTTCACCTTGGGAATCGTGATGACCCTCGCGATCCGCGCCACCGTCTACCCCGCGTCGCTTATCCGCACGCGCCTGCAGGTGACGCCCCTCCTCCTACCCACCCCCCCCCCGGGCGTGCGATGTAGCGCGATGCGATCGCACTTATTATTACTATTAACGCAAAGCAGTCGTGCAACGTCGTTTGCGACTTTTTTTCCGGATGTGGCCACGTGTTTGGTCGGAACGACATCCGTCCCGACGTTTTTATCCAGCGTGCCGGGAGCTTCTGGGGGAGAGCGGAAGCTCCCCCAGAGCACAGCCGCAAAAACCTTATGCAGTGCATTTTGACATTTATACCGCACGTTGTGGAGTTGCGCCTGCATAGAACTGCATCGGAATATTCTGGACAGAAACAGTGGCCATATTTCATATTCTTAGCTCTTTCGGTAAAGTCACATAGATGGACTCGTCCTTCTAAATAAACTGCCAAATCGCTGCGCGTGGCGCTGACGTTTTTTTTATAAATAAATAAATACACCGTTTAAAAATAAATTAATGCAGACCGACACTTCTTTCAAATATTTCTTGCCATTGCTTTTCACACCTGATGACGACCGTTTGTGTTATGGTCGAAACGTCGTGAGAATTTTTATAGTTTTATATATTTATTATTTTATTGTTTCCCTTCAACGTGACTTTACCGAAAGAGCTAAGAATATGAATTACTGCAGTCACGAAAGCATTAAGTCAAAATTTAGTGGCCATATTTGTTTATCGAGAGTCTATCGGTCCCGATGGGAACCTGTGGGTCTCTCTTATAGGTCTGTGGCTATCTATGTCAGTTTTTGTAAGTCAGTGAGTATCCATGCAAGCCTTTGGATGCCTGTGTTCGTCTGTGTGTCTCTATACGAGTCTGCGAGACGCTGCGTGAGTCTGTGGGTCTCTGTGTGAGTCTGTGGGTCTCTGTGTGAGTCTGTGGGTCTCGGTGTCAGTCTGTGGGTTTCGGTGTGAGTCCGTGGGTGGGTCTCTTGTACGGATTTGTGGATCGCCATGTGAGTTTTTTATAAGTCGCTGGGTATCCATAAAAGTCTTTGGATGTCTGCGTTGTTCAGGTGCAGAAGGGCAAGAGCGTGTACAAGGGCACGGCGGACGCGTTCGCAAAGATCGCGCGCGCCGAGGGCGCCCGGGGCCTCTACCGCGGCTTCCTGGTCAACGCCCTCACCATCGTCTCGGGCCAGGCCTACGTGACGACCTACGAGCTCGCGCGCCAGTACGTCTCGCGCTTCAGCGACAGCAACGCGCTCAAGTCGCTGGTGGCCGGCGGCTGCGCGTCGCTAGTCGCGCAGAGCATCACCGTCCCCATCGACGTCATCTCGCAGCACCTCATGATACAGGGTGCGTGCCCCTCCACTCCTGCCCCCGCCCTGCCCCCCTGCGTTGCCTGTGGCAGTTATTGATGTTGTCTGATGATGACCGTGACGTTTGTATATACGTTTGTATTCGAGTCCCGAGAGGCATTCTTTCAAAAAGTTTTCGCCGTCGGAATGGCGATGTTGCCGCCGAGTAATTTACCGGTAGTTTTTTCCAGCATTGGCGATGTTGTTGGCCAATACCGGTTACATTGTGCGGGTGTTGTTTCAGCTATGGGGAGGAAAGCGGAGAACCCGGGGGAAACCCATGCAGAACAGGAGGAAAACGTACAAGCTCCACTCTCACTCGCACGCAACACTTGCACGCACTCTCACACAATCGCATTCTGTAAAACAGTAGAACAATTGTGGCCATGCAACCCCTATCTGTGGACCGTACAGTAAACCGCTGCAGTCTGCGCTCCTTCGACGGAGGAACGGCGTCGCGACGCGAACGCTCTCTGCTGCAGCCCTCTCGTCGTAGCCAGCAGCCGCAGCAGACCTCGACATTGGCATCGAGCTCCTGAACCACATTGCCGCTGTCATCGGAGCAGACTCGAGCGGTTGTTGACGTGTCGATTAAACGGTGCAGGGAAGGACAGCGGCGCGATGGGCCGGTTCCACTTGTGCGCCACGGAAGGCTCGGCCCTACCGCTGGGCCGCTGGCGCATCGTGGCGGCGGAGATCCTGCGGGCGGACGGGCCGGCGGGCTTCTACCGTGGCTACACCGCCTCACTTCTCACCTACATCCCCAACAGCGCCGTGTGGTGGCCCTTCTACCACGCCTACACCGGTGAGACACCGCGCCCCCACCACCACCACTGCCAGGCTTTTGCTTCTCCGCCATCGTCATCATCAGCCATGATCGATCCACCGCTAAATGAAGGTCCTCCCGAAGCCGCCGCCGTCGTTGTTGCCACATCTTATGATCCTGCGATTCCTCGTAATCTATACAGCACCTGGCGATTCCTCGTAATCTATCCAGCACCCGGCGCACGAGCTGTTTTCATCACTCCGTCTCCATTCCTTGGCTGACATTCCAGAATTTTCCGTTCCTTCCTTAAAAAAAGCATCCCCCATCTCTTCTCCCCTAGCCCATCCTGCTTCCACTACTCCCGCCTCCCAGCTACGGCCAGGCCTTCCCCAACTCCTATCACTTCCCCTATCACTTCCCCTATCACTACCTCTATCACTACTCCTATCACTACCTCTATCACTACCCGTATCACTACCTCTATCACTACCCCTATCACTACCCCTATCACTACCCCTATCACTACCCCTATCACTTCCCCTATCACTACCCCTATCACTACCCCTATCACTACCCCTATCACTACCCCTATCACTACCCCTATCACTACTCCTATCACTAACCCAACCCCTGCTTAATCACTCCTAGCTTTTGTCATCTCACCATAACTACACCACTGCTTTTAATATCCCCACTCTTTATTTCAACCACTATCATCTGAAGTGCAATGTTATAATTGTTGTAAAGCGCCTTGGATTAAGGCACGACATAGATCTATCTATATAGGATAAGATGGTGCGTCGTCCGTCCTTGCCAATGAAGCGCCCTGCCCAAGCCCAATTACTTTACTTTACAATTTGAATGATGTCATCAACCTCCGTCCCGATTACGTCGGGAGGGACGCAGGTTAACGAGATGTCTGTGATTGCGTGGAATTTGTCACGCGTGCCTACAGCGGCTGGCAAGCACAAGTGGCCACCGATCCAAGTACTCACCACGCTCCACCCTGGGGAGCTCCCTAGGTCGCAGGAGATAGGGCGTAGTCAGGGGCGTGGATCTGCTCGCATTGTCTCGAGCGCTGCGCTTCCAGTACCATCGCTCTGCAGGAGGTGGCAGCCTTGCATCAATTTGTTCTTCGCGCGCTTTAGAGTAAAATGATTTTGTTCATCCCGACTCACCAGCAGAGGAGAACTAGCAACTTTGTAACCGTGGCGGCACACCACGGGCAGGTGAGTACGGTCGGTGAAGTAATGTACGTGGAAAGGAAAGAGAAAAGAGAAGGGGTGGGAAAGTGAAGAAAGGGATGGAGGAGCGGAGGAACGGGAGCAGAGACTGCAGGAGAGTGGGAGGGAAAGGCTGCATCAGGGACTCGACGCAAACGCAAAGAGTGGAGTCTGTTTTCACAGTGGGCGGTGGGCAGAGGGGGGAGGGTTTTAGAGAGGGGGTGGCCAAACACAAGTCACGTGATTTACAGGAGGCCTGAGCTGGTTTGGATTTAGAGTTGATTCATTGCTCCCGGCAAGTAAATCAATTCAGAGTGGCAATTTGATCTTAAGAATGCATGTCTTTAAAAAATATATATATATCGCTCCCTAACATTTTCACGACTGCTATCGGTGTTGCAAAAGCACAGACGTGGGGGACGATCCACAAAAGTGTATATCACAGAGATCCCTTCATCAAGCGACCTCTGCTCCACGCCGCAGAAGAGACATCACTCCCCCACCCATGATGCCGCCACAAGTAACGTTCGGCGCACGGCAGTCGAACCAGTGTGTTTAATTCTCAGAGCCGGAATTTAGCCGTGCTAAGCGCAGAACCAAATGTAACGTGGTGGGTGGTGTTTTTTTTTATTCTGGCAGACATTGGCTACGGAGTACAGGTTTCACTCGCTCTGTGCGGTGGTAGTAGCAGTAGCAGATGCTCTCCGAATAAAGGGCACACGCACACAAAGCAAAACCGCACACAGTACACAATGTTATATCTGTGTGTGTATCTCTATGTGTATCTCTCTGTGTGTGTATATGTATCTCTGTCTGAGACAGCTTCCTACCGAGTAGCACATACAGTACACACTGTTGTGCCACGTAGGACCGCATAGCCGCATCTAGAGTGAATTCATACCGCGTAGTCGAGCAAATGTTGGGGTCGAAAGAGGTTATCCGCATCTACAGTGCGAAGTCGCACAAACCGAACCCACGTAGAGCAAGGGACACCTGAACCAAGCTGAGCCCATCAAGTCAACCGCGCTTGAGGTCCCGGTCTAAATCACAGGCAGCGGCTGAAAGCTGGATTCGAACGGAGGATCTCAGCGACGACGGTTCTGCGGTCTCATTTCCGATTCCCGTGCCGGCGTATTGAGCCGCAGTGAAATTCTTCGGCCTGTTTTAACCTCTCCTGAGCCTCATCAGCAGATGCGAGTTCACGGTTTTCTCGCTTGATGCAAATGCTGCTGGAAAGCATTGATTCAGAGAGTCCCGTAGGGTACTGAAACCTAATGGGTATTTTAGTTCTTATTTGTTTTGCGTGATGACCGATAGGTCAGCTCGTTGTAAATGTATCGACGGGATTCCACTCGACCTGGTCTGGTGACCAATGACTGCACCAGAAAACAAAAAAAACGGATGTCGATTTAAATTTGGTTTCACATTGAAATTTGACGAACATTCCATCCCTGGGAAGTGAAACGTCGGTTTGACCGACGCGTGACGAGCGTCGCTCTTTGTCGCAGGGCAGAGGAGAAGTTGCTGCTTCTTGCTGACCGAGTGTACAAAGGAGATGTCACTTGGAAGGGACGTCAGAGGAAGCTCTGCAATATCTCATTCTGCGGACCGTTCTCCGGGAGGCGTTAAGCTGCTCTGTGAGAGCTCCGATCGCTGCCTCGCACGATCATGATACATTTTTGGGTCATTTATCATCGAGGTTGGCTTCGGCTGAAGCAGTGATGAACCGGCCACGTTTGCTCATCAAGTGAAAAAAAATATTAACTGGCTGTGTCAAGTGGAGGAGGGTGTACAACACAATGTTTTACTTAAGCGAACTTGACCAAAAAAAAAATCTTATTCCGAATCACGATATTGCTCGCGATAGGCCGACGTGTTTGGGATCAAATTGGGTCAAAGATGAAAATAAATTATTGACCGACACGCCCCGCTCGCCCATCACCCCCCCCCCGTCACTGTTTGTGGTTTGCACAACAAAGGGGTCACTAATTGACATCAATAGCCGCTCACGTAGAGAGAGAGGGCCTTTAATGGGCGCCGACATTAGCGCTCCGGAGTCCAGTGATGGTTTAATCACAGCCTGCCTCTCTCGCCCTCTGTCGCCCTCGGAAAGGGCATTTTCTTTTGGCTTTTATCCTAAAAACGATATTTTATTATTGCACATTCAAACGCACAGCAAACTCCAAAGGCGGAACCGCGCGGAGAGAGACGCAAGCAACAACGTTAAATACCAACAAATTGTGTCGTCGGTGTAAATGTAAGAACGGGGATGGCGAGTGTACCCGTGGGTAGCGTTTGAGTGGTGAAGGGAGCCAGGTCCCTTGTTGCGATAGTCTGCCCATAGTAGACAGAGTGAAGACAACGGAGCGAGTTGAGAGCATCGCACTACCCTGAGGCCGCCCATATTGCCCACGCAAGTTTATTACATTTAACTATTTAACCCCACACTAAGGGCGTTTATTCTGCCGTCCAATCACGCGGGGTTCATTAAGCAGGAACAAACAAACAACGGCGAGAGGGTTTCCCCACTTTCGCTGCGGGGACGTTTTTGGCCGAGCGGCGCTTTTTCAGGAACACGTGGAGATCCCCGTCGTAACCTCGCTTTGAGTTGACGCTGGCATCCATTTGAACTGCGCGCACCTTCTTCCCGCGGCACAGTTCGGCAGCGCAACTGGCCCTCATCCAGCGGTGGATTGTCGCAAGGGACCACAGCTCGTACGTGAACTCTCGTCTATGGCAAAGGCCTAAATAATTATTTTGAAGCCATCTCGTTATTCCGGCCGCTGCGGCCCCACCGCAGTAGCGCGCTCCACGTTTTTACGGCTCACTCAGGCTCGGCGTAAGAATGCACTCTGAGTGCCTGAGTAGATTTATTTATTTTTTAACCGGCAACGCGATATCTCTCGGCGCTCAGGGGGAAAGTTCAGACGGAGGGTTTGGCCGTCTCGCGTACTCCCTCTCTCTTGCTCTCTCCCTCGCCCTGTTCCCTCTCTCTCTCTATCTCGATCCCTTACATGCTTCCACTCTCTCACACTCTTACTTTCTCACTCCCATTCACTCGGCCGTTCATTCGCTCTCTCTATCTTGATCTCGCTCAACTCCTCTCGTTCACTCTCTCGCTCACCCACTCTGTCTTTGTCATTCACTCACTCTCTCGTGAATTCGCTCACTCATTCTCAATCTCTTATTCAGTCACTCTCTTTCATTCTCATGATCTCGCTGTTTCTACTTCCCTCCCACCCTTCCCTCCCACCGCCCGCTGCCTCATTAAAGATGGGGGGGGGTGGGGGGGGGAGGCTGCATGAGAACCACATGTTGAGATGACAGACGCACGGCTCTTGGCCTGCCCTGGTTTGCCCCACGTAGACTCAACACGAGACGCCTCGCTCACCCCCGCTCACCAGCGCTCACCAACGCTCAGCACCCCTCACAACCGCATCCGTTCCCTGGGCAGTGGGCGAGCTCAGCGATTCCGTGCACGCACGCACTGCTCCACTCAGTGTCTCCGAGTATCATCGGCGTCAGCCACGGTCATTTCCACTACTGAATAAAGGCCACCACTGCTTCTCCCGATGCTGCGATGTATCGATCCACCGCCTTTGCAATGTTCTCACCATCCATCTCCTTGGCCACTTTCCATTCCTTGGCTGCTGCCACTCCATTATTATTGTTGACGGGCGCCGCGGTGGCTAGGAGATGTTAACTACCTCGCCAGGTATCCAGGAGATCGTGGGTTCGATCCCGAACCCTTAACGCCTGTATATTTGGAGTTTGCGTGTACTCCCCGTGGTTGTGTGGATTTTTCTCCGGGCCCTCCGGTTTTTCACTCCACATTTAGAAACATGTATTTAGAGTATTTGGCTGCTATAAATGTCCACGTGATAAGCCATTTCGTTGAGCTATCATTTGTGGCCAGGTCGCTTCTGAAAAAGAGCTATATAGCTCATTGGGGCCTTGGTAAAATAAAAATAGTTTATAGTGCATTTTTGACCATGTAAATGAATGACAAGTATTTATATGCTTTGTTTTTACCATTGCAGACAAATATATGAGCAGAATTTGTTTAAGCACGCAAACTCTGCACCGGTTGCATGCAACCTTCCGGTTTTTCAACAAAAGCTCCCAGGTTACCAGATGCTTTTGGCAAGAGCACTCGAAGTAACCTGTGGGGCCCTCTTCAAGGAAAAAAAAACGACTTAACTTTTCCCACGTAACGCAACGAGTACGAGCACGAACATGTATTGGAAGGCCGAACGCACGATTCCCGATCCTTTACCTTTATTTAATTAAAGTCGTCCCCGCGAGGTTCCGCTGGCCAGCGCGGCGCTTGCCCCGAGTGATCACGTGGCCCAATTTCCCCCAGATTCCTTCAACCCCCCCCCCACCCAACCGCGTCCACATTCTCCTCTCGGTTTTCCCTTCGCCGCCCCCGCAGCAGCAGCAGCTTTCCTCCGCGCGCGCTTTATAATGCCAGCGGCACGTTGTGCGTTTCGCGGTGTTTTGGCAAGGAGGTCCGTTTAACCCCAGCGGGATCGCATCGTCCCAGCGGAATTGCTGCTGCCAATGACGATTGGCAGTCCCACAAAAGGCACAGTCGGCAAGTTTAAAATCACCCCTCATGCAGCGCTCTACCTCTGTGGCCCTCTCTGCATGCTGTGCACAAGGGCCGTTGCCCGAAACTTCGCCTTTTGTACCATTTCTCAATGCGCTTATTTTTTTTTTTATATATATATAAAATCTCTATCTTGTCAAGTTTGGCCAAGAATTATCCATTGACAGGTCTGTGTGTGTGTGTACGTTTAACTTAATTCGCACCGTACGTAGCCAATCGGGGGGGGTGCGGAGGTCAACGCAGCTTCGGTGCGGTGCAGGCCGCACCTGCGCAGCCAAAACGCAGAAACGGCACCGGCGGGAGATGTGCGTCATCCGCCAGCCTGCTCACGTTCACTGCCGCGGTGAAATTCAAAACGCTCCCGGGGGGATGACCGGCCGCTTGCGGAGCGCTTTGCCTCTTTCCCCCTCCCGTGATCGTTCCCTTCCGCCTTTCTGCAACGTAATTTTAAAAAAAAAAAAGCAAAAAGCGATTTCCCCGTCCGCGTTTTTAGCGAAGCGGACGACCACGTCCGAGGCGCGGTGCGAGTTGCTAGTTCGTGTTCAGTGTCAAATTCTAAGGCGTCGCTGGGGAATCGCACATCGGTGGAGAATTGTTTTTGTCGAAGTCAATCCGGCTTGTGATGCAGAACGACAAGTTCTTCGTGATTTCTTCCTGTTAGTACACGCGAGTTGGCCCAACGTCGACCCCGTCGTTGTTGTCGTTCGTTTGTCGCGCACAGAGCAGCTGGCGAGCGTGGCGCCCGAGGGCTGCCCCAGCCTGGCGCTGCAGGCGGTGGCTGGACCCCTTGCCGCCCTCACCGCCAACACCGTCACCAACCCCATGGACGTCGTCCGCACGCGCATCCAGGTCAGGGCTGCGGGGTTTCACGACGGGGTATGGGGGACGGTGGGGGTGGCGGTTGGGGGTGGTGGGGACGATGGGGGGGCTGACCCGGAGTGCCACGGCTGCCACAGGGGCGATGGGGGCGTTGGCACAGTGAGATCGCGCGCCCCACCCTCGTGCTAACCGCGTGCAACGCCCTGCTAGCGCCAACCTGATCTCGTGTCTCCACTCTGCACACCTCTCCTATCCCATCATAAGTGCGCCGCTTATCTCTCTTCTGAATACGTCTCATGAATCTTATATCTCTCTTCTAATGGCATCTCTTAGCTCGCATGCACCGGCCTTGCGGTGTTCCGGCCCATCTGCTCACCCTCTCACTCACTAACCTGCTCTCCCACCCCACCCACCCACTTCAGGATTATCCGGCCGATCTACGTGGAACTCGCTCTTTGTGATTCGAACTCTTAACTTTCAGCCAGTTCAGCGGCAGTGGAATTCCAGACAGAAGTGTATCTGCAAAGCTCACAAAGCGTAACCACGGCGCCTTCCTCCGCGACAGCCTTGGCGCTGTAAGAAAGGCGCGGATACCAAACCCCACTTATTTATTTACGGCCCTTTCATATGTTACCCGAGTACATCTGAATACACGCTGCTTGCTGTCCCACTGCCCCTCTCTCCACTCGGTGTGTTCACCTCGTGCTCCTCCGTCTGGCCCACTGCTCTGGGCTCGTCAACCGGCCCCGGGCCTCGTGGCTGGACCGGTCTCCGGCTATTTTCTTTTAATTTCAAAAGCGACGCTGCCGTTGAAACGAAGAGACGCGGCAAAAACAACACGCGTACACGATCCTGGCTCCCTCGCTTGGGAAGTCACGTGACTGTGGGGGTGGGTGGGGAGGGTGGGTGGATGGGGCATCCTTTGTAAATCCGTTTTCTCGCTGGCTGCGAGATGTTTAAACGCTCCGCTAAATATTTTTGCAGTGTCACAACGAAAAGAAACTTAAGCGCGGTGCGGGACAATTTTTGCCATTTTTCTCTTCCCCCCCCCCCCATTCCATATTTGTTTTAACATAATCCGCACGCACGCACGGCCTCGCTGTCCAGACGTTTCAGCTCGCTCCGCTAGAGCTGCGTTTGTTTGTCTAAGAACCTGCCGGCCGTTTAGCGGCGATTCTTACAGCAACAAAAAAGCCACAACCAAAACAGAGAGCGCCCCGATGTCCCGCTCTGCCAAGTTGCCGCCACGGTAGATTTCGTCCGCGCAGTGTCTTGGAGAGGTTTCCCCGAAGCGAACGCGAACCATCTGCTTCCCCAGCGAGCCGCTCCATCGCTCAACACCGCTCACGTTTGTGTTGCGGGGGGGGGGGGAGGGTAGACAGGGTGGGTAGGGGGGGTGCCGTATCTGATGAGGCCGTTGCCCGTGGTGTTGGCGTTGGCGTGGTTTTGTCTCTTTCGCTGCATGCTGTTCGGGTAGCACCGCCGCAATGCGTGTCATTCGGCACGATGTCCGACGTTTCGCTCCATGTGCTGGGAGCGCAGGATTCGCAACACACCTCCGATAAAGCATCGTGCCGGTACTCACATTCACAACAAACCGGTTTTACACAGCTCTTCATATTCATACCCGCTCTTCAGATTACCGCGATTCACATTTGCAAAACATTGCTTTTACTAGGATTAACATTTGTGACATGTGTCTCTGTGTCAGTATATATGGGTTTCTGTGTGAGTCTGTGGGTCTCTGTATAAGTCTATGGGTCTCTGCGCAAATTTTTAGGGGTCAACGTGAGTCTGAATCTCTGTGCCTTTGGTCTATATGCGAGTCTGGAACTCGCGATGCACGGATCGGGCAATTCACTTCAATTGTTGCACGCAAATTACATGCAAATGGTATGCTAATGGTGCTTTAATGAGATGCTATACTACAGTTAGGCTAATGGAGCAGGGAAAGAAGAAACCGTGCAAATGAGCTGGAAATAAAATTGATGAAAAGAAAAAAATTCTAATGAAATGGTCGGTGACGAAGGAGACCCAGTTGTGAACCTGGGGTTTGAGTCCTGGTTAAACCAGGTTCTCAAATCTAGTGCGTTCATGGCCTCCACCAATGACTCGCATAGAGATCCATAGACTCGCATCGAGACGCATAGACTGACATTGAGACTCATAGACTCACATCGAGACGCATAGACTCACATCGAGACCCATAGACTCACGTGGAGACCCATAGACTCACATGGAGACCCATAGACTCACATGGAGACCCATAGACTCACATCGCGACCCATAGACTCACGTGGAGACCCATAGACTCACGTGGAGACCCATAGACCTCACATAGATTGATTTGTGCACGGGCATGAAGTCTATGTAACGATCAAGCGGTTCTCTGTTTGAGTAGAGGCACATAATAGCAGTTCAGAAAACGGAGAGAGAGAGAAAATCCGCGTGGACGACCCTTCGCGATACCGTACCACTATTTTTCTATCTACGTGTCTTTACCGAAAGAACCAAAGAATATAGAAGCAGGAACCCGCTGTTCCGCCGTGGGCCATCCAGGGCCGTTAATCCGCGCTAAACAGCGGGGTCGCCATAAACGAGGGGAAATGTCACGTCCTCGGGGCTCGTTAAACAAGCCGACATCCTGGGCTATTGTGCGGCGTTGGGGGCGAGCTCTTAAAGAGAGAGCCGCGCGGAAAATTGCCCCCCGGTTTTATGGGCGCCGGGCGGTGTGGCCGCCGTCGCTTGCGTGTGCCGAGGGAGAGAGCGGTGGGGGGGGGGGGCATCAGACTAGCAGGGACAACGAGGAGGAGGAGCCGGCCTTGGCTAGTGGAAAAGTTAATGCCACAGCCGTTGTGTGTGTGTGTGTGATTCGTAATTGGTTTGGTCGATATAAAATTCCGTTTCTATTTATGTGTCACCTTCCGGCACACTGCCAGCTCTCAGAGAATGGCTTCCCGGAAGGTGACATTGCCACCCGCGCGTTCGTTGGACCATACTTCACCGCGCTGGTCTGGGGTGGAACACTCCACTGTGTTAAAGCAGCAGTCAAGGTTGATTGATGATCCAGCCCCTCGCTCATTCAATCGAGTCACTTGCTCACTCGGCTGTGGTCAGTCGCCTCCTTCTTTCGCCAGTGCCATGGTCACTGTTCCCGTGAGCTTTCACTCGTTGGTTTCTCTACCCACACTGAGGACTTGGGTCTCGACCAGACGCTGGCTGCCGAGTCTCTTCCACCACCACGCTGTGTCCAGCCAGCCACACTGCAGGTCACCACGTTTTGTCTTCCTGCTCCTTCCTCTCTCAGCCACTATCGTGTGGATTTCCCCACCGTCTTCTCTTCCCCCCCCCTCCCCCACCCCAAACTCTTACAACGATAACCTTGATCAATTAAAAAAAACACGTGTCGAAAGCTGTCTTACCTATTGCCACTCATGGTGCTGTTTGTTGCTGGCCGCTTGGCGCTGCTCGGCAACTGTAACAAAAAAAAAACATTTTTAAAAATCCACTCAACTTTTAACCGAGAGGTGGAAGGCAGCAGCTCCGGAGAGACCTCCATCTTCACCTGCACAAACACGGCCCGCTGATTGACACGGCAGATAGGCGAGGAATGTTAGTTGGTTTACTGAGAGACGCCAGGGAGAGTTCGGGGCCCCAGGTTCTACTGCGGAGTACGACTTGGAGAGACAGAGGTGGGGAGCAAGGAAGGGAAAGGGAACGGGCGTTTAACCCCCCCCCCCCCCGCTAATCACACAAACAAAGACAACAAAGATCCCCCGTATAGCCTGTAACAGACTGTAGGGGCAAGTGCTGTTAGAGAGCAGCACCTATGAAGGCCGGAACGGTACACGAGGGGGTGGGTGGCCAGCACCACGCCCGACCGCCTTTGTCTCCCTAGTGGCAATGTTTACACACCGCACCAGGTACTCATTTGAGGCTGAGTCGACCTAGGGGAGGCCCGGGACCGGTTCAGATAATCGTCACTGGTGTTGGCCGTGAGCGGGAATCGAACCCGGGTCGCCAGGTTCATAGCGCAGCGCGCTAACCGCTACACTATCGCTCCCCACCACACAAACACACACGTACGTACACACACGTACACACACGTACACACACGTACACACGTCCACACGTACACACGTACACACACGTACACACGTCCACACGTACACACGCACACGTACACACACGTCCACACACGTACGTGTGCACACCCCTTTATTTGCTCAAAATTCCTGTCCGGTCGCCTTGAGATTGCCAGGTGCTGCGACCTCTGACCCCGTGGCACCGCCGCTGGGAACGCGGGCGGCAGTCACGCCCGTAATGACTGCCGCTCCCTCCGCACGTCGTGACCACCATGTGGGATGGCTTTCATCCAGCAGCGGATTCATATATGCCAATGATATCGACGATGCCGATGATGCCGACAATATCTATGATGATGGCGACGACGATGATGATGATGATGGTGACGTGCGCACCGTGTCCCCCATGCCCGAGCGACCGCGATTGCTGTCGAAATCCCGCAGCTCGATCGTCGCCTGTGACCGCTTTGTCCACGCCCGAGCCGGGAGTTGCGCAACAGGGAAATCGAACGGCGCGCTCGCGATCGTGACAACCAAGCTGCAAATCTACCGCGGACAACCGGTTGCGGCAGCGTCCACGGATCCGCGATTCAAGTTGCACCCGGCCAAATTGCTTGCAGCCGATCGCTCACGTTTTTGCGCGGCAGCACGCGGGGGCCACAGGTTAACCCCAACCACCCCGGCTTTAATAAGAAGCGTCCACTTTTTTTTTAGTTTCCGTGCGCGTGCGCGTGTTTGGGCTGGAGAGGGAGAGGGCGGAGCAGGCCAACGTGGGAGCGCGCTGGGGTCACGTGACCCCTCTACCCGGGTGGGCGATCTGCCCGGCGTTGAGAGAGGGTAGGGTCGGGGGGAGACAAAATTGACGGCGGCGGCGGCGAGGGTTAAATAAAGTGACCGCGTCTCCGCGGAGATGACTCAGAGAGCCGTTCTGAGTGACCAGCCTCTGAGCCACCCGGATTAGGTTTCCCCCGCTCTCCCCCCCCCCCCCTTGCCCCCTCCCCCCCTCCCTCCCAACGTATGTTCTCCGGTCTTGTGTCACGTTCTGCGCTCTCCTCCTCGCACGTTAATGGAGGTTGTCCCAACATCGCAACGTAGGGCCGCAGAGCTTGGGCAATTGTTGGCGGCGCCGGTTCTGGCTGCCGCCTTCTCTGAGCGCTCATCTGTGGTTTCCCGCGCCTATGAATCTACGGGATGTGTGCGGCGGGCGCGTTACGCGCTTGTCACTTCCTGCTGTGAAACCGAGGAATCAATGGGGAAGTCTTTGGGGGAGCGGCGCGAGACCCTCCGTGTCAAAGAACAGCACGCAGAGACGGATATCCCAGAGCTACTGCTGGGATTCCTTTGAAGTGACTTCTGCTCCACGCAGTGAGGTGGGGGGGGGGGGGGGGGGAGCAGCAATATCCCACCCACCTTTTGAGAGAGTAATCATTAGATTGTAATGTTTGAAAAAAGATAATGATGACGATGATGATAATGATGGTGGTGGCAGTGATGGCGGTGGTGGTGATGATAAGGATGGTGAAGCTCACAACAATGATCGTGATGAGAGTGTTGATTATTGTGCTAATGGTGGTGATAATAACGATGTTGATGATGACGATAATTAAACCAATTGTAATAATGATTGTGACGGGGAAAAAATGCTCACAAGAAAATGTACCGCATTTAATGCGTTATGAAGTAGGGCTATTGCCTGAAACGTCACCTACTATATAATTTCTACTTTAAATTAGAGCCAGATCGTCACCTGGTGACCCAATTGAAAATGAAATCGTGATTCTCATCACCGGCAGCGAAAACCCACAGGGTAAGACGATCGTGGCCTCCTCCTTCGTGTGGCCGCTGACGTCGTTGATGTACAGCAGCAGCAGCCCTCATTGAGCCAGAGGATTGCGTCCCTCCACCTCCTGCTCGGCGTGTGTGTGCATCGGAAACGGCGACAATGTCGGCGGCGTCTGTAGCGACGTCGGCGGCGATAACGGCGTCGGTCTCCCGTACCTGGCGGGCGTGCAGGTGGAGGGCAAGTCGTCCATCGTGGGCACGGTGCGGCAGCTGCTGGCCGAGGAGGGGGCCTGGGGCTTCACCAAGGGCCTGTCGGCGCGACTCATCTCCTCGGTGCCCACCACCGTGGTCATCGTCGTCGGCTACGAGACGCTCAAGAAGCTGAGCCTGCGCGCCGAGCTCATCGACTCGCGCTGCTTGTGACGCCCGTCACGCCGCGACCCCCCCCCCCCCACCCCGCTCCCCGCCAGTATCGCGACGAGGCTTCCTTGCGTTTGGACTCCCAACGGGAAGAAACAACGGACGATGAACGGGCGAAGCCGTAGAGCCACACTCAATGTGTTGTAATGGTCAAGGTGCAGCCCTGCCGTTATGTTGGCTCGTGCGACAGCCACGCTAGCCCAGACGTCTCGGTGGCGGGGGGGGGGGGGAGGGGTCTGGGGGGAGCGCCCGCCACGAATTGACCTCCGCCGACCGACGTCACTGCGACCGTTCCCGTTCACGCTGCTGGGAGGTGGAATTGAACCGGCGACCTCCGGATTGCGGGTCCGCTCGGCGCGCTGCTCACCCCTTGCACCGCCGTGGCAGCGGCGTCCCAACTTATTTATCTTTTTACTTACACTAATTTAACGACGATAATTTCTGTTAATATATACATGTCGCTGGCCCGTTAAGCTCCGCGGACACAGCGGCGGTAACTTGGCGATCGCACGAGCGGTGCAGCCTCACTGGGGCCCCACGAGCCGCCGGCATCTTGAGCCCCCCACGCTAATCGAGTGCTGGGGGGGGGGGGGGGGGAAGTATTTTATCCCCGGCTATGCCACGTAAAGACCGCCACTCGCCATCGACGTTTACCCGTCACCGCGGGCAATCCGAGCTGCGCTGGTCGGGTGCTGGGAGGGGGGGAGGGAGGGAGGCGGGGGGGCGGGGTTGGCGGTTGAATATTTTGAACCTGCGCAACAATTGCCGCGTTATTTTACGTGATCTGAAGAAAGTCCATCTTCATTTTAAGGCCGCTGTGTTATTGACGAGCGTCAGTTGTTACTTGTGTGCAGCTGCCAACGCGGCCTCAGCAGCAGCATCGCCCAAGGGCGTTATTCACACAGCTATAATACGAGTCAATTGCTTGATAACCGCACTCATTTCACACGGTCATCGCATGGATCCACCGTTGCTGGCCACGCGGAGACGTCGGAACGACGGGCAGAGCTGCGCCACATCGGGTGGTACCGCCCAGCGAGACGTCTGCCCCAGGTTCGTGGAGGGCGAGGTTAAGAGGTCACCACAGCATATACACACACACCTCGCAATCGTTAAAGTCAAATCCTGAACGTCGAGATGTTGGTTCTCTCTTTCCCTCGGTCGCTGACCTCTGGATGTCGGTCCAGCGCCGGTCTCGGTGACCTGGCCTCCTCCTCCACCACGCGTCCCACCCATCACATCCTCCTCCTATCCTCCAACCGACAAGTTGCTTACTCAGTTGTCCACCCTGCCCACTCCATCACAGATTCCTCTTCCTGGTTACATCTACGGCACTTTCTACAAGCCATGTTCTACTCGCAACCCCCATTTGTGGAGATTCAAACAGAGCAACAACAAAAAAATCAGTGCTATGCGATTATACATATCTTTTTTTTTTCCCCAGTAATGTAGCGTGATTGTTTTAAGGCAAGCAGCTAACAAAAGCGTCGAACGCCGCTACCTCTCGGGACGCGTTGCGTCGAGCGTAAATTTGCAAACGGAGAAACAGAGTGATCCGCGAAGTGCCCACGTTGCACGCAGCTCTCGGGGAGCGCCGGCGATCGCCGTACCGTCCGGTCGACGTCCCTGGATTTGGCGCGTGCCCCTGCTTCGTCGTCGCTGTGAAAAAAAAAGAAAAAAAAACTTTCTCGTCCTTCGGCTCTCCGCGGTCGCGTTTGGTGGCCCCTTTTGCCGAAACGCTCCGGAGGTTTTGTTTCCCGCGCAGCGAACGTCGACGGGTTTTCGGGCTGCTGGTGTCAAATGTCATCCTTTTTGCAGAAACGGCGAATGTTTTAATGGTTCTCTCTCTCTGTTCCCCTTGACCTTTTAACAAACACAAAAAAAAATTGTCGGGGATGTAAAGCGTAATTGTTGCCAGATCCGCACGCGGGGGTTTTTCTCCGTAACCATAATTCTCGGAATCGGATGCAGTTTTTGCACTTTTTTTTTTTTACAAATTTTCTCCGATGTCTTGGCGATCGATGCCAGGACCGTGGTCGTTACGCGAGGCCTGAGAATCCATTGGAATCCCTCGCGGGGCAGCGCGAGCCCCCTTCGTGTTCGAGAACGGTCGACGGAAGCGGATATCGAAGAGCTACCTCTGAGATCCCCCGTCAAAGTGAGCTATGGTGCACGCAGAGGCAGCACTTTCCCGCCCGCTCCTGCCGTACGAGTGTAATCGCCCGTCGCATGACGATCAAACTGAGATTTTAAGCCTCGGCGTTTGACTTTAGCCAAATAAAGTGCCGCACCACTTTTTTTTACGTCATCAATGTTTTTGTGCAGTTATTGGTGACTGGACTGAGAACGTAAACTCGTTCACTAGAGAACCCAGTTTGATCGCAACTCGATCTATGATGTGACTGTTACTGAAACTGGTTTTATCTTAGCAGGTAAGGCCCACTGAGCCGTGTAGCCCTATTTCAGAAGCGACCTGGCTTCAAATGACAGCTCAACGAAGTGCCTTTTCACGTGACAATCTATAGCAGCCAAATTCTCCAAAAACATGTTTCTAAATGTGGAGGGAAAAACCGTAGGATCCGGATAAAAAAATCCGCGTGACCACAGCAGCAAGCGCCGGGGCCTGGATCGAACCCACGACCTCCTGCATACCTGGCGACGTAGTCAACATCTCGCCACCATGGCGCCCTGTACAACGGGTCCTCGTGTAAATCTGCGATTCTCGGTGTGAGCTTCGGTCGAACCCAGCATCTCGGAGCGGTCTGACCTCTGAGCCCCAGCCGCTGTCGGGCACACGCACACGTTTTTAAAAAAGAAAAAAAGCGATCACGTGTGGCACGTCAAGTCTCGCATGCCCATCGTGTGCTTTTAATTATGTACATGGCCTCGTATGTACGCGTGTGCTCGTTGCCCTCTCTGCATCGTGCATCGCGCGACGGATTGATGGTCTGTTGGAAACGCGGCCGCTCTGTGCGCGGCCAACGCTTGTGGTTGCGGCCCGGAGAGGAGCGAATTAAAAAAATATTATTTGATTCGTACAACGAACCGGCTCTGGAATTCCTCCGTCGTCCGTATCGGGTGTCCCCTCTTTTCAGGAGAGAAGTTGGGGGGGGGGGGGGGTGTGACGATCGTTTTGGACAAAAGAGAGGAGAAGCCTACCCCGAGTGTGAAGCAAAGCCGGCTGCAGCCCGGCTCGGCCGCTGCTGAGATCCGACACCGCCTGACGCATTCGGAGCCCCTGGACACGGCTTAGAGCGACTGCGCTAAGGTCGAACACGTCCACTCGCTCTCTAATCGTCCCCTCCCCCAGCCGTCTGTTGTTGTTGTTGTTGTGCAGAACCCCGGGGGGACGAGGTGGCGGTGGCTGCTCATTGCGCGAGCGGGCGGCACGCAATCGTCGCACAGTCGCGGGTTCAAATGCGGGTTCGGGGCTAACTCGGCCCATCATCCCTCCAGGGTCGATAAAGTGATGACCACCACGTTGTGGGAGATGTCAACAGCGGTTGTCCTACTTTGAGTGCGGTTGGCTACGTACGGTGCGAAGGAAGTTCAACATGCATGCATTATATACACTCGCCTCCTGCCGCCATAGGAACGTGGAATTTCAACCGCTGCGTCTTAGAAGACTCGATAGAGAACATCGATGCCTCACTTCTCCGTTGAGCAGGATGTTCACTCCGACCTGCGCTCTGTAAGAGGGCTGGAGCGATGCATCGGTGAAGCTTTTTTTTGTATCCTCGCTCGAACTCACAGCTCCGAGCGCCGCTGTGCACGTTGCATTTTGACGGGGGGGAGTCCCAAAGTTGCCGTCAACGGATTCGGCGGAGTCGCCGGGACAGCGCCGGGGTGGGGGGGGGGGGATCGAAGATTTCGGTCGAATTGATTTCTCGCGATCGCGTCTGCCACGGGGCCCGTTCGGCACGGTGTCCCGAACGTTTCGCTCTCTCGCACGCTCCTTCGGGGACCGCATTCGTCGCTTGCCGTCGCTGTGTTCACTTCCCGATGCCGACGTAGCGCCCCGGCACGCGGGGCGGAACGTCGGGACATCGTTGCCGGAGGCGAGAGATTGCCAAGTCGACGGAGGGGAACGCAGCGCCCGCGGTCCAACGCTTTCGAGGCGAGGGTTGGCGGGTCGCGACCGACACTTGCGTGAGATATTCTTTGGTTCTTTCGGTGAAGTCACGTGGGTAGAAAAAAAAAACAATGCCGAAAGAACCAAAGAATATGAATTCCTGCAGTCACGAAAGTTTGAAGTCAAAATTTGCGTGAGAATTGCAAACCTGCTGGGGCAGAGGGTGGCCGGGTCTGCGCGGCGAGGTGTGCAGCACAGCAAGTGGGTTCTGGAGTGGAGCCAGAGTGTTGCGTCGCTGGCCTTTAATCGGTGTTATCCCGTGGTACGAGCGGTGGATTTTCTCTGGGTTCTCGGGTTACCTCCCACACAAAAGCAAAAAAAAACCGCTTATCATGAAAGAAAAAAAACGTTAAATGGATGAACATCTTCTTGGTTCTTTCGGTGAAGTCACGTAGAATGTTTTATTTTTTATTATTTTATTTCAATTCTACGTGGTGGTGACTTTACCGAAAGAACCAAGAAGATGAATCCCTGCAGTCACGAAAGCTTTAAATCGAAACTTACGGATTAACATTTCAACGTGGCAGGAACCTCCAGACGAGTCGCTGACGGTCGAATCGTGGAGCTGCACGTGACGTGCTTTACGTTTCGGCTCTTGTGCAGCGTATTTTTTTTACGTCGTCAATCGCGATGCTTCTGATGATCCACTTGTCACAGCAGGCAACGGACACTGTTGAAGAGTGTGCGAAGGTGCATGAAGGGTGACATTTCTGGGATGACGCCGAGAGGCAGAGGGAGGGAACGCTGTGACAAGTGGATCAGAGGCGTCGCAATTGATGACGACACAAAAAAAAATAAGCGGAACAAGAGCCGAAACGTAAACCACGTGACGTGCAGCTCCACGCTTCTACCGTCAGCCAATGCCACGATCCACGCTCAAAGTGTTTTGGGGTCGGGCCACGTGGTGGTCGTGCTTTTGTTGCCAAATCGGCTGTCGGGTTAAGGTGGGCGCAAGGAACTTTCACGACGCATTCCAACCCCACAAAAACGTTACCATGAATAGTTGTATGTACTGTATATATCCCAAGGCTATATACAGTATATACTTATATCCAAGGCCGTAGCCATGGAGTCAACATTGGGGGGGACCAAATCTCTCAGGGGGTCTGGGGATCCCCCCCCCAGAAAAAAAATCTCAATTTGAAAACGAATTTCCTGCCTAAAATAATAAAAAAAATTCACTAACACATAGGATGGACTTTTTATTTTATTATTTACAATAATGTCTAATCGTGTATTGTATTACATTGCTCTGTTTTTTTATCTTTCTTATTTCATTGTATGTAATGTCAGAGATTATGGATTAATAAAATACAACCATAACCACAATCATATAAACAGAAATCTATTTTATAGCAATATATTGGGGGGACATTTTGAGCATATTTGAATATTGGGGGGGGGATGTGTCCCCCTCAATATATATTATAATTACGGCCTTGCTTATATCATACGACTGTATATGGGAAAAAAGGGGGCGTGGGGGTGCTGGTTAGTAAGCGCTAACCGCTGCGCTAACCGTGGCGCCACCGCTCCCGACGACAGACGCGCACGGAAGAACCAAGACAATTCGCAGATGTTGATTAAAGCGGATTGCGGTGTTGGACATGGGTTGATTACTTTTGACACGAGTTTGCCTACTCACATTTCGCTTGCTCCGGGCACATATTGGAACACTCCGCGGCTAGCCGAGAGAGACCAGCGTGTGTGTGTTAGTGCGTGTGTGTTAGTGTGTTTGTGTTAGTGTGTGTGTGTATTAGATCTGCCCTCTGACCATCGACTAGTCATCTGTAAGATGCGCCTGCCATTCTTCCACTCCGGTGGTGGGTGTACACCCAGGACCCCATTCCAACCTAAAGTGGCCAGGTCTCAGTTATCTGATGAAAGTTGCAAGCGAGAATTTCATCATCCCTTGCGGCTGAGGTTGGCATCGTTCCCACTCCTCCTGATGTCGAGGGTAAATGGGCGAGGTTTAGGACTGTGACTCATGCAGCTGCAATGGCTGCTTTGGGTACGCGGTCCAGACCTCCCCAAAGACCCTGGCTGACAGAGGAGGTGTTCAGGATGGTTGAGAAAAAGCGACAGGCCCACTGTCATCGGCTACAGAATCCCACGTCAGAGAATGAGGAGGCTTACCGCAGCCTTCGCTCGGAGGTTCGGAGAGCCGTGAGGCGCTGCAAGGATGAGTGGTGGTCGCGGGTTGCTGAAGAGATGGAGTCTGCCTCAGTGGCCCGCGATCACAAATCTCTATTTAACTCCATCAAAAAAGTAACCTGCAGCGCCACACCTATTACCATAATTAGGGGAAAAAATGGTGATCCAATCTCTGACCCCCAGGAACAGGTTTGCAGATTTGCTGAGCATTTCTGTGAGGTCCTGGAGGAGGGAAAATCCCTCAGCCAGGAAAACATTGTGGCACAAAGTGAGGATGACCCTTTTGACGCTGTGGTGCCTCAAATATTGGAAGAAGTCACCCCCTGTGAGTGGCTGGCTGAAGTGCCATCTGTTGAGGAAATACTGAAGGTGATCCGGAGTCTGAAACCAGGAAAGGCAGTGGGCAGAGATGATCTCCCAAGCGAAATGCTGAAGGAGGGTGGCATTTGTGCACAGACTGCCCTACATGACATCATAACCACAGTCTGGACCACTGGATGGGTTCCGCAGGATTGGAAGGATGCCCTGGTGGTCCTCCTCTTTAAGAAGGGGGACCGCACAGACTGTAACAACTACAGGGGCATCTCACTCCTCAGTGTGCCGGGAAAGGTCCTGGCAAGGATTATTCAACATCGCCTTGCCAGGCACGCTGAGGAGAGGCTTGCGGAGCCCCAATGCGGTTTCAGGAAAGGGCGGTCCTGCACAGATGCCATATTTTCTGTCCGTCTGCTACAGCAGAGGTGTAGGGAATTCCAGCAAGACCTACATCTCTGCTTTATTGACTTGGTCAAGGCCTATGATACCATCAGTAGGCCTGGGCTCTGGGTTGTTCTTCGTGCTTTTGGAGTACCTGACCCTCTGCTCACGATCATTAAGGACCTTCATGATGGTGAGCGGGCCCCATAAAACTACGTGGCCGGGAGTCAGAGCTATTCCCTGTACACCTTGGGGTGCGACAGGGATGTCCTCTGGCTCCCACATTACTTAACATCTATTTTGACCACGTAGTTCGTGAAGCCTTCAATAGCTGTACCGGGGGAATATCCATATGGTGCAGATATAATGGGAGGCTAATCGATGCCCGGGTGTGGTCAAGGGATGGCTCCCTATTGCTCAACCACGTTATGTATGCCGATTATTTGGTAATAGCTGCTCATTCAGAGGAGGAGTTGGAGACGCTGCTGCTGAGACTGGAGCGTGCCACTAAGAGATGGGGCCTTACCATCAGCCCCACCAAAACTAAGCACCTGCCTGGGTATTTTGTACCATCAGACACTCCACCCCCACAACTCCCAATCGGTGATGGGGCAGTTGTGGAGAGAGTGGAGAGTTTCCCATACCTGGGCAGTGTGCTTATGACCGGCTCCAGTTTAACAGCAGAGGTCTCACTCTGAATCAGTCGAGCGGCAATATCTTTTCATCGGTTGCGTAACGCTGTGTGGAAGCTACCTGGTATGTCGCTCCGCACTAAGCTTCATGTCTTCTCGGCCACGGTCATTCCCTCCTTTCTCTACGCTTGCGAAACGTGGACCCCCCTAATGAAACATCTTCGCCGGTTAGAAACATTTAGGCTAGCCTGCCTACGATCCATCCTGCGTTTAACCAGGCTGGATTGTGTGAGAGCTCACAAATCCTTGAAAGATCTGGGCAAGGTCCCATCGGTGAGCTCCTCCGGCAGGCAAGGCTGCGTTGGCTGGGTCATGTAGTCCGCATGCCCAGCCACCGCATACCGAAACAGCTTTTGTTCGGGCGGATCGAGGGGGCTAAACGGGCGCGGCACGGGCTAGAGAAGAGATGGAGTGATGTGGTACAGGAGGACGTGGAGCTGAGTGGACTTGTCGATGACTGGTACCAGCGGTGTCAAAATCGGCCTCTGTGGAGGAGGCTCGTGAAGGAGGCTACTGGGCAGTTGGAGGTAGTCGCCCTCCAACAACAACGGAGGGCAGAGGAGCGACGCTCACAACAACGAGCGGAGCGCCGGGTGGCTAAAGCACAGCAGGCTGGCACAGTAGGGGGCACAGGTGGTGCATCAGCCAGTCATCTCAGTCATCTTAGTAAGTTGACCCGTGGCACTTGGGTCTGCCCCGTGACCTCCTGCCAGCGGGCGTTCGACACTTCACGTGACCTCAAGGTGCACATGGCCTGGCACAAGCGTCGTGGTGAAGTCACCGCCACTTAGTGGCGAATGGCGGTTGTTGTTGTTGTGTGTTAGCGTGTGTGTTTGTGTTAGTGTGTGTTTATGTTAGTGTGTGTTTGTGTTAGTGTGTGTTTGTATGTATGTGTGTGTTAGTGTGTGTGCGTTTGTGTGTTAGTTTGTATGTGTGTGTTAGTGTGTGTATGTTTGTGTTAGTGTGTTGGCACAGTAGGGGGCACAGGTGGTGCATCAGCCAGTCATCTAAGTCATCTCAGTCAGTTGACCCGTGGCACCTGGGTCTGCCCCGTGACCTCCTGCCAGCGGGCGTTCGACACTTCACGTGGCCTCAAGGTTCACATGGCCTGGCACAAGCGTCGTGGTGACGTCACCGCCACTTAGTGGCGAATGGCGGTTGTTGTTGGTTTGTTAGTGTGTGTGTTAGTGTGTTAGTATGTGTTAGTGCGTGTTAGTGTGTGTGTGCGTGTTAGTGTGTTAGTGTGTGTGTTATAGCTGCTCATTTAGAGGAGTTGGAGACACTGCTGCTGGGACTGGAGCGTGCCACTAAGAGATGGGGCCTTACCATCAGCTCCACCAAAACTAAGCACCTGCCTGGGTATTTTGTACCATCGGACACTTCACCCCCACAACTCCCAATCGGTGATGGGGCAGTTGTGGAGAGAGTGGAGAGTTTCCCATACCTGGGCAGTGTGCTTATGACCGGCTCCGGTTTAACAGCAGAGGTCTCACTCCGAATCAGTCGAGCGGCAATATATTTTCATCGGTTGCGTAACGCTGTGTGGAAGCTACCTGGTCTGTCGCTCCGCACTAAGCTTCAGGTCTTCTCGGCCACGGTCATTCCCTCCCTTCTCTACGCTTGCGAAACGTGGACCCCCCCAATGGAATATCTTCGTTGGTTAGAAACATTTAGGCTAGCCTGCCTACGATCCATCCTGGGTTTAACCAGGCTGGATTGTGTGAGGAGCTCACAGATCCTTGAAAGATCTGGGCAAGGTCCCATCGGTGAGCTCCTCCGGCAGGCAAGGCTGCGTTGGCTTGATCATGTAGCCCGCATGCCCAGCCACCGCATACCGAAACAGGTTTTGTTCGGCCAGATCGAGGGGGCTAAACGGGCGCAGCACGGGCTAGAGAAGAGATGGAGTGACGTGGTACAGGAGGACGTGGAGCTGAATGGACTTGCCGATGACCGGTACCAGCGGTGTCAAGATCAGCCTCTGTGGAGGAGGCTCGTGAAGGACGCTACTGGGCAGTTGGAGGCAGTCGCCCTCCAACAACAACGGAGGGCGGAGGAGCGACGCTCAGAACAACGAGCGGAGCGCCGGGTGGCTGAAGCACAGCAGGTTGGCACAATAGGGGGCACAGGTGGTGCATCAGCCAGTCATCTCAGTCAGTCGACCCGTGGCACCTGGGTCTGCCCCGTGACCTGCCAGCGGGCGTTCAACACTTCACGTAGCCTCAAGGTGCACATGGCCTGGCACAAGCGTCATGGTGACGTCACCGCCACTTACTGGCGAATGGCGGTTGTTGTTGTTGTGTGTGTGGCTGTTAACGCGCTGCGCTACGAACCTGGCGACCCGGGTTCGATTCCCGCTCACGGCCAACACCAGTGGCTAAATTATCTGAACCGTTAATGGGGCCTCCCCTAGGTCGACTCAGCCTCAAACGAGTATCTGGTGCGGTTTGAAACATCGCCACGAGGGAGACAAAGGCGGTCGGACGCGGTGCTGGCCACCCACCCCCTCGTGTGCAGTGCCGGTCATCATAGGTGTTGCTGCGACTCGCTACCAGCACTTGCCTCCAACAGACTGTTAAGGCTGTACGGGTGATCTTTGTCTCGTGGTTAAACACATATATAAATACATTAAATAAATAAAATAACTCCTGACTACGGCGGAAATTCCGAGTTGCGGACCCGGTCCAATTTGGAACAAATTAAAAGCCTCCCCCGCTGGCATTGTGGGGGCCAGGCGTGGGCTTAGTGGTGGGGGGGGTGAAGTTTCATGGAAGAAGCAGGAATCCCGGCAAGGAGGCGCTCAGTCACGACCGGCTGACTCCACTTTCCCGCAACAACTACCATTTCATTTCGCACAATTCCGAGTGGAATATCTTGTATTTTACAACAACAACAAAAACACCACCGATAGAATGTCGAGTGAGAGCGAGAGACGCTGCTGCTGCTGTTGTTGTTGGGCAGATGCCCATGATCTCGGAAATGGTGTGAGTGCGCGGGGTGATGATGCCCTCCCCACAGCCTGCCCACCTGAGTTCCATTCCCGTTCACGGCTCACATCGGTGATGTTCATACAACGTGCACCCCCCGATTAGCGCGGTTGAGCTTGGCGTGCTACTTACAACCTCTCGTAGACTGTTGCTGTTAATGCCAAGTGCTGTTAGCGAGCACCTATTATTAAGGCTGACACGGGGTATGAACCTGGCGTGGTAGAGGGGGTGGGGGACAGTGGGCCGCCTTTGTCTCCAAAGTGCTGATGTATACACAAACCGCGTGCAGAGCTAGAGAGACAAAGATCCCCCGTGTAGCCTTAACAGACTGTAGAGGCAAGTGCTGTTAGCGAGCACCTATAAAGGCCGGCACGGCACACGAGGGGGTGGGTGGCCAACACCACGCCCAGCTGCCTTTGTCTCCCTAGTGGCGATGTTTATACACCGCACCAGGTACTAATTTGAGGTTGAGTCGACCTAGGGGAGGCCCAGGACCAGTTCAGATAATCGTCATTGTTAGTGTTGCCCGTGAGTGGGAATCGCACCCGGGTCGCCAGGTTCGTAGCGCAGCGTAGCGCTAACCGCTACACCACCGCTCCCCACTACACACACACACAGCTGCACACACAGCTACACACGCACAGCTACACACACAGCTACACACACACACACACATCTACACACACACAGCTACACACACAGCTACACACACAGCTACACATACAGCTACACACACACACAGCCACACGCGCGCGCGCATTCCTCGGCCGTCATTCGCCAATACGCGCACGAGATGATGGAAGGCTTCTCGTGGCGAATGAATGAATGGGGGCCGAATGAATGAATGGGGCCGAATGAATGATTTGAAGGATAGCGTGAGCGCCCTGCGGTGAAAAGAGAGCGCCTCCTTCAAAGCGCTTCCCGGCAACAATGGGTCTCGCGAACACAAACGCGACCGCAGCTCGTTTATAAGCGAGCTGACAGATTTATTGAGGGGGGGTGGGTTTGGGGGTGGTGTGGAGTGGTGGCATTTAGGGGAGGGTGGTTGTATGGAGTGGTTGGTGGTGTCGCAACCACCACCACTATTATCATCATCATCACGACCACTCAATATGCTCCGGGTAGCTTCTATGAGCCGGCGTCGTGGAGCATAGTAAGGATTGTCGGCGTAAGGCACTAGCACGAGTGTACAGCGCACGCATATCCATCACAACGCTGTACGAGTGTGAGGTCGTAAGTTCTGGTCAGTAGCGCAACTTCGCGAGTCCGGGTGCCTGGGTAGCGGTAACCACTGCGCCACCGCTCCCTATTAGCAAATATCCCGCGCATAGCCCCTTGTGTGCTGCGGAGACAAAGGCGGTCGGGCGTGGTGATGGCCACCCACCCTCTAGTGTACCGTGCCGGCCTTCATAGGTGCTTTATATGGTTTCCAAATTTTGCTAAACCCTGCTTGTTTGGTGTGATTTTCTCTCTGTGTCCCCTGTTGTATCTGTGTTAGTTCTCCCCTTACTTGGGTGTCTGTATATACATCTGGGGTTATGTGTTTCCCCTCTCTCGTAAATTTAGCTCTTCTGTACCTGATGATGGCTGCTTGTGTTGCAACCGAAACGTCGTACGCTATTATGTTATTGTATTATTTCTTATTTATACGTGACTTTACCGAAAAAAACAGAGTAATTCCTGCAGTCACGAAAGCTTCGAATCAAGTCCAGCCCCAATTAGGCTATACGGGTGACCTTTGTATTGTGTGTGTGAATGTGTGTATTTTGTGTGTGAATGTGTGTGTGTGAATGTGTGTGTGTATTGTGTGTGTGAATATGTGTGTGTGTGTATTGTGTGTGTGAATGTGTGTGTGTTGTGTGTGTGAATGTGTTTGTGTATTGTGTGTGTGAATGTGTGTGTGTGAATGTGTGTGTTGTGTGTGTGAATGTGTTTGTGTATTGTGTGTGTGTGAATGTGTGTGTGTGAATGTGTGTGTGTGTATTGTGTGTGTGTGAATGTGTGTGTATTGTGTGTGTGAATGTGTGTGTGTATTGTGTGTGAATGTGTGTGCTCTTACGTCTCTGCGTGTTGTTATGTCTACGAAGGCCGACACGGTACACGAGGGGGTGAATGGACAACACCACGCCAGGCCGCCTTTGTCTCCCTAGTGGCGATGTTTTACACAGCACCAGGTACTAACTTGAGGCTGAGTCGACCCAAGGGAGGCCCAGGGCCGGTTCAGATTATTGGTCGTTAGCGGGAATCGCTTTCTTCATGGCGCAGCGCGCTAACCACTGCGCCACCGCTCCCCACAGACCAAGGCCGTAATTATAATATACTAGCTGTACTACCCGGCTTCGCCCGGGACTTGGATTCACCACGCCCGACCGCCTTTGTCTCCCCAATGGCGATATTCACACACCACACCAGTTACTCGTTTGAGGCTGAGTCGACCTAGGGGAGGCACAGGACCGGTAAAAATAATCGTCACCGGTGGTGGCCGTGAGCGAGAATCGAACTCGGGTCGCCGGGTTCGTAGCGCAGCGCGCTAACCACTACACTACAATGCGTTACGCTTCCATACACACACAGACAGACACACAGACACACACACAGACACATACACAGACACATACACAGACACACACAGACACATACGCAGCGTGCTAACCACTACACTACAATGCGTTACGCTTCCACATGAGCGGGTCACGTGACAGATTCGACGTCACAACTCACTTGCCGTGCAAAAAATAAATGCATTATTGAGCTCCCCCCCCAAAAAATATACAAGTGTATTTTTATAATGTTTGCATGGTGTACATTCTGGAAAGTACCCACATGGCAAATTTCAGTTTGTTGCATGTAGGGAAGTACGCTAAACATTTTCAACAGACACACACATTCACAACTTTGCCTTTTATATATATGGAGATATTGGGGGGGGGGGGACATCCACACCCCTCCCCCATATTCAAATATGCTCAAAATGTCCCTCCCCAATATATTGCGACAAAATAGATTTCTGTTTATATGGATTGTGGTTATGGTTGTACTTTATTAATCCCTGATCTCTGCCATTACATACAATGAAACAATAAAAGGTAAACAAGAAAAAATCAGAGCAATGTAATACAATACACTATTAGACATTATTGTAAAAAATAAATAAAAAGTACATCCTATGTGTTGGTGAATTTTTTAATATTTTAGGCAGGAAATGGCAGGAAATGAGTTTTCAAATTTAGATTTTTTTTCTGGGGGGGGACCCCCAGACCCCCTGGAAGATTTGGTCCCCCCCCCCCAATGTTGAGTCCATGGCTACGGCCTTGCAACAGACACAGTAACGCGCTAACCACCGCGCCACCGCTCCCCACAGACACAGTAACGCGCTAACCACCGCGCCACCGCTCCCCACAGACACAGTAACGCGCACACCTTACCGCCGGCAAACAACAAAGACAACGATTCCCCATATAGCATTTGGCAGATTGTTGTGGCAAGTGCTGTTAACGAGTAGCACCTAGGAAGGCCGGCACGTCACACGACGGGGTGGGTGGCCAGCAATAGCCACACACACACACTCTCACCACCCCCAGCACACACACACCACTCCCAGCACACACACACTCTCACCACCCCCAGCACACACACACCACCCCCAGCACACACACACACACTCTCACCACCCCCAGCACACACACACACACACTCTCACCACCCCCAGCACACACACTCTCACCACCCCCAGCACACACACACACTCACCACCCCCAGCACACACACTCACACCATCCCCAGCACACACACTCTTACCACCCCCAGCACACACACTCTCACCACCCCCAGCACACACACACACACTCTTACCACCCCCAGCACACTCACACACTCTCACCACCCCCAGCACGCACACTCACTCTCACTACCCCCAGCACGCACACACACACCACCCCCAGCACACACACACACACTCTCACCACCCCCAGCACACACACTCTCACCACCCCCAGCACACACACACACTTTCACCACCCCAAGCACACACACACACACCACCGCCAGCACACACACACACTCTCACCACCCCCAGCACACACACTCACACACTCTCACCACCCCCAGCACACACACACACACACTCTCACCACCCCCAGCACACACACACACACACTCTCACCACCCCCAGCACACACACACACACCACCCCCAGCACACACACACACTCTCACCACCCCCAGCACACACACTCTCACCACCCCCAGCACACACACACACTCTCACCACCCCCAGCACACTCACACACTCTCACTACCCCCAGCACACACACACACACACCACCCCCAGCACACACACACTCTCACCACCCCCAGCACACACACTCTCACCACCCCCAGCACACACACACTCTCACACCACCCCCAGCACACACACACACACTCTCACCACCCCCAGCACCCACACTCACACACTCTCACCACCCCCAGCACACACACACACACTCTCACCACCCCCAGCACACACACACTCTCACCACCCCCAGCACACACACACAGTCTCACCACCCCCAGCACACACACTCACTCACCACCACTGCTACCCCCAGCACTTTGTGTCACGGCTCCGATTCTCATTGCCGCGATTCATAGTGCCTATCGGAGGTCATTTGTCATGCGAGTCCCACGGGCTCACAGATCTGTCTGTCAGTGTGTGTGTATGTGTGTGTGGTCTTTGTGTATGTGTGTGTGCGTATGTGTGTGTGTCAGTGTGTGTATGTGTGTGTATGTGTGTGTGATCGGCGGTGTCAAGATCGGCCTCCGTGGAGGAGGCTCGTGAAGGACGCTACTGGGCAGTTGGAGGTAGTCGCCCTCCAACAACAACGGAGGGCGGAGGAGCGACGCTCACAATAACGGGCGGAGCGCCGGGTGGCTAAAGCACAGCAGGTTGGCACAGTACGGGGCACAGGTGGTGCATCAGCCAGTCATCTCAGTCAGTCGACCCGTGGCACCTGGGTCTGCCCCGTGACCTCCTGCCAGCGGGCGTTCGACACTCCACGTGGCCTCAAGGTGCACATGTCCTGGCACAAGCGTCGTGGTGACGTCACCGCCACTTAGTGGCGAATGGCGGTTGTTGTTGTGATCTTTGTCTTTGTGTGTGTGTCAGTGTGTGCGTGTGGGGAGCGGTAGTGTAGTGGTTAGCGCGCTGCGCTCCGAACCTGGTGACCCGGGTTCGATTTTTGTTTATGGCCAACACCAACAGTGGCAATTATCTGAACCGGTCCTGGGCCTCCCCTAGGTCGACTCAGCCTCAAATGAGTACCTGGTGCGATATGTAAACATCACCACTAGGGAGACAAAGACGGTCGGGCGTGCTGTCGCTGCGAAACACTACTGGACATCTGTGAAAAAGAACTTTATAGCTCATCGGATTTTTTTCCCCCCGTATGAACAAAAATTCAGATTCTGACCCACCCCCTCGTGTGCCGTGCCGGCCTTTATAGGTGCTCGCTAACAGCACTTGCACCTTATAGTCTGTTAAGGCTACACGGGGGATCTTTGTCTTTGTGACACAGGATTTTTTTCACTTTCAGTTTATTTAGGTATAGCCCTGTGAGCCATTCGGCTCTTGAATCGGGTGCAACCGCAACAAACAAAAAAACAAAAACACGAACAAGAAAAACATCTTCAAGTGACTTTGTGTTGACTGTGCAAATAGAAAATCCATGAAAAAAACAGCAAAATATTCCTGCAAAAAGCAACGTACACACACACACGAATGGTATATCGTGCAAGGGTTAGCGCCCTGCTCGACAAAACCGGCCACCCGGGTTCGATTCCCGCTCAAGGCCAACGCCAGTGATGATTATTTGAACCGGATTATCGTAGTAGCAAAAGTCGCTACATATGTAGCTACGGGCCCCGCACTAAATGCTTTCAAGCTAGCAATTCCGGTTCAGTGATTGTGCACTTTAAGGTTAGCGATTTGTCGTATTATCTGGCCGTATAGCAAATTAAAAAAAACACAATTACTTTGCTATACAAGTAACACATTTCTGTGTTTTAATATTTGCGTGTTTTTTTGTATTTATGGCTCCTTTATAGCATATGCTACAGGCCCCGCACTACCTTAATCCGGCACTGGTAACACTGTATAACATTTTTTTTTGTCCATGGGTATTTAAGTGTTAGATTATAATTTCTTACGCCTAAAAAGTACAGAAAATTGCTATTATTCCCCACAAACTTTGCTTTTGTGACCAGGACAGTGATATTTAGAAATGTACCTATTTTACAGAACATTCCAGATAGATTCAGTGCTGAGCTAATTCACATAGAGACCTATATATTCACATGGAGACCCATAGACTCACACTGAGACCCATAGACTCACATAGAGCACCATAGACTCACATATAGACCTATAGATTCACATGGAGACCCATAGACTCACACTGAGACCCAGACTCACATACAGACCCATAGACTCACACTGAGACCCATAGGCTCACACAGAGCACTATAGACTCACATAGAGACCCATATAGTCACATGGAGACCCATAGACTCACACTGAGACCCAGACTCACATACAGACCCATAGACTCACACTCAGACCCATAGACTCACATAGAGCACCATAGACTCACATATAGACCCATAGATTAACATGGAGACCCATAGACTCACACTGAGACCCATAGACTCACATAGAGCACCATAGACTCACATATAGACCTATAGATTCACATGGAGACCCATAGACTCACACTGAGACCCAGACTCACATACAGACCCATAGACTCACACTGAGACCCATAGGCTCACACAGAGCACTATAGACTCACATAGAGACCCATATATTCACATGGAGACCCATAGACTCACACTGAGACCCAGACTCACATACAGACCCATAGACTCACACTCAGACCCATAGACTCACATAGAGCACCATAGACTCACATAGAGACCCATAGATTAACATGGAGACCCATAGACTCACACTGAGACCCATAGACTCACATAGAGCACCATAGACTCACATATAGACCTATAGATTCACATGGAGACCCATAGACTCACACTGAGACCCAGACTCACATACAGACCCATAGACTCACACTGAGACCCATAGGCTCACACAGAGCACTATAGACTCACATAGAGACCCATATATTCACATGGAGACCCATAGACTCACACTGAGACCCAGACTCACATACAGACCCATAGACTCACACTGAGAACCATAGACTCACATAGAGCACCATAGACTCACACTGAGACCCATAGGCTCACACAGAGCACTATAGACTCACATAGAGACCCATATATTCACATGGAGACCCATAGACTCACACTGAGACCCAGACTCACATACAGACCCATAGACTTACATAGAGACCCATTGACTCACACAGATATCTATAGATTCACACCGAGACCCACAGCCTCACACCGACACATATTTATGGAGGCATCGTCACAGCTGCTGCTCAACATCAACAGCAGCTGCAGCAGCCGTACGTAGAAGGAAGACGCTTGACGACGATGACGACGATGATGATGTGTGATCGAGCCAATTCATTGTAGGGACCTGAGAATTGACGTCACCTTACAAAGGCCGTTCTATGACACACCGTGGTGGACTCCTGTCTGCTGCTCTAGGCGATACTCTAATGCCTGACACCTCGTGACGCCGATACACGATGACATCACAGTGAGACTTGATCAGTCCACTGCTGGATGGAGGCCTCCACAGGCCGCCGGCGGTGTTCTATCTATCCACAGACTCCTCCCCGATGCAACCATCCGTGAATGATCCACGCAAGGAGCGCGGGACGGAGTTATCGCTCCGTCTCCGTCGGAGCGCGCGCGGTGTTCTTGGGCGTTAGAGAGCAAAAACAAAAGTGCACTCGAAGTGAAACGAGTAAACACACTCACGTATGAATGAAAGTGCAGTTGTCATCATCACGTACGTGCTGTACTGTCTCCCGGCATAGTAACGTGGAATGTCCACGACCAATTCATGAGCGACACTCAATTTGTCCTCGCTCGTTGAGACATTTACACCTTCCCCCACCTCCTGCGCCCCCCATTAACAAGCCCCCCCCCCACTCCGCCATCACCAATCACAATGAGCGTGGCAGGGCTTGCTGCGCGTGACCATTAGCGAGGTCTCGATGCGAGCGATGGGGGGGACACGGGGGGGGGGGGGGGAGATGGGTGGGGGGGGGGGGGTGCCTGCCCCCCTCCCTCCATCTCTCGATCCTCCCGTCGCGTGACTGATGAGAGACTGAGGGTGTGGGATGGGATGAAAAGATGTTGAAGCGATGGAGCGTTTGTTTGATGGGTTTGACTCCGGGGCGGGGGGGGGGGTGGTGGATGTGAAATGGGGATGAGACCGAGGGATGTGAGAAATGGGAAGAAGTGATTGGAGAGAGAGAGGGATGTGGCGGGGGGGGGGGGGGGGGGGAATGAGGGAGGGATGGATGAGAGGAGGAGAAGGATGACTTTGAAGGAGATCATTCGGGATGAATGTTACATAGAAAACAGGGGGAACATAGACATAGAGTAGGGAGAGAGGGGGTAGAGAGAGGGGGTAGAGAGAGGGGGTAGAGAGAGATGGGGGGGTAGAAAGAGGGGGTAGAGAGAGAGGGGGGGTAGAGAGAGGGGGTAGAGAGAGAGGGGGGTAGAGAGAGGGGGTAGAGAGAGATGGGGGGTAGAAAGAGGGGGTAGAGAGAGAGGGGGGGTAGAGAGAGGGGGTAGAGAGAGAGGGGGGTAGAGAGAGGGGGTAGAGAGAGAGGGGGGTAGAGAGAGGGGGTAGAGAGAGAGGGGGGTAGAGAGAGGGGGGGTAGAGAGAGGGGGTAGAGAGAGAGGGGGGGTAGAGAGAGGGGGTAGAGAGAGGGGGTAGAGAGAGATGGAGGGGTAGAGAGAGGGGGGGTAGAGAGAGAGGGGGGTTAGAAAGAGGGGGTAGAGAGAGAGGGGAGGGGGTAGAGAGAGGGGGTAGAGAGAGGGGATAGAGAGAGAGAGGGGGGTAGAGAGAGAGGGGGGGTAGAGATAGGGGGTAGAGAGAGGGGGTAGAGAGAGGGGGTAGAGAGAGGGGGGTAGAGATAGGGGGTAGAGAGAGGGGATAGAGAGAGAGAGGGGGTAGAGAGAGAGGGGGGTAGAGAGAGAGGGGGGTAGAGATAGGGGGTAGAGAGAGAGGGGGGTAGAGAGAGGGGGTAGAGAGAGAGGGGGGTAGAGAGAGGGGGTAGAGAGAGGGGGGTAGAGAGAGGGGGTAGAGAGAGAGGGGGGTAGAGAGAGGGGGGGTAGAGAGAGGGGGTAGAGAGAGAGGGGGGTAGAGAGAGGGGGTAGAGAGAGGGGGTAGAGAGAGATGGAGGGGTAGAGAGAGGGGGGGTAGAGAGAGGGGGGTTAGAAAGAGGGGGTAGAGAGAGAGGGGAGGGGGTAGAGAGAGGGGGTAGAGAGAGGGGATAGAGAGAGAGGGGGGGGTAGAGAGAGAGGGGGGTAGAGATAGGGGGTAGAGAGAGGGGGTAGAGAGAGGGGGTAGAGAGAGGGGGGTAGAGATAGGGGGTAGAGAGAGGGGATAGAGAGAGAGAGGGGGGGTAGAGAGAGAGGGGGGGTAGAGAGAGAGGGGGGTAGAGATAGGGGGTAGAGAGAGAGGGGGGTAGAGAGAGGGGGTAGAGAGAGAGGGGGGTAGAGAGAGGGGGTAGAGAGAGGGGGGTAGAGAGAGGGGGTAGAGAGAGAGGGGGGTAGAGAGAGGGGGGTAGAGAGAGGGGGTAGAGAGAGAGGGGGGTAGAGAGAGGGGGTAGAGAGAGGGGGTAGAGAGAGATGGAGGGGTAGAGAGAGGGGGGGTAGAGAGAGGGGGGTTAGAAAGAGGGGGTAGAGAGAGAGGGAGGGGGTAGAGAGAGGGGGTAGAGAGAGGGGATAGAGAGAGAGAGGGGGTAGAGAGAGAGGGGGGTAGAGATAGGGGGTAGAGAGAGGGGTAGAGAGAGGGGGGTAGAGAGAGGGGGGTAGAGATAGGGGGTAGAGAGAGGGGATAGAGAGAGAGAGAGGGGGTAGAGAGAGGGGGGGTAGAGAGAGGGGGTAGAGAGAGAGGGGGGGTAGAGAGAGGGGGTAGAGAGAGGGGGTAGAGAGAGATGGAGGGTAGAGAGAGGGGGGGTAGAGAGAGGGGGGTTAGAAAGAGGGGGTAGAGAGAGAGGGGAGGGGGTAGAGAGAGGGGGTAGAGAGAGGGGATAGAGAGAGAGAGGGGGGTAGAGAGAGAGGGGGGGTAGAGATAGGGGGTAGAGAGAGGGGGTAGAGAGAGGGGGTAGAGAGAGGGGGGTAGAGATAGGGGGTAGAGAGAGGGGATAGAGAGAGTAGAGAGAGAGGGGGGTAGAGAGAGAGGGGGGTAGAGATAGGGGGTAGAGAGAGAGGGGGGTAGAGAGAGGGGGTAGAGAGAGAGGGGGGTAGAGAGAGGGGGTAGAGAGAGGGGGGTAGAGAGAGGGGGTAGAGAGAGAGGGGGGTAGAGAGAGGGGGGGTAGAGAGAGGGGGTAGAGAGAGAGGGGGGTAGAGAGAGGGGGTAGAGAGAGGGGGTAGGAGAGAGATGGAGGGGTAGAGAGAGGGGGGGTAGAGAGAGGGGGGGTTAGAAAGAGGGGGTAGAGAGAGAGGGGAGGGGGTAGAGAGAGGGGGTAGAGAGAGGGGATAGAGAGAGAGAGGGGGGTAGAGAGAGAGGGGGGGTAGAGATAGGGGGTAGAGAGAGGGGGTAGAGGAGGGGGTAGAGAGAGGGGGGTAGAGATAGGGGGTAGAGAGAGGGGATAGAGAGAGAGAGAGGGGGGTAGAGAGAGAGGGGGTAGAGAGAGAGGGGGGTAGAGATAGGGGGTAGAGAGAGGGGGTAGAGAGAGGGGGTAGAGAGAGGGCGGTAGAGATAGAGAGAGGGAAGTGGTAAGAAGAAGGAGGAGAGCAGAGCGTGATTTTGTGAAATCTTTAATTTAAAAAGGGGGGCACATAAAGCAAAGCATTGAAAAAAACCGAAATGATGAACGAAACAAGTGCCGACTACACCGAGCATCTTCTTGCTTCCTCTGATCGTAAAAATAAAAAATAGAGATGGGGGTGGGTTGGGGGGGTTGACTGCAGCGGTAGAATCTGGTGAACACGCGAGAGGGCAAGGGGGCAGGAGGAGACATCTGTGGACGCGAGTGAGGAAGGAATGCGCGTTGGGAGCGAGGCACCGGAGGAGGCAGAGCGCTAGCGAGAGACGAATGAACGGAGGAGTGAATAGGAGTGGAGGGATGAGAAGGAAGGAGAAACGGCGGAAGGGGGTGAGGAGTGAGTGAGTGAGTGGGAAGTCACGCGCTGGGGGGGGGGGGGGGCTAGAAGGCGCTGGTGCTGTCCCGGTGGGCTTACAATGTTACCCCCCACCACCCCTTACACCCCTGCCCCCCCCCTCCCCCCCACTCTATCGTCATCTCCTTCCCCTCTCATCCGCGTGCCCCCAAGGAGCTCTCCACGCCCTCCGCCTCTGAGTGCCGGTGGGGAGAGATGGACTCCAGGTGCGGGAACATCGCGGTGGATGAAGGCGCGCGGCGCGCATGTGCCGCGCGCGGCGTTCGTGGAGAGCGCGCGAGAGAGTGGAGAGAGAGAGAGGGGGTAGAGAGAGGGGGTAGAGAGAGGGGATAGAGAGAGAGAGAGGGGGGGAGCGGCAGGTGGAAGGGAGAAACAGGGGGAACATAGACATAGAGTAGGGAGAGAGGAGGTAGAGAGAGAGGGGGGGTAGAGAGAGAGGGGGGGGGGTAGAGAGAGAGGGGGGGTAGAGAGAGAGGGGGTAGAGAGAGAGGGGGGTAGAGAGAGGGGGTAGAGAGAGGGGGTAGAGAGAGAGGGGGGTAGAGAGAGAGGGGGTAGAGAGGGGGGGGGTAGAGAGAGGGGCGTAGAGAGAGGGGGTAGAGAGAGAGGGTAGAGAGAGGGGGTAGAGAGAGAGGGGGGTAGAGAGAGGGGGTAGAGAGAGAGGGGGGTAGAGAGAGGAGGGGGTAGAGAGAGAGGGGGTAGAGAGAGAGGGGGGTAGAGAGAGGGGGGGTAGAGAGATGGGGGGTAGAGAGAGGGGGTAGAGAGAGAGGGGGGGGTAAAGAGAGGGGGTAGAGAGAGAGGGGGGTAGAGAGAGGGGGGGGGTAGAGAGAGGGGGTAGAGAGAGGGGGGTAGAGAGTGGGGTGTAGAGAGAGGGGGGGTAGAGAGAGGGGGTAGAGAGAGGGGGGGTAGAGAGAGGGGGGTAGAGAGAGGGGGGTAGAGAGAGGGGGGGGGTAGAGACAGGGGGTAGAGAGAGGGGGGGTAGAGAGAGGGGGTAGAGAGAGGGGGGGTAGAGAGAGGGGGGTAGAGAGAGGGGGTAGAGAGGGGGGTAGAGAGAGGGGGTAGAGAGAGAGGGGGGTAGAGAGAGGGGGTAGAGAGAGGGGGTAGAGAGAGAGGGGGGGGTAGAGAGAGGGGGTAGAGAGAGAGGGGGGTAGAGAGAGGGTTTGAGAGAGAGGGGGGTAGAGAGAGGAGGGGGTAGAGAGAGAGGGGGTAGAGAGAGAGGGGGGTAGAGAGAGGGGGGTAGAGAGAGGGGGGGTAGAGAGGGGGGTAGAGAGAGAGGGGGGGTAGAGAGAGGGGGGGTAGAGAGAGGGTGTAGAGAGAGGGGGGGTAGAGAGAGGGGGTAGAGAGAGGGGGGTAGAGAGAGGGGGGGTAGAGAGAAGGGGGGTAGAGAGAGGGGGGGTAGAGAGAGGGGGTAGAGAGAGGGGGGTAGAGAGAGGGGGTAGAGAGAGGGGGGGTAGAGAGAGGGGGGGGGTAGAGAGAGGGGGGTAGAGAGAGGGGGTAGAGAGAGAGGGGGTAGAGAGAGAGAGGGGGGTAGAGAGGGGGGGTAGAGAGAGGGGGTAGAGAGAGAGGGGGGTAGAGAGAGGGGGTAGGAGAGAGAGGGGGGTAGAGAGGGGGGGGTAGAGAGGGGGTAGAGAGAGGGGGTAGAGAGAGGGGGGGGTAGAGAGAGGGGGTAGAGAGAGAGGGGGTAGAGAGAGAGGGGGGGTAGAGAGAGGGGGGGTAGAGAGAGGGGGTAGAGAGAGAGGGGGGGTAGAGAGAGGGGTAGAGAGAGGGGGGGTAGAGAGAGGGGTGAGAGAGGGGGTAGAGAGAGGGGGGGGTAGAGAGAGAGGGGTAGAGAGAGAGGGGGGTAGAGAGAGGGGGTAGAGAGAGGGGCGTAGAGAGAGGGGTAGAGAGAGAGGGTAGAGAGAGGGGGTAGAGAGAGAGGGGGGTGAGAGAGGGGTAGAGAGAGAGGGGGGTAGAGAGAGGAGGGGGTAGAGAGAGAGGGGGTAGAGAGAGAGGGGGGAGAGAGAGGGGGGGTAGAGAGATGGGGGGTAGAGAGAGGGGGTAGAGAGAGAGGGGGTAAAGAGAGGGGGTAGAGAGAGAGGGGGGGTAGAGAGAGGGGGGGGGGGTAGAGAGAGGGGTAGAGAGAGGGGGGTAGAGAGTGGGG
Organism: Petromyzon marinus; assembly: GCF_048934315.1. Taxonomy (NCBI): domain Eukaryota; kingdom Metazoa; phylum Chordata; class Hyperoartia; order Petromyzontiformes; family Petromyzontidae; genus Petromyzon; species Petromyzon marinus. The sequence continues at coordinate 5,751,554 of NC_133723.1, forward strand.
TGTGAGAGAGGGGGGGTAGAGAGAGGGGGTAGAGAGAGGGGGGGTAGAGAGAGGGGGGTAGAGAGAGGGGGGTAGAGAGAGGGGGGTAGAGAGAGGGGGTAGAGAGAGGGGGGGTAGAGAGAGGGGGTAGAGAGAGGGGGGGTAGAGAGAGGGGGGTAGAGAGAGGGGGTAGAGAGGGGGGGTAGAGAGAGGGGGTAGAGAGAGAGGGGGGTAGAGAGAGGGGGTAGAGAGAGGGGGTAGAGAGAGAGGGGGGGTAGAGAGAGGGGTAGAGAGAGAGGGGGCAGAGAGAGGGGTTTGAGAGAGAGGGGTAGAGAGAGGAGGGGGTAGAGAGAGAGGGGGTAGAGAGAGAGGGGGTAGAGAGAGGGGGGGGTAGAGAGAGGGGGGGTAGAGAGAGGGGGTAGAGAGAGAGGGGGGTAGAGAGAGGGGGGTAGAGAGAGGGTGTAGAGAGAGGGGGGGTAGAGAAAGGGGGTAGAGAGAGGGGGGTAGAGAGAGCGGGGGTAGAGAGAAGGGGGGTAGAGAGAGGGGGGTAGAGAGAGGGGGTAGAGAGAGGGGGTAGAGAGAGGGGGTAGAGAGAGGGGGGGTAGAGAGAGGGGGGGTAGAGAGAGGGGGGGGTAGAGAGAGGGGGTAGAGAGAGAGGGGGTAGAGAGAGAGAGGGGGTAGAGAGGGGGGGGGTAGAGAGAGGGGGTAGAGAGAGAGGGGGGGGTAGAGAGAGGGGGTAGAGAGAGAGGGGGGTAGAGAGGGGGGGGGTAGAGAGAGGGGGTAGAGAGAGGGGGTAGAGAGAGGGGGGGTAGAGAGAGGGGTTAGAGAGAGAGGGGTAGAGGGGGGGTAGAGAGGGGGGGGTAGAGAGAGGGGGTAGAGAGAGAGGGGGGTAGAGAGAGGGGTAGAGAGAGGGGGGGGGTAGAGAGAGGGGGTAGAGAGAGGGGGGGGGGGGTAGAGAGAGAGAGAGAGAGGGGTAGAGAGAGAGGGGGGTAGAGAGAGGGGGGGTAGAGAGAGGGGGTAGAGAGAGGGGGGGTAGAGAGAGGGGGTAGAGAGAGGGGGGGTAGAGAGAGAGGGGGTAGAGATAGGGGGGTAGAGAGAGGGGGTAGAGAGAGAGAGGGAAGAGGTAAGAAGGAGGAGAGCAGAGCGTGAAATCTTTCATTTAAAAAGGGGGTGGGGGGCACATTAAGCAAAACATGAAAAAAAAAACAAAAAAACCCGAAATGATAAACGACTGCAAAGTGCCGACTACACCCGAGCATCTTCTTGCTTCCTCTGATCGTAAAAAAGAAAAGAGAGTGGAGTGAGAGCGAGAGAGGAGCGGCAGGTGGAAGGGAAGGGAGAGAGGAGGGGAGGGGATGAGAGGGGAGCGATGGGGGATGCCGGGCCGCGTTGGCCCACGGAGCCAGCGGCCTCGGGAGTTTGCTCCTCCCACGCAAAGTTCCAATACTCCATTGGTGGAGCTGGCCCCAAATATTTCGACACCACGCCACGAACAGCATCACCGCCATCGTCACCACCACCGCCACCGATGTCACCGTCTCCACGCCGTTATCCACACTGTCCCCAAAAGACAAAAAAAGGATACGGATTCCACCCGTGTAGCCTTAACAGACTGTTGGGGCAAGTGCTGTTGGCGAGCACCTATGAAGGCTGGCGGCGGGGGTGGGTGCCCGGCCGCCTTTGTCTCCCCCTCACCGGGTACTCATTTGAGGCTGCGTCGACCTAGGGGATATTTGCGCCTGCGATGGGTCATGAGCGAGAATCGAATTCGGGTCGCGGGGATCATTGCGCAGTTGGCAAACTGCTACGCTACCGCTCCACACGAACACCACCACCATCAACACCACCATCAACATCACCACCGTGACCAACAACAACAACCGCCATTCGCCACTAAGTGGCGGTGACGTCACCATGACGCTTGTGCCAGGCTATGTGCACGTGAAGTTGTCGAACGCCCGCTGGCAGGAGGCCACGGGGCAGACCCAGCAGGAGCCACGGGTTGAATGACTGAGCTGACTGGTTGATGCACCACCTGTGCCCCCTACTGTGCCTACTTGCTGTGCTTTAGCCACCCGGCGCTCCGCTCGTTGTTGTGAGCGTCGCTCCTCCCCCTCCGTTGTTGTTGGAGGGCGACTGCCTCCAACTGCCCAGTAGCAGCGTCCTTCACGAGCCTCCTCCACAGAGGCCGATCTTGACACCGCTGGTACCAGTCATCGGCAAGTCCACTCAGCTCCACGTCCTCCTGTACCACATCACTCCATCTCTTCTCTAGCCCGTGCCGCGCCCGTTTAGCAACCTCGATCCGGCCGAACAAAAGCTGTTTAGGCATGCGGTGGCTGGGCATGCGGGCTACATGACCCAGCCATCGCAGTCTTGCCTGCCAGAGGAGTTTACCTATGGGTATTTGTCCAGATCTTTCAAGGATTTGTGAGCGCCTCACAAATCGTAGGCAGGCCAGCCTAAATGTTTCTAACCGGCGAAGATGTTCCATAAGGGGGGTCCACGTTTCGCAAGCGTAGAGAAGGGAGGGAATGACCATGGCCGAGAAGACCTGAAGCTTCGTGCGGAGCGACAGACCAGGTATCTTCCACACAGCGTTACGCAACCGATGAAAAGATAATGCCACTCGACTGATTTGGAGTGAGACCTCTGCTGTTAAACCGGAGCCGGTCTTAAGCACACTGCTCAGGTAGGGAAACTCTCCACTCTCTCCACAACTGCCCCATTACCAATTGGGAGTTGTGGGGGTGGAGTGTCCGATGGTACAAAATACCCAGGCAGGTGCTTGGTTTTGGTGGGGCTGATGATAAGTTCCCACCTCTTAGTGGCACACTTCAGGTTTAGTAGCAGCGCCTCTAACTCCTCCTCTGAGTGGGCGGCAATTTCCAGATCATCGGCATACATAACATGGTTGAGCAATAGGGAGCCATCCCTTGACTGCACCCGGGCATCGATCAGCCTCCCATTGTACCTGTACTAGATGGAAATTCCTCCGGTACAGCCATCAAGGGCTTCACGAACTACGTGGTCGAAATAGATGTTAAATAATGTGGGAGACAGAGGACATCCCTGTCGCACCCCAAGGTGTACAGGGAATGGCACCAACTCCTGGCCACGTAGTTTTACCCGGGCCCGCTCACCATCATGAAGGTCCTTAATGATCGTGAGCAGCGGGTCAGGGACTCCGAAAGCACGAAGAACAACCCAGAGACCAGGCCTACTGATGGTATAATAGGCCTTGACCAGGTCAATAAAGCAGAGATGTAGTTCTTGGAATTCCCTACACCTCTGCTGTAGCAGACGGACAGAAAATATGGCATCTGTGACGGACCACCACCACGTGACCACCACCACCGTGAACACCACCATCGTGACCACCACCACCGTGACCACCATCACCACCGTGAACACCACCACCACCGTGAACACCACCACGTGACCACCACCACCGTGAACACCACCACGACTGAAGACGCAGAATGATGTGGGACGCATCTCTGGAGGCGGGGGCTTTATTGGGTGCGAAGCAAATAACCTTTCTACTCCAACATTCCTACTCCAACATTCCCACTCCAACATTCCTACTCGAACATTCCCACTCCAACATTCCCACTCCAACATTCCCACCCTAACATTCCCACTCCAACATTCCCACTCCAACATTCTTACTCCAACATTCCCACTCCAATATTCCCACTCCAACATTCCTACTCCAACATTTCTACCCCAACATTCCCACTCCAACATTCCCACTCCAACATTCCCACTCTAACATTCCCACTCAAACATTCCCACTCAAACATTCCTACTCCAACATTCCCACTCTAACATTCCCACTCCAACATTCCCACTCTAACATTCCCACTCCAACATTCCCACTCCAACATTCCTACTCCAACATTCCTACCCCAACATTCCCACTCCAACATTCCCACTCCAACATTCCTACTCCAACATTCCCACTCCAACATTCCCACTCCAACATTCCTACTCCAACATTCCCACTCCAACATTCCCACTCTAACATTCCCACTCCAACATTCCCACTTCAATATTCCTACTCCAACATTCCCACCCCAACATTCCCACTCCAACATTCCTACTCCAACATTTCCACTCCAATATTCCCACTCCAATATTCCCACTCTAACATTCCCACTCCAACATTCCCACTCCAACAACAACAAACTTACAAGCGCGCCTGCCTGCCTATCATCAATATCATCAGCATCAACATCATCAACATCATCATCACCACTATCAACATCATTACCAATATCATTACCATCATCATCACCAACATCATAATAAACATCATCAATATCATTACCATCAACATCATCACCATCAATATCATCACCACCATCATCAACATCAGCATCATCATCAACAACAACACCATCATCATCACCACTATCAACATCACCAATATCATCACCATCAACATCACCATCAACATCATCATCACCAACATCATCCCCATTATCAACATCACCACATCCGTTACCTTTCGAGTGGTATTTATTTTGTTCAATAATATATCGCGCAGGCTGATACAGCAACAAAGACAAACAACGAGCAGGACAACGACAACAACAACATCATTATTAATAGTACGACCTTAGAGAGTGAGACTTCTATTTTTAGTCAACAGAGTCGGGTCGTGACACACGCACGGGAGAGAGCAGGGAGGGAGTGGTTTGTTCTAGGGACACTTTAGAGTCGTCATCTCCTCCTCCTCCTCCCTGTGCTGTCACCACAACTTTGCTAATTAATTACCTACGGCGCGGTGTGACGTGTGAGTGTGTTTACGTGTTTGTGTGTGTATGGGGCCGTCGATAAATGACGTCACGCGATTTTGGACGAATTTTTTACCCCCCCTCGACACACGGCGTCACAAAAAGTCAGACCCCCCCCCCCCCCCCTCTCAAATATGACGTCACAAAGCTCTGCCCCCCCCCTCCCCCAAAAGCATATTTTTATTTTGAAAATAAAACATGCTTCAAATCGCTTTAAACTATTGTCATCGTAGTGCGTATTTAATGTGGCGCTGCACTCTCATATTGTAGGAGTGTTGTTATAACAATTAGTGTTGTTATAACAATTCTATATTTATTTGAATTTGCGCATTTTGATGTGACGTCACATTTCTCACCCCCCTCCCTCTCGTCACACATCGTCACAAATGTCTGACCCCCCGCCTAGGTGCGTGACGTCATTTGTGGACGGCTCCTAAGTGAAGATATGTATATTTATATCTGTGTGCACGTTTATGTATGCGTGTATGTATGTCTGTGTATATTTGTGTATGTGTATATATCTTCGTGTAAACATGAGTTAACCTGTATTCAATTATGCATTTATGCGTGTATGTCTTTGTATGTGTGTATGTATCTTTATCTTTGTATCTTTGTGTGTATGTGTGTGTGTTTCTCTTTGTGTGTGTATGTGTGTTTGTCTTTGTGTGTATGTATGTGTGTATGTATGTGTATGTGTGTGTATCTATGTGTGTGTGTATGTGTGTGTATGTAAGTGTGTATCTATGTGTGTGTATGTATGTGTATATTTGTGTATGTATGTGTGTGTATGTGTGTGTATGTACGTGTATGTACGTATGTGTATCTATGTGTATGTATGTATGTGTGTATGTGTGTGTATGTGTGTATATGTATGTATGTAGTGTATATGTGTGTATTTGTGTGTATGTGTGTGTATATGTATGTATGTGTGTATATTTGTGTATGTATGTGTATCTATGTGTATGTATGTATGTGTGTATGTGTGTATGTGTATCTATGTGTGTGTATGTGTATATGTGTATATGTATGTGTGTGTGTATATGTGTGTATATGTGTGTATGTATGTGTGTGTATGTATGTGTGTTTATGTGTGTGTGTATGTGTGTATCTATGTGTATGTGTGTATCTATGTGTATGTGTGTGTATATGTGTATCTATGTGTATGTGTGTGTATGTGTGTGTATGTGTGTGTATGTGTGTGTGTATCTGTGTATGTGTGTGTATGTATGTGTATGTCTGTGTATGTGTGTGTATGTGTGTGTATCTGTGTGTATGTGTGTGTGTTGTATATGTGTGTTGTATATGTGTGTATGTGTATCTATGTGTATGTGTGTGTATGTATGTGTGTATGTGTGTGTATGTGTGTATGTGTGTGTATGTGTGTGTGTGTAAGTGTTATCTTGGTCTCAAGCATCGCTCATCTTCCCTGCCGGAATTCACTCCTTGACGTAGACTCGAGTGCACACCACGTCCTTGCAGGACATCGTCTGCAAAACGACAGCAGCAGCAGCAGCGTTGAGAAGAAGACGAACTCACAGAAGACGAACTCACTATCGGTGGGCACGTGCCGTTAGGGGCCGTCCATAAATGACGTCAACGCGATTTTGGACGATTTTTGACCCCCCCCCCCCTCGTCACACGGCGTCACAAAAAGTCAGACCACCCCCCCTCAAATATGACGTCACAAAGCTCTGCCCCCCTCCCCCCCAAAATATATAAAACATGCTTCACATCGCTTTAAACTATTGTCATTGTAGTGCGTATGTAATCTGCCGCTGCACTCTGATGTTTAATTAAGTAGATCGTGTTGTCTATATTTATTTAAAGTTGCGCATTTTGATGTGACGTCACATTTCTCAAACCCCCCCCCCCCCTCTTCACACATCGTCACAAATGTCTGACCCCCCCCCCCCTACACCTAGGTGCGTGACGTCATTTATGGACGGCCCCTTAACGCGAGCAGCAACACCTCTGAAGGCCGGCACTGTGGCACACGACACTGGGTGTGGGTGGCCCAGCAACCACGCGTGACATCTCAAGGTTTGCTCCACGTCAGCGACAGTGGCCGGTGGGATTGGATCAAGCAGTGGCCGAGCTGAAAGAGAGATGTGGTGCCATAGAAGCGAAGGCCCAGAGACAGTGCCGGATTATCGTAGTCGCTAAATCAGCTACACGTGTAGCTACTACTACTACATATGTAGTAGTAGCTACACGTGTAGTAGGAGCTACATATGTAGCTACTACTACATATGTAGTAGCTACATATGTAGTAGTAGCTACACGTGTAGTAGTAGTAGCTACACGTGTAGTAGTAGTAGCTACATGTGTAGTAGTAGCTACACGTGTAGTAGTAGCTACACGTGTTGTAGTAGTAGCTACACGTGTAGTAGTAGTAGCTACACGTGTAGTAGTAGCTACATGTGTAGTAGTAGTAGCTACACGTGTAGTAGTAGCTACATGTGTAGTAGTAGTAGTAGCTACATGTGTAGTAGTAGTAGCTACATGTGTAGTAGTAGCTACATGTGTAGTAGTAAGTAGTAGCTACACGTGTAGTAGTAGTAGCTACACGTGTAGTAGTAGCTACTACACGTGTAGTAGTAGCTACTACACGTGTAGTAGTAGTAGCTACCTGCAGTAAGTTGTAGCTACACATGTAGTAGTAGCTACACGTGTAGTAGTAGTAGCTACATGCAGTAGTTGTAGCTACACATGTAGTAGTAGCTACACGTGTAGTAGTAGTAGCTACATGCGCTATGGGCCCCCGCACTTTCAAGGGCCCCGCGCTAAATGCTTTCAAGCTATCAATTCCGGTTCAGTGATTCTGCACTTGCTCTATCACTATAGTACTATACCGCCCTTCAACTTTGTATGAACGACTGGGCGTTTAAGGTGAGCGATTTGTCGTGTAATCTGGCTGTACAGCAAATTAAAAAAATATTTAGGACCCCTTTATAACAACATATGCTCCAGGCCCCGCACTAGCTTCATCCGGCACTGCCCAGAGATCCCCACCCCCCCCCCCCCCAATGGATTTGAGTTTCGTTCTGAGCGTGCGAAGGGGTTGCTCCACCTCTCCCACCGAGCTCCGAGTTCTTGGAAGCGACGCTCTTGCTACTTGTCGCCAGCCCGCCGGCAGCCAGCGAGGAATCCTGGCCAAAGCGGCACTGCTTCTCTAGAGTAGCGCTGCAGGCGGGCAACTTCGCCGAAAGCGCTTCACGGTGGGGGGGGGGGGGGGGGCTGCCTCGCTCGAGATGCTCTGGAACGCCTCCCAAGAACTTTGCGGACTTCTAACGGGAATCTCTGCCGACTCGGCCAAGGTCAATAGCTTTGTATGTCGGACGTCCAGCGAGCAAAATAAATACCCCCCCCCCCCACCCTTCTCCCGGGTCACCCCCCCAATCCCCAGCCCCTTCCCCCCCCCAAGCCCCCCAGCCCCCTCCCCCCCCAAGCCCACTCCCTCACCCGCCCCCCGGCTCTCACCAGGATGAGCTCGTTCTCCGACACCATCTCGCGGCTCCACTCGGTCTGCAGGCCGTCGCCCTTGAGTGGCAGCTGCACGCACTGCAGCTTGTCGTCTTTCTCCCACTTCACCACGCTCTGCGTGCAGGCAAGGGGCAGGGGCAGGGGGGTACCATCACCATCGTCGTCGTCATCGTCGTTACTGCTGCTCTTGTTGCCCCTATTGGCGAGGCCCGGCGACCGCAGGGCCGTTCGTCGGTGGCGTCGCAGAAGCGCGCGCGGTTCTAAGCCGCCGGCGGGCCCACGCCCTGGTTAACGCCTGAGGTGTCCGTTGATTCGCCGTGGATACGCTACGCTACGCGCCGTCGGCGTCGCTCGCAGCGGACGTTGAAGATCCCCGCGACGCCGTTCGAAACGAGGCGCAGGCCGGGGGCGTGATGGGGAGACGTCGCGGTCCGGATTGGCAAATGCGAACCGCGGCACATGGGATCACGTAGAGCAGCAGCAGCAGCAGCAGCAGCGACCATGGCCCCCCACTGGCATTAGACTTAATGCACCCACTCGCAGGCCTGGCACTGAATCACGTTGTGCCACACAGGGACTGCTGCCACTGGGGGTGCCCTTTGGATGCGATGCAAGTGGCTGATCGCGTGTAAAGTGCCCTGCGGTGGCACCTCATCCTGCAACTCATCGCTATTCTCAGTAACATCATCCTCCTCCATTCCTCCTCTTGCTCCACCCCTCCTCCTCCACCAACCCTCGTCCACTATCCCTCCTCTTCCTCCACCCCTCCTCCACCCCTCCTCCTCCTCCACCAACCCTCTTCCTCCACCCTCCTCCACCACCACCACCACCCCTCCTCGTCGTCTTACCTTCATCTTGCGTCCGTCCATAGTCTCCTCCTCGAACTCCTCGCCCACCTTGAAGTTGACCTCCGTGCTGCGGATGGAGGTCCACGTCTTGATGTAGAAGTTCTCTCCGTCCTGGCGAATCTCCACCGTGGGCTTCGCCGCCGCGGCCATCTTCCTGAGCATCACGTTGATGCCTGCGGCGACGATGATCATGACGACGATGATGATGGTGACGATTGTGATGATAACGATGATGATCATGATTACGATAGTGATGATGGATGATGATGATCATGACGACGATGATGGTGGTGATGATTGTGATGATAACGATGATGATCATGATTACGATAGTGATGATGGATGATGATAATCATCACCATCATGACGATGAAACCGATGATGATGATCATCATCATCATGACGACGATGATCGTGATGATCATGGTGACGACGATGATGCTCATGATGATGACGATCATGATGATAATCATGACGACGAAGATGCGGGTGATAATCAATGACCAAGACGATTATGACGATGATGATGATGATGATGGAGACGAATAAAGTAAAATTAGGTTTATCGACTATGCAGCGAACATCAGCATCAGGAAAAATGTTCACTCTGAGTCGTCACGCTGCACGTGCAGCTGTCGGCGGGCGCGCCTCTCCGCCACGGCGATGTGGGTCGCCGTTCACGGAGTCAGCAGCAGCATCATCATCATCTCGACCATAATCATCATCATCCACTGGGTCGTCACGTGACCTCAACTGACTCAATTGGGATTATACACAGCAGCAGCAATCATAGAAAACTTGGCAGGACCCTCCTGCAAGCATTCGCCACGAGACTCAGTCAGGTTCTTACTGGCTAAAGAAGTTCAATAATAATATTAACTCAAAATATAAAACGTGGTGCTGCTAGGGGAGCAGGTTGCCTTTAATTAAAGGGACACCTGCCACGCGTGCGTAGTCTGATCAGAGCCGTGCCGAGCATTGCGTGGGGTCAACAGAAGATCGGAGAGAGGAGACAGAGAGAAAGCCGAAGAGACACGGAGACACACAGAGACACCGGTACACGGAGATTCACAGACAGACGGAGGCGTGGAGACACAGAAACGAGCGGACACGGGGAGAGATCGAGACACTGAGACGTAGATACGCACACAGAGGTGTAGACAAACTGAGGGCTACAGCGGAGACACGCGCGCGGCAGGAGAGCTTGGCGCGTCTGATAGCACGGGACCATATTAAAGCTGCTCGCCCGAAACTGGGTTGTCCCGCTGCTGTTTTACACGGAGACAGATCGAGAGCTCGGGTGCCTGTAGTTTGTCGGCTGAGACTTCACTGCGACTCGTGCTAATGTGTAAGTGGGGGGGGGGGTCATATTGACCGCGGTGGAGACGCTGAGCCGACACCCCTGAGACAGCTGAGTTCGAATCCGTGGTTGAACCGCCCGTCCTTAAAACCGTGTGCTCGAGTGTGAGTGACGTGATGGTCTCAGCCAAGTCACGAATGACTTACGTGGAGACTCATAGACTCATAGCCTCACACAGAGACTCATCAACTCGCGTGGAGACCCATAGACTCGCACAGAGCTTGAGTCGTGATGAAATCGGCTCCACAGGCGTAGCGAGTTGGTGCGCCCGGCCAGCCATCCGTGGGCCACAGAATCCCTGTCGCCACGCATGGGAGACCCCGGCGAGTTTATATATATGGTTTTTTTTTGGGGGGGGCGGGGAGTTTCGCGAATCTCTGCGTGATCCACCAACCCTTGCCGCCGAAAGAAGCGCCGGGCATTTGCGGACACGCGTCGGCTCGCCCGCGTCCCTGCGACGCAGTGAGCAACGCCTCTCAATTGGCTCTCCGCGTGGCTATAAATGGAAGGACTCTCACGTTCGAGAAGACTGCAGGACCGCCGTCCATCATTCATCGATGCGTCGTCGTCGTCGTCGCCATCGTGATTCTTAGTTATTTACTGCACTGATCGAGAGCGATTGCTTGAGACGTTCGCAGACCGCATGGCAGGTACACTAATTGGCGATGCCGCTGCCAGTGGTGGCACAATCAACAACAACAACAGCAGCGACAGCAGCAGCAGCGGCAACAACGAGACTCGACTGGTTCTGTATGGCACCTCGGTTCATTAGCGCGGTTGGCTACGTACGGCACGAAAGAAGTTCAACATACGGACGGACATAACAGGCGACGTTTTAGGGCTACGGTCCGTCTTCGTGTGCTACGAAGCAGGGTCATTGCCCGAAACGTCGGCCAATTATATATTTTCCCTTCTTAAGGCCAGAGTGTTATGTTATAACGAAGCGTTTTTATTTATTTCACCAGGTAAGGCCCCCAAATGAGCTATAGAGCTCTTTGTCAGAAGCTACCTGGCCACAAATGAAGCTCAACGAAGTTGCTTATCATCATCATCATCACCATGTGGAATTTATAGCAGCCAAATACTCGAAACGTGTGATGTTGATTATAAATGTGGAGGGAAACCCCGGAGGACCAGGAGAAAAATCCACGCGACTATGAGGAGAGACACGCAAACTCCAAATATACAGCAGCAGGCGTCAGAGTCAGGATCGAACCCACGACCTCCTGCGTACCAGGCGAGGTAGTTAACATCTCCCTAGCCACCGTGATGATGATGATGATGACGATGAGAGAGAGACACGCAAACTCCAAATATACAGCAGCAGCAGCAGGCGTCAGAGTCAGGATCAAACCCACGACCTCCTGTATACCAGGCGAGGTAGTTAACATCTCCTAGCCACCGTGATGATGAGAGAGAGAGAGAGACACGCAAACTCCAAATATACAGCAGCAGGCGTCAGAGTCAGGATCGAACCCACGACCTCCTGCGTACCAGGCGAGGTTGTTAACCCTAGCCACCGTGATGATGATGATGAGAGAGAGAGAGAGACGCAAACTCCAAATATACAGCAGCAGGCGTCAGAGTCAGGATCGAACCCACGACCTCCTGTGTACCAGGCGAGGTAGTTAACATCTCTAGCCACCGTGATGCTGATGAGAGAGAGAGAGACACGCAAACTCCAAATATACAGCAGGCTTCAGGGTTCGGGATCGAACCCACGACCTCCTGTATACCAGGCGAGATAGTTAACATCTCCTAGCCACCGTGATGATGATGAGAGAGAGAGAGACACGCAAACTCCAAATATACAGCAGGCTTCAGGGTCGGGATCGAACCCACGACCTCCTGTATTCCAAGCGAGGAAGTTAACATCTCATCACCGTAAATGGTAGTACAGTACTACGTATTGAATTTGTAAACTTTCATCGCTATCAGTTTTCATGTAAAAAATAAAAATTGTAAAATAAAATTGTTTATAACGCAGTTTTTTTCCCGACTGTAGACGCCGTGGAGTTGAGGTGAATAATCCATTGGGAAATCTCATGGAGGGCCTTTCACCCCTGCCACAGTAGGGGGCGCAGTCGCCCACACACTGAAAACCCTGGTGGCGTTCATAATGAAGGGCTAAATCCGAATTGTACGTTCATTTATTTCCACGTGGAGCGAAACGTCGGACATCGTTCCGATTGGTGACCGGGCTGAGAACATCAACTCACGCGGCTGAGTCGCGAGTGGCTGACGCTCAAATTCTAGCACATGCAGGCATCCACACAGAGACACCTACACACATACAGAGACACCTACACCCACACAGAGACACCTACACACATACAGAGACACCTACACCCACATACAGAGACACCCACACACACACATACAGACACCTACACACACATACAGAGACACCTATACACATACAGAGACACCTACACCCACACAGAGACACCTACACACATACAGAGACACCTACACCCACACAGAGACACCTACACACATACAGAGACACCTACACCCACATACAGAGACACCCACACACACACATACAGACACCTACACACACATACAGAGACACCTACACCCACACAGAGACACCCACACACATACAGACACCCACACAAAGACACCTACATACATACAGAGACACCTACACACATGCAGACACCCACACACACACCGAGATACCTACACCCACACAGATACACCTACACACACATACAGACACCTACACACACGGAGAGACACCTACACACATACAGAGACACCAACACACACAGAGACACCTACACACATACAGAGATACCTACACACATACAGAGACACCCTACACACACAGCCCATACACATCCTACATGCACCCTACACACACACCATACACACACACACCCTGTACACACACCATACACACACACCCTACACACACACCATACACACACACCCTGTACACACACCCTGCACACACACTGTATACACACACCCTACACACACCATATACACACACACCCTGTACACACACCATACACACACACACCATACACACACCCTGTACACACACACACACACCCTGTACACACATACATACACACATACACACACACCCTACAGTCTACACATACACACATACACACACACCCTACACACACACACCCTCACACACACACCCTGTACACACACACACACACCCTACATACACACACCCTGTACACACATACACACACACCCTACACATACATACAAACATACACACACACATACCCTGTACACACACACCCCTGTACACACACACACACACCCTGTACACACACACACACCCTGTACACACACACCCTATACACACACCCTACATACACACACCATACAAACACACACACCCTGTACACACACCATACACACACACACCCTACACACACACACCATACACACACCCTACATACACAAACACACCATACACACACAGATACACACACAATACACACACCAAATATATTCACACACACGCTAGATACATACACACACACCCTACTACACACACACCCTGCACGCACCCAGCTCTTTGAGGTAGTCCTCGAACTTCTCGCTGCTCTTCATCTTCCACGTGCCCGAGAAACTCAACATCGTCGCTGCCTCCTGCACCTCCTCTCAGCTCCCGAGCTCTGACCTCCTGGATGCGCGCGCGTGGGGAGAGAGCTCGAGATGGGGGGGGGAGGCGACAGACTTCTCCGACGTCGAAATATACAGCCCCGAAGTATATCTCTCTCGCACTCTCTCTCCTGTTCGTCTGTCTCGCTCTGTTGTTCCCTCCTCTCTCTCCTCTGTCTCTCACGATCACTGCGCTCTCGAAGCGCGTGCGTCTCTCGCTGAGTCTCCGCTTGATGTTTTATACGAGAGAGTGCGAGCGCGCGCGTGCCCGTGTGTGTGTATGTCTGTGTGCGCGTGTGTGTCTGTGCGCGTGTATGTCTGTGTGCGCGTGTGTGTGTCTGTGTCTGTGTGCGCGCGTGTGTGTCTGTGCGCGTGCGTGAGTGTATCTGCGTGTGTGTGTGTGTGTCTGTGCGCGTGCGTGTCTGTGTCTGTGTGCGTGTGTGTGTGTCTGCGCGCGTGTGTGTCCGTGCGGATGATTGATGACGCCTGACCGCGAGGAGATGAAGGGGAGAGAGGTGGGTGGAGGGTGGGAAGGGACAAGGGGGCTGCGGGGAGCGGTGGGTGGTTGGTGAGTGCGAGCGAAATTAATTTGGGGAGGGGAGTGGGTCGGGGGGTACGAGAGGGAGAAGGAGTGGCAGAGAGGGAAGGTTGGTTCATGATACGGGTGAATGAGCGAGTGAATGAATGGGAGAATGAGTGAACGGCAGAGTGGAGGGCAAGGGATGAGGATGAACGCCATAGAGATGAATGAATTACCAATAATATAACATCGAATGAATGAATGGGTGAGCGAGTAAGGGAGGTTCCAGAATGTGATCGATACGTGTTATAGAATGAACGAGAATGAGAATGAATGAAAGAAGGGATTACAATGAGAGCCATGGTGGTGCTGCAATGAAGGAAGACAAGTCGGTATTGATTAACTCCACCAAACAATCAATGCATTGGTGAAGTGAGTCGCAGACAGAGGAGAGCAGTGGAGAGTGAGAGAATGAGTGGAGAGGAGAGGGCGAATGAGTGAAGAGTGCGGGAGGGAATGGAGAATGAAAGAGATATAGGGAATGAGTGGAGAGTGAGGAGAGAGGGAATGAGTGGAGAGGAGAGGGCGAATGAGTGAAGAGTGCGGGAGGGAATGGAGAATGAAAGAGATATAGGGAATGAGTGGAGAGTGAGAGAGAGGGAATGAGTGGAGAGTGAGAGAGGGAATGAGTGGAGAAAGAGGGAATGAGTGGAGAGTGATGGAGAGGGAATGAGTGGAGGGTGAGAGAGAGTGAATGAGTGGAAAGAGAGGAAATGAGTGGAGTGAGAGAGGGAATGAGTGGAGAGAGAGAATGAGTGGAGAGTGAGAGAGGGAATTAGTGGAGAATAAGAGAAGGAATGAGTGGAGAGTGAGAGAGAGGGAATAAGTGGAGAGAGCGAATGAGTGAAGAGTGCAGGAGGGAGTGGAGAATGAAAGAGGTATGGGAATGAGTAGAGAGTGTGAGAGGGAATGAGTGGAGAGAGAGAATGAGTGGAGAGTGAGAGAGGGAATGAGTGGAGAAGTGAGAGAGCAGGAATTAGTGGAGAGTGAGAGAGGAATGAGTGGAGAGTGAGAGAAGGAATGAGTGGAGAGTGAGAATGAGTGGAGAGTGAGAGAGGGAATGAGTGGAGAGTGAGAGAGAGGGAATGAGTGGAGAGTGAGAGAGAGGGAATGGAGTGGAGAGTGAGAGAGAGGGAATGAGTGGAGAGAGAGGGAATGAGTGGAGAGTGAAAGAGAGGGAATGAGTGGAGAGTGAGAGAGGGAATGAGTGGAGAGAGAGAGGGAATGAGTGGAGAGTGAGAGAGAGGGAATGAGTGGAGAGTGAGGGAATGAGTGGAGAGTGAGAGAGAGGAATAAGTGGAGAGTGAGAGAGGAATGAGTGGAGAGTGAGAGAGGGAATGAGTGGAGAGTGAGAGAGGAAATGAGTGGAGAGTGAGAAAGGGAATGAGTGGAGAGTGAGAGAGAGGGAATGAGTGGAGAGTGGAGAGGGGGAATGAGTGGAGAGTGAGAGAGAGGGAATAAGTGGAGAGAGCGAATGAGTGAAAAGTGCAGGAGGGAGTGGAGAATGAAAGAGGTATGGGAATGAGTAGAGAGTGTGAGAGGGAATGAGTGGAGAGAGAGAATGAGTGGAGAGTGAGAGAGGGAATGAGTGGAGAGTGAGAGAGCAGGAATTAGTGGAGAGTGAGAGAGGGAATGAGTGGAGAGTGAGAGAAGGAATGAGTGGAGAGTGAGAATGAGTGGAGAGTGAGAGAGGGAATGAGTGGAGAGTGAGGAGGAGGGAATGAGTGGAGAGTGAGAGAGAGGGAATGAGTGGAGAGTAAGAGAGAGGGAATGAGTGGAGAGAGAGGGAATGAGTGGAGAGTGAGAGAGAGGGAATGAGTGGAGAGTGAGAGAGGGAATGAGTGGAGAGGAGGGAATGGAGTGGAGAGTGAGAGAGAGGGATGAGTGGAGAGTGAGGGAATGAGTGGAGAGTGAGAGAGAGGAATAAGTGGAGAGTGAGAGGGGAAAAGAGTGGAGAGGTGAGAGAGGGAATGAGTGGAGAAGTGAGAAGAGGAAATGAGTGGAGAGTGAGAAAGAGGAATGAGTGGAGAGTGAGAGAGAGGGAATGAGTGGAGAGTGAGAGAGGGAATGAGTGGAGGAGTGAGAGAGAGGGAATGAGTGAAGAGTGAAGAGTGAATGAGTGGGAGGTGAGAGAGGGAATGAGTGGAGTGTGGAGAGAGGAATGAGTGGAGAGTTAGAGAGGGAATGAGTGGAGAGAGAGGAATGAGTGGGAGAGTGAGAGAGGAATGAATGGAGATTGATATAGAGAGATGGGAGAGTGGAGGTGATAGAGGAAATGAGTGGAGAGTGAGAAGGGAATGAGTGGAGAGTGCTATTCTGAGTGGAGAGGGAGGGAATGAGTGGGAGTGAGAGAGGAATGAGTGGAGAGTGAGAGTAGGGGAATGAGTGGAGAGTGGGAAAGGGAATGAGTGGAAGAGAGAAGAGAATGAGTGGAAGTGAGAGAGGGAATTAATGGGAGAAGAAAGAGGGAATGAGTGGAGAGTGAGAGAGAGAAAGTGGAGAGTGAGAGAGAGACTGAGTGGAGAGTGAGGAGGAATAAGTGGAGAGTGAGAGAGGAGAATGAGTGGAGAGTGAGAGAGGGAATGAGTGGGAGAGTGAGAGAGGGAATGAGTGGAGAGTGAGATGAGTGGAGAGTGAGAGAGGAATGAGTGGAGAGTGAGAGAGGGAATGAGTGGAGTGGAGAGGGAATGAATGGAGAGAAGAAAGAGGAATGAGTGGAGAGTGAGAGAGGGAATGAGTGGAGAGAGGGAATGAGTGGAGGGTGGAGGAGGGAATGAGTGGAGAGTGCGGGAATGAGTGGAGAGTGAGAGATAGGGAATGCGTGGAGAGTGAGAGAGGGAATGAGTGGAGAGTTGAGAGAGGAATGAGTGGAGAGTGAGAGAGGGAATGAGTGGAGAGTGAGAGAGAGGTAATGAGTGGAGAGTGAGAGAGAGGGAATGAGTGGAGAGTGAGAGAGGGAATGAGTGGAGAGAGAGAGGAATGAGTGGAGAGTGAGAGAGAGGGAATGAGTGGAGAGTGAGGGAATGAGTGGGAGAGTGAGAGAGAGGATAAGTGGAGAGTGAGAGAGGGAATGAGTGGAGAGTGAGAGAGGGAATGAGTGGAGAGTGAGAGAGGAAATGAGTGGAGAGTGAGAAAGAGAATGAGTGGAGAGTGAGAGAGAGGGAATGAGTGGAGAGTGAGAGAGGGAATGAGTGGAGAGTGAGAGAGAGGGAATGAGTGAAGAGTGAAAGAGGGAATGAGTGGAGAGTGAGAGAGGGAATGAGTGGAGAGTGAGAGAGGGAATGAGTGGAGAGTTAGAGAGGAATGAGTGGAGAGAGAGGGAATGAGTGGAGAGTGAGAGAGGGAATGATGGAGAGTGAGAGAGAGGGAATGAGTGGAGAGTGAGAGAGGAATGAGTGGAGAGTGAGAAGGGAATGAGTGGAGAGTGAGAGAGGGAATGAGTGGAGAGTGAGAGTAGGGGAATGAGTGGGGGAGTGAGAAAGGGATGAGTGGAGAGTGAGAGAGGGAAATGAGTGGAAAGTGAGAGAGGGAATGAATGGAGAGGAAGAAAGAGGGAATGAGTGGAGAGTGAGAGAGAGGAATAAGTGGAGAGTGAGAGAGAGAATGAGTGGAGAGTGAGAGAGGGAATAAGTGGAGAGTGAGAGAGAGGGAATGAGTGGAGAGTGAGGAGAGGGACTGAGTGGAGAGTGAGAGAGGGAATGAGTGGAGAGTGAGATGAGTGGAGAGTGAGAGAGGGAATGAGTGGAGAGTGAGAGAGGGAATGAGTGGAAAGTGAGAGAGGGAAATGAATGGAGAGGAAGAAAGAGGGAATGAGTGAGAGTGAGAGAGGGCATGAGTGGAGAGAGAGGAATGAGTGGAGAGTGAGAGAGAGAGGAATGAGTGGAGAAGTGCGGGAATGAGTGGAGAGTGAGAGATTGGGAATGAGTGGAGAGAGAGAGAGGAATGAGTGGAGAGTGAGAGAGGGAATGAGTGGAGGAGTGAGAGAGGGAATGAGTGGAGAGTGAGAGAGAGGTAATGAGTGGAGAGTGAGAGAGAGGGAATGAGTGGAGAGTGAGAGATGGAATGAGTGGAGAGTGAGAGAGGGAATGAGTGGAGAGTGAGAGAGAGGGAATGAGTGGAGAGTGAGAGAAGGAATGAGTAGAGAGTGAGAGAGAGGGAATGAGTGGAGAGTGAGAGAGAGAAATGAGTGGAGAGTGAGGAATGAGTGGAGGGTGAGAGAGAGGGAATGAGTGGAGAGTGAGAGAGGGAATGAGTGGAGAGAGAGAGGGAATGAGTGGAGAGTGAGAGACAGGGAATGAGTGGAGAGTGAGAAAGGGAATGAGTGGAGAGTGGAGAGAGGGAATGAGTGGAGAGTGAGAAAGGGAATGAGTGGAGAGTGAGAGATGAGGGAATGAGTGAAGAGTGAATGAGGTGGAGAGTGAGAGAGGGAATGAGTGGAGATTGAGAGAGGGAATGAGTGGAGCGTTAGAGAGGTAATGAGTGGAGAGAGAGGGAATGAGTGAAGAGTGAGGGAGGGATTGAGTGGAGAGTGATAGAGAGGGAATGAGTGGAAAGAGAGGAATGAGTGGAGTGAGAGAGGGAATGAGTGGAGAGAGAGAATGAGTGGAGAGTGTAGAGAGGGAATGAGTGGAGAGTGAGTGGAAATGAGTGGAGAGTCAGAAAGGGATGAGTGGAGAGTGAGAGAGAAGGAATGAGTGGAGAGTGAGAGAGGGAATGAGTAGAAAGTGAGATTGGGAATGAATGGAGAGGAGGAAGAGGGAATGAGTGGAGAGTGAGAGAGAGGAATAAGTGGAGAGTGAGAGAGGGAATGAGTGGAGAGTGAGAGAGGGAATGAGTGGAGAGGAGAAGAGGGAATGAGTGAAGAGTGAAGAGGTGGATGAGTGGAGAGTGAGGGAGGGAATGAGTGGAGAGTGAGAGAGGGAATGAGTGGAGAGTTAGAGAGGATGAGTAGAGAGAGAGAATGAGTGGAGATGAGAGAGGATTGAGTGGAGAGTGGGGAGAGGGAATGAGTGGAGAGGTGAGAGAGGGAGGAATGAGTGGAGAGTGAGAGAGGAAATGAGTGGAGAGTGAGGAAAGGGAAGAGTGGAGAGTGAGAGAGAGGGAATGAGTGGAAAGTGAGAGAGAGGGAATGAGTGGAGAGTGAGAGAGGAAATGAGTGGAGAGTTGAGAGAGAGGGAATGAGTGGAGAGTGATAGAGAGGGAATGAGTAGAGAGTGAGAGAGATGGAATGAGTGGAGAGTGATTGAGGAATGAGTGGAGAGTGAGAGAGAAGGAATGAGTGGAGAATGAGAGAGGAAATAGAGTGGAGGGTGAGAGAAAGGAATGAGTGGAGAGTGAGAGAGAGGGAAAGAGTGGAGAGTGAGAGAGGGAATGAGTGGAGAGTGAGAGAGAGGGAATGAGTGGAGAATGAGAGAGGAAATGAGTGGAGGGTGAGAGAGAAGGAATGAGTTGGAGAGGTGAGAGAGAGGGAATGAGTGGAGAGGAGAGAGAGGGAATGAGTGGAGAGTGAGAAAGAGGAATGTTTGGAGAGAACGACAGGTTGAGGTGTGTGGAGAAAGCGGCGTGTGTGGCGTGGTACCATTGGACCTTTTGTTGGACGCGGGGAGCGACTGAGTGCCAAGCGTGAGACTGGGGATGTGAGACTGAGTGTGAGTGACTGTGAGTGACTGTGAATGACTGAGTGTGTGAGTGGCTGTGTGAGTGGCTGTGTGAGTGACTGTGAGTGACTGTGAGTGACTGAGTGTGTGAGTGACTGTGTGAGTGACTGTGAATGACTGAGTGTGAGACTGAGTGTGAGCGACTGTGAGTGACTGTGAGCGGCTGTGTGAGTGACTGTGTGAGTGACTCTGAGTGACTGAGTGTGTGAGTGGCTGTGTGAGTGACTGTGTGAGTGACTGTGAATGACTGAGTGTGTGAGACTATGTGAGTGACTGTGTGAGTGACTGTGAGTGACTGAGTGTGTGAGTGGCTGTGTGAGTGACTGTGTGAGTGACTGTGAATGACTAAGTGTGTGAGACTGTGTGAGTGACTGTGTGAGTGACTGTGTGTGTGAGTGGCTGTGTGAGTGACTGTGTGAGTGACTCTGAGTGACTGAGTGTGTGAGTGGCTGTGTGAGTGACTGTGTGAGTGACTGTGAATGACTGGGTGTGTGAGACTGTGTGAGTGACTGTGTGAGTGACTGTGACTGAGTGTAAGACTGTGTGAGTGACTGTGACTGAGTGTGAGACTGTGTGAGTGACCGTGTGAGTGACTGAGTGTGAGACTGTGTGAGTGACTGTGAGTCACTGAGTGTGTGAGTGACTGAGTGTGAGACTGTGTGAGTGACTGTGACTGAGTGTGAGACTGTGTGAGTGACTGTGAGTGACTGTGAGTGACTGTGAGTGACTGAGTGTGAGACTGTGTGAGTGACTGTGAGTGACTGAGTGTGTGAGTGGCTGTGTGAGTGACTGTGTGAGTGACTGTGAATGACTAAGTGTGTGAGACTGTGTGAGTGACTGTGTGAGTGACTGAGTGTGAGACTGTGTGAGTGACTGTGTGAGTGACTCTGAGTGACTGAGTGTGTGAGACTGTGTGAGTGATTGTGACTGAGTATGAGACTGTGTGAGTGACTGTGAGTGACTGTGAGTGACTGTGACTGAGTGTGAGTGACTGTGACTTACTGTGTGAGTGACTGTGGCTGAGTGTGAGACTGTGTGAGTGACTGTGAGTGACTGTGTGAGTGACTGTGACTGAGTGTGAGACTGTGTGAGTGACTGTGAGTGACTAAGTGTGAGACTGTGTGAGTGACTGTGAATAACTGTGAGTGACTGAGTGTGAGACTGTGTGAGTGACTGTGACTGAGTGTGAGACTGTGTGAGTGACTGTGTGAGTTACTGTGAGTGACTGTGACTGAGTGTGAGTGACTGTGACTGAGTGTGAGACTGTGTGAGTGACTGTGAGTGACTGAGTGTGAGACTGTGTGAGACTGCGTGAGTGACTGTGAGTAACTGTGAGTGACTAAGTGTGAGTGTGAGTGACTGTGACTGTGTGAGTGACTGTGAGTGACTGTGTGAGTGACTGTGTGAGTGACTGTGAGTGACTGTGACTGAGTGTGAGACTGTGTGAGACTGCGTGAGTGACTGTGAGTAACTGTGAGTGACTAAGTGTGAGTGTGAGTGACTGTGACTGTGTGAGTGACTGTGAGTGACTGAGTGTGAGACTGTGTGAGTGACTGTGTGAGTGACTGTGAGTGACTGAGTGTGAGACTGTGTGAGTGACTATGTGAGTGACTGTGAGTGACTGAGTGTGAGACTGTGTGAGTGACTGTGTGAGTGACTGTGTGAGTGACTGTGTGAGTGACTGTGACTGAGTGTGAGACTGTGTGAGTGACTGTGTGAGTGACTGTGAGTGACTGAGTGTGAGACTGTGTGAGTGACTGTGACTGAGTGTGAGTGACTGTGTCTCTATAGTGCACCGTGCCGTCCTTCATAGGCGCCGCTCGTCAGCGCCACTTGCCCCATCGGCCGGCGCAAGGCAAGACGGTGGTGGGGTGGGTGGGTGTGGATCTTTGTCTTTGTGTCGTCTGTGCGAGCGTGTCTGGCAAAACAACCCCCGCCTCGCTGGGGTGGCAGACGGCGCTGAGTCGCTGTGAGCAGCGCCGTCAGTGGGAGGGAGGGAGGGAAGGGGCGGATTACCCCCCGTGTCACCCATGCTCCGGTCCATCCGTGGAGAGGAGAGGGACTGGCAACCCCTCCTCCCCCCGGCCTTTAATTTCACTCAAGCAGAGAATCCCACTAAGAATGTGCCAGGGTGAGAGTGGGGGGGGGGGGGGGAGACATGCGTCTATGACCTCCCCCCACCACCACCACCACCACCACCACCCCCCATGGGGGGCTGATGGGGGGGCTGACCCCCCCCAACCCCACAACTGGGATCCTGCAGACGCTTCCACGACGGCTGGAACCACGTGGCTTTGTGACACCCCCCGGCTGGGAGAGCCGTGGCTACCACTTGCACGTGACAGCTCGTGTGTGCTGTGTATGGGGGGGGGGTGATGTCTTTATTATGCATATGAGTGAATTATGCATGTGGGTGCATTATGTGTATGGGTGTATTGTGTATATTTTATGTAAATTAGTATATTATCCACTTGCCTTTTTGCCGGACGGGTGTATTGCAGTAAACCTGATACTTGCAAGCGAAAATCAGACCGCGACGTGATATATCCATTGCATCAATTCGCGTGCAATTTGTAAGGGCGCGGTGTCACAGACCGATTTCATTTAAAGGTTATAATCCCTTGTTCATCGTGACGTCCTTTTTACTTCGGTGTCTCAACAATAGCGTCACGGAGATCACGTGATGACGTGAGGGTTCTGCCTTTGTGGAGAGGGTTGTGAGTTGACGCCGAGGAGGGGGGAGGAGGCGCCTCGCCCCCCCCCCCCCCCCATGTGGAGTGCCGTCACCCGCTCATGATTATTAATTAGGGGGGGGGGTCCATGTGGAGGACGTCACCTGTTCATGAGTATTAATGAGGGGGGCAGGCCGACGTGGAGTGTCGTCACGCGCGGGACACACGGACATGCTTGGCTCATTATAGTCGTAAGTATTGTGAGTATATTGCATAGATAACATCTCGCCATGGTGGGGAGATGTTATCTGCCTCGCCTGGAACACAGGAGCGTGTGGGTTCGATCCCGACCCTGACGCCTGCTGTATATTTGGAGTTTGCGTGTCTCTCTCTCTCATCATCATCATCACGGTGGCTAGGAGATGTTAACTACCTCGCCTAGCACGCAGGAGGTCGTGGGTTCGATCCCGACACTCACGCCTGCTGCTGTATATTTGGAGTTTGCGTGTCTCTCTCTCTCTCTCATCATCATCACGGTGGCTAGGAGATGTTAACTACCTCGCCTGGTATGCAGAAGGTTGTGGGTTCGATCCCGACCATGACGCCTGCTGCTGCTGTTATATTTGGAGTTTGCGTGTCTCTCTCTCTGTCATCATCATCACGGTGGCTAGGAGATGTTAACTACCTCGCCTGGTACTCAGGATGTCGTGGGTTCGATCCCGACCATGACGCCTGCTGTATATTTGGAGTTTGTGTGTGTGTCTCTCTCTCATCATCATCACGGTGGCTCGGAGATGTTAACTACCTCGCCTGGTACGCAGGATGTCGTGGGTTCGATCCCGACCATGACGCCTGCTGCTGTATATTTGGAGTTTGTGTGTCTCTCTCAATCTCCCCGTGGTCGCGTGGATTTTTCTCCGAGTCCTCCGATTTTCCCCTCCACATTTAGAAGCGTCGCACAGAAGGGACAACCGATGTCGGTCCACGCTTCGCTGCGCTGAAATAATTCTGCTGGCGAGCCGCGGGGTACGAGACTCCTGCTCGACGCCCACGGGAACGGAGTCTCGCAACGTTTAGTCATTCGTGCGGTGATCCACCAATCCCCTGGCCGCGTGCAGCGTAGCCACCGCCGCCTGCGCTGACTCGTCCGCACTCACGCACGTCTGGGCTCACAGCGGAGGGAGCCGCGCTGAGACGTCGCTGAACGCGTGCGGTGTTCGCACTATAACGCGTTTTCGCCACGGCGCAGTTCTTGCATGCGAGAACACTTTTTGCGCAACGCAGAACACGCGCCCGTTACAACGTGTAACGCGCCCCGTTACAACGTGTAACGCACCCGTTACAACGTGGAACGCGAACGTTACAACGTGGAACGCGCCCCGTTACAACGCGGAACACGCCCCGTTACAACGCGAAACGAGCCCGTTACAACGTGGAACGCGCCCGTTACAACGTGGAACTCGCTCCGTTACAACATGGAACGCGCCCGTTACAACGTGGAACACGCCTGTTACAACGCGGAACACGCCCGTTACAACGTGTAACGCGCCCCGTTACAACGTGTAACGCGCCCCGTTACAACTCGAAACACGCCCCGTTACAACGTGGAACACGCCCGTTACAACGCGAAACGCGCCCCGTTACAACGCGAAACGCGCCCCGTTACAACGCCCACCGTTCACAACGCGGTTTCTGAGCGGCCGACGACGAGCTACGGTCTAACTACGGTATGAGCGGCACGATGCTACACTACGCGGAGTGGCTGCAGGCTGATTTTCCAGCGCAAATTGTGATTCGGTGACTCGGCAATCCCTCGCTGAACGCGTGTTTTTTTTTCACTTAGCGCGGCACTTTTCAGGAACGCATCACCCGCGTTAAACGAGGGATTGCCCGAATCCCACCGGGTGATGCTCTGCCCCCTTTTCGCGTGTGGGGGTTGGCTTCGGAGCTTCCCAAGAGGAGGAGCAGGAGGAGGAGAAGAGAACGAATGGAGAACAAAGCGAGGAGGAGGAGGGGATCACAGCGAACGGAACTCGTCGCTCGATGGGTTAATGACGCGAGAAGTGCCAGACGGGAATTCACCTCGGGCTGAAGGGGGGGGGGGGGCTAGGGGGGGTTGTGGAGGTGGGAGGGGGGGCAGCTGCATCTTGCAGGGAATGTTACATTCCTACCCAAATATTCTCTCCCTCTCCTCACTCTCACAGCTTCTCCCCTCTTCGTTATCTCTTCCCTATGCGTCACGTTTTAATATCCATACTTCTCCTTGGCTCTCTGTCTCTCTGTCTCTTTTTTTACGATCAGAGGAAACAAGAAGATGCTCGGTGTAGTCGGCACTTTGCTCCGTTCATCATTTCGGTTTTTTTGTCTCTCTGTCTCTCTGTGTCTCTCTGTCTCTCTGTGTCTCTCTCTGTCTCTCTCTCCCTGTGTCTCTGTGTCTCTGTCTCTCTGTGTGTGTGTGTCTCTCTCTGTCTCTCTGTGTTTCTCTGTCTCTCTCTCTGTGTCTCTCTCTCTCTCTGTGTGTCTCTCTCTCTCTGTCTCTCTGTGTCGCTCTCTGTCTCTCTCTCCCTGTGTCTGTCTTTCTGTCTCTCTCTGTGTGTGTGTGTCTCTCTCTCTCTGTCTCTGTGACTCTCTGTCTCTCTCACTGTCTCTCTCTCTCTGTGTGTGTCTCTCTCTGTCTCTCTGTCTCTCTCTGTCTCTCTCTCCCTGTGTCTGTCTCTCGGTCTCTCTCTGTGTGTGTGTCTCTCTCTCTCTGTATCTCTCTGTGTCTCTCTGTGTCTCTCTACCTGTGTCTCTGTCTCTCTGTCTCTCTCTCTGTGTCTCTCTCTCTATCTCTGTCTCTCTCTCTCTGTCTCTCTCTCTGTGTCTCTCTCTCTCTGTCTCTCTCTCTCTCTCTGTCTCTCTCTGTCTCTCTCTCTCTCTCTCCTGTCTCTCTCTGTCTCTCTCTCTGTCTCTCTCTCTGTCTCTCTCTGTCTCTCTCTCTGTGTCTCTCTCTGTCTCCCTCTTCTCGAATGGCTGCAGTGGTTGCGCTCCATTGCAGAGTGCGGGGGGAGGAGGGCGACGGCGGCGGGGGGGATGGGGGGAGGCAGTGATCACAGGGCGTGGGTGGCAGTCGGGAATGGGAGGTTGGTGGAGGGGGGGCGGACGTGGGAGATGCGGGGGGGGGGGGGCAGATGGCCTGGGGGCCTCCATATCCTCAGCAGTGTTGGGTGGGTGGGGTGACGGGGTGATGATGGCGAAGTGTGTGGTGGTAATGGTGGATGAGTGGATGAAGAGGAGTGAGTGGTTGTGGGAGATGCAGGCACAGACGAGAGAGAGAGAGAGGAGCGAGCGAGAGGGATGCGCGCGTGAAGATTTGCAGGAAAGGGGGCAACAGGAAGACAGAGAGATAGGAGATTTTAAAACAAGAGCGAGGAGGAGGAGGGTGGTGGTGGAGGAGGAGGAGAGATACGCCCCGATATAAAGCGATCGACGGAACTACAAAGGCGCTGCGAGCCACACAAAAGGCTGCGATCCTCAGCGCATCGCAGCCTCAAGAAGCCGCTCCCACACACACAAACACACAGAAGGCACAGGGCCCCCCCGTGTAGCCCTGTAACAGACTGTTGGGGCAATCGCTGCAAGCGAACAGCTACGAAGGCTAGCACCACACGCGCGGCCGCCTTTGTTTCCCCACTGGCGATGTTTACACGCCGCACCAGGTGCTAATTTGAGGCTGAGTCGACCTACGGGAAAGCCCAGGACCGCTTCAGATAATCGTCACTGGGTGTTAAATGCCGAGTGCGGGAATCGAACCCGGGTCGCCGGGTTCGTAGCGCAACGCGCTAACCGCTGCGCCCTCCCCCACCTTCCCCCCCCACCTTCCCCCCCCCCCACCTTCCCCCCCCACCTTCCCCCCCCACCTTCCCCCCCCACCTTCCCCCCCCACCTTCCCCCCCCCACCTCCCCCCCCCACCTTCCCCCCCCCCCACCACACATCCACTCCCCCGCCACCCTCCTCCTACCATCTCCACCCCCGCCCCTTGTTCTATTAAATTTTCTCGGCACCAAAAGGCGAAATGAAATCTTGGGGACGGTCATTTATTTATTTCGAGCTGGGAGCCAAGACACGAGGAGGCTGGTTGGGCGGTAGCGACGGGGGGGGGGGGAGGGGGGTCACGCGCGTGGTGAGGCTGGCCGGGCTTGTTGGGAGGCGCGAGGTGCTGGGGCCAGACCCAGGGGCCACGGCGTCCGTGATGGAAGCTCGCCCTGACCCATCACCCACGCAGCCTCCTCACCCCCCACTGCCCCCCAACTGGCGACTATCTAACGGGCCACGGAGGCCATTGCCGATGAGACCCGGAGGAAGTCAAAAACAGGACGCATGTTTTAATCCGCGGGACCGCATGCCAACGCTATAGCCCAACGTTGGGCCGACGTTGATGCAGCAGTTCCAGCCGCATGCCGACGTTGGGTCAACTTTGGCGTGTTTTACCTGGGAAGCCTCCGCACAAAGCTATCGAACGGCTTCATCACCTCCATATCCACGTACACAACGTTCCCAATGTCACCTCGCCATGTGCAAGACGAATAACGAGCAAGTATTGGTTGCAACCATTTACCCGGGGAAATCCGCTGAGATGGAATGCAGGGCGTACCCGTGGATTGTTTTATCGCGACACGAGTGATGGCTACAGATTAGCGAGGCTTTCATCTAGCAGTGGATAGATCATGGCTGCTGCTGCTGATGATGATGGTGAGATTCAGGACGCTGTTGTGTAACAGGGAGTCCAAAATGACAAATGAAACTCATTTCCCGGAAAGTTCCCAGGTTGCAACTTCCAGCGATTGCATAGAATCTGACTACTGCAACATGTCGGTTTTTTTTTAAACTTGATTTGCTACGAAGGGCCATTGCCCGAAACGTCACCTATTGTATATTCTTTCCCTGTTAAGGCCACAATCACAGTGTGTCATTGACGAATGTGTAGAGGTTGTTGTTGTTGTTGCTACCAGCTGCATTGGTTTAATACGAGCAACGCTCTCTGAACCAATTTCGACATTCACTTCCTCATCAGCAGTCAGGCTCGCTTAAACCAATGCTGGTGACCTGTCAGATGTCATCGGCAAGGGACCTGTCTTTTAAATATGGGTCCGAGTTCTAAGTGCATTTTTTGTTCGCCGATAAAATATAAAGGTCATGCCGTGTTCGTCCAACCTTTTCGCGATTAGTATCGGGTTTTTTTTCGGAAGGATCTATGCGGTGGGTTTCCACTGATCAGATTGATTAATTTTTCTAATTATTTTAATCGAATTACGGGCACTTGTCCCAATATTAAACAAAAGTTAATTGAAAATCCATAAACGAATTCCTTGGGTGGAGCGGTGGCGCAGTAGTTGGACGCAATGCGCTCCGAACCCAGCGGACTGAGGGTTCGATTCCGGGCCACGGCTAACATCAGTGGCCCGGTGATATCTGAATCGTTCCTGTCCTGGGCACCGACCTCTCTCATCGACAGCAACCCGCACCGACCAGCGCGGTGAAGTATGGCCGAGCACATCTCGCGACCGACAAGACGTGTAGGGAGGCCTTCATCCAGCAGTGGATTGACAAAAGGGGGCTATGAATCAACTCATTGAGCGCATCCTGTCTGCCCCCCCACCCCGACTCCACCCCTCCCCCCACTCCTCCTCCATCCCTCCCTGACTCCCTCCCCCCAACATATCGCTGTTAAATTCCCAATCGTGGCCCCAGGGCAGTGGTCCATCAGGGTGACGGGTGTGCTCACGTTGCGTTCACGCGACCTCGCCGTAGCGAGGTCTGTAAGATGGGGTACTCCAGTCAAGAAACAATAACCTGCTCTGGTAACAACAATGAAGGAGAGAAAAAAAACCATGCATACGCCTGGATTCTGGAGCGTTTTCCCAACGTGCGGTTTTGTTCTAGGAAGTAATTTGTTGTTGTTGTTGTTTTTCTTAGTTGGTTGGCGAGTAACCCCATGCAGGAAGAAGTATGGAGGCTCAACTCCGTTGGCACGGATGGAACAAAAAAACTGCAAAGAGTCGTGGACAGCCCGACGCTTGTGAATGAATAACACCAAGCGACAGAAGGAAGAACACGTGGATCGGAGGACACAGGCAGCAAGTTCCAGACATCGCATTGAATGTTCATAGAAGTCGGGCTTGGGCAGGAAAACGTGATGATGATGATGCTCGCGAAATTCACGTGACACTAAATACGTTTGAAGGATGTATTGACACCCTGAACGCCCTTCATCAACCGAGATGCTCCATCTCCAAGAATTATCCAGGTGAAGTGTTTTAATGAATTAAACTTGGGGAGCCTTTGTCCCAAGTGACGTCTGGGGGCCCTGATTTTTTTTTAAAGCGCTTCAATTCAAATTAAACGGCACTTGCTATGTCACGTGGGATGTGTTTGCATTCATCAAACCGCAGCAGAACATCAACAGGCCGATGGGCCGCATCTTCTTCGTGAATGGTCAAATGAAATACACCGACCACACACAGTACGTGTGTTGAACTTCCTTCGCACCGTACGTAGCCAACCGTGCTAACTCGGAGGTGTGACGGAGCCTCACGACGGAGTCGCAGCCGAAGTCGGGAGCGCGCCCGAGAAGGACGACCGCTGTGCGTGATGACGTCAGCATGGGGAGGGTGGCCTTCATCCAGCAGTGGATAGACCAACGGCTGACAGATATCTGAGCAAATGACACCGATTCCCCGCGTAGCCTTAACAGACTGTTGGGGCAAGTGCTGTTCGCGAGCACTTTTGAAGGCCAGCAGCACGCCCGACCGCATTTTGTTTACACAGTAAACCAGGCGATGTTTAAACAGTAAACCAGGTACTCATTTGAGGCTGAGTCGACCTAGGGGAAGCCCGGGACCGGTTTCGGATAATTGTCACCGGTGATGGCCGTGAGCGGCAATCGAACTCGGGTCGCTGGGTTCGTAGCACAGCGCGTGAACTGCTACAGCACCGCTCCCATCTATCTGAGCTCACACACACACACACACCCTTACACACACACACCCTACACACACCCGACACACACACCCTACACACACACCCTACACACACACCCTACACACACCCGACACACACACCCTATACACACCCTACACACACCCTGCACACACCCGACACACACCCTATACACACCCTACACACACCCTGCACACACCCTACACACACCCTATACACACCCTGCACACACCCTACACACACCCTACACACACCCTGTACACACCCTACACACACCCTGCACACACACCCTGCACACACACCCTGCACACACACCCTACACACACCCTGCACACACACACCCTACACACACCCTACACACACTCACACCCTACACACACCCTACACACACCCTACACACACACCCTACACACACCCTACACACACCCTATACACACACACACAACCACACGATGAGACAACGAGAAATCTGACTTCCTCTGGCCATTAGTAGTGGGGTGCGTGGGGGGGGGAGGCGGGAGGAGGCGGGGCTGCCCCTTAGCCCGACCGCTTTCATCTCCCCGCTAATGGTTTGCAGCAGGCTGCGTGCTTTTGGCTCGCGGCTGGCGGGCGGCCGGATCCCTCGTGCGAACCCAGCCCAGAAACTCGCCCTCCCAGTAGCTCCCTGCACGAGAGGGGAGGGGGGGGCAAGAGGGGTGGGGGGAATGGCCGGGAGATTAATTAATTAATTAGAGGAAGGCGACACAAAGGCAGGGAGGGGGAAGCACTGCTGCTGTTGCTGCTCCTGCTGCTCCGTGTGGAGTGCGGAGCGCAGGATGGAGGTCGCGAGCAAGACGTGGAGATGAGAAGCACGGGGGGGGGGGGGGGTGGGGTGGGGGATGGAGGAGGGGGGTCTTAGCCAAGACAATATACGCTATAGCACTACCGCTAACCCTAACCAACTCAATTCTAGATTTGAAGCTTTCGTGACTGCAGGAATCCATACTCTTTGGTTCTTTCGGTAAAGTCACGTAGGTAGAAATAGAAAATAAATCACGACGTTTCGGGCGCAACACGAGCGTCCGTCATCAACCAACTCGCCAAACGGGCCATCAGCACTCGCCTATTGGCCAGTTAGTCACTAGCCCTCGTGCCACCGAGCGTCAGAACAAACCTTGTGGCCAACCAGTCGGTGGCATGAGAACATCCCCGAAGCTGGACTCCCATCGCCAATGAGATCGTCTTCGACTACCGAGCCAGCTCAGCCACCGGATCGAGCGTCAAGCCTCTAGCACTTGCCTACTGCCCAACCAGCCACTGCTAACTGTCCAGTCAGTCACGAGTACGTGACTTAAGATATCCAAGCAGCAACTAACCAGAACTGTCCATAACTAGCCAGTCACCCAAGCAGGAACTAATAACTCGCACTACGCCTAGCCTGAACTAGCCAGCCAGACACTAGTACTACCCCTGGCTCTATCACACTAGCCAGTCAGTCACTAGTACTACCACTAGCTCTATCACACTAGCCAGCCAGTCACTAGTACTACCCCTGGCTCTATCACACTAGCCAGTCAGTCACTAGTACTACCACTAGCTCTATCACACTAGCCAGTCAGTCACTAGTACTAGACCTAGCTCTATCACACTAGCCAGTCAGACACTAGTACTACCACTAGCTCTATCACACTAGCCAGTCAGACACTACTACTACCACTAGCACTATCGCACTAGCCAGTTAGACACTACTACTACCACTAGCACTATCACACTAGCCAGTCAGACACTAGTACTACCACTAGCACTATCAGATTAGCCAGCCAGACACTAGTACTACCCCTGGCTCTATCATACTAGCCAGCCAGTCACTAGTACTACCCCTGGCTCTATCACACTAGCCAGTCAGACACTAGTACTACCACTAGCTCTATCATACTAGCCAGCCAGTCACTAGTACTACCCCTGGCTCTATCACACTAGCCAGTCAGACACTAGTACTACCACTATCTCTATCACACAAGCCAGTCAGTCACTAGTACTACCCCTGGCTCTATCACACTAGCCAGTCAGACACTAGTACTACCCCTGGCTCTATCACACTAGCCAGTCAGTCACTAGTACTACCCCTGGCTCTATCACACTAAACCAGTCAGACACTAGTACTACCCCTGGCTCTATCACACTAGCCAGTCAGTCACTAGTACTACTCCTAGCTCTATCACACTAGCCAGTCAGTCACTAGTACTACCCATGGCTCTATCACACTAGCCAGTCAGTCACTAGTACTACTCCTAGCTCTATCACACTAGCCAGTCAGACACTAGTACTACCCCTGGCTCTATCACACTAGCCAGTCAGACACTAGTACTACCCCTGGCTCTATCACACTAGCCCGCCAGTCACTAGTACTACCCCTGGCTCTATCACACTAGCCAGTCAGACACTAGTACTACCCCTGGCTCTATCACACTAGCCAGCCAGTCACTAGTACTACCCCTGGCTCTATCACACTAGCCAGTCAGTCACTAGTACTACCACTAGCTCTATCACACTAGCCAGTCAGATACTAGTACTACACCTGGCTCTATCACACTAGCCAGCCAGTCACTAGTACTACCACTAGCTCTATCACACTAGCCCGCCAGTCACTAGTACTACCCCTGGCTCTATCACACTAGCCAGTCAGTCACTAGTACTACCACTACCTCTATCACACTAGCCAGTCAGTCACTAGTACTACACCTAGCTCTATCACACTAGCCAGTCAGTCACTAGTACTACCCCTGGCTCTATCACACTAGCCAGCCAGTCACTAGTACTACCACTAGCTCTATCACACTAGCCAGTCAGTCACTAGTACTACACATAGCTCTATCACACTAGCCAGCCAGACACTAGTACTACACATAGCTCTATCACCCTAGCCAGTCAGACACTAGTACTACACATAGCTCTATCACACTAGCCAGTCAGACACTAGTACTACCCCTGGCTCTATCACACTAGCCAGCCAGTCACTAGTACTACCACTAACTCTATCACACTAGCCAGTCAGACACTAGTACTACCACTACCTCTATCACACTAGCCAGCCAGTCACTAGTACTACCCCTGGCTCTATCACACTAGCCAGTCAGTCACTAGTACTACCCTTGGCTCTATCACACTAGCCAGTCAGACACTAGTACTACACCTAGCTCTATCACACTAGCCAGTCAGACACTACTACTACCACTAGCACTATCACACTAGCCAGTCAGTCACTAGTACTACCACTAGCTCTATCACACTAGCCAGTCAGACACTAGTACTACCCCTGGCTCTATCAGACTAGCCAGCCAGTCACTAGTACTACCCCTGGCTCTATCACACTAGCCAGTCAGACACTAGTACTACCCCTGGCTCTATCACACTAGCCAGCCAGTCACTAGTACTACCACTAGCACTATCACACTAGCCAGCCAGTCACTAGTACTACCCCTGGCTCTATCACACTAGCCAGTCAGACACTAGTACTACCCCTGGCTCTATCACACTAGCCAGCCAGTCACTAGTACTACCCCTGGCTCTATCACACTAGCCAGTCAGACACTAGTACTACCACTAACTCTATCACACTAGCCAGTTAGTCACTAGTACTACCACTAGCTCTATCACACTAGCCAGTCAGACACTAGTACTACCACTAGCTCTATCACACTAGCCAGCCAGTCACTAGTACTACCCCTGGCTCTATCACACTAGCCAGTCAGTCACTAGTACTACCCCTGGCTCTATCACACTAGCCAGTCAGTCACTAGTACTACACCTGGCTCTATCACACTAGCCAGTCAGACACTAGTACTACCCCTGGCTCTATCAGACCAGCCAGTCACTAGTACTACCCCTGGCTCTATCACACTAGCCAGTCAGTCACTAGTACTACCCCTGGCTCTATCACACTAGCCAGTCAGACACTAGTACTACCACTAACTCTATCACACTAGCCAGCCAGTCACTAGTACTACCCCTGGCTCTATCACACTAGCCAGTCAGACACTAGCACTATCTCCGCTCCTAGTTGACGGGACGTGTTGAAAAAAAGCCTAAATCAGAGGCAGCGATTCGAATCCAGAGTTCTCCGCGTGTTAAACCCGCCGAGAGAGGAACCAAGCAAACAATGTTCTCTGTCCATGCACTCAGCGCAATCAAACGACGTCGTCCACCACCAACCCTCCGGGCACCCAATCCTTTCTGGGAGCGCATTCGCCCGCCATTGGTTCAGGGCAGGCAACACTCGTCTGGACCAGGTTTCCACATGTAGGGTCTCATCAGACAGAGTAAGGCTTTTGCTTGAACCCGGCCTTGCGGATCACGGGAAGTGTAAAGAGCACGTTTATTGTTTTACTTGGAGAGAGAGAGATCTAGGAGGAGGTTCAGAGCGGGGGGTGGGGGTATTGTCTGCGTGTCTCTTTTAGTTAATCCGAATTCTCTCATCGCCTCCTGTCCAACACCCGTCGGCTACAGCGCCTCCGCGTTTTTGTTTGGCCACGGGGTCATGCGGATTGAGCGGTTTCCGGCCGCGTGGACAGCCGGCAAAATAAACAAACTCCCATCGCCACCACCACCGCCACCACCACCAACCAATCAACAACCAACACCACCGTTAACATCAAAGACAAAGATCCCCCCGTGTAGCCTTAACAGACTGTTGGGGCAAGTGCTGTTAGCGAGCACCTACGAAGGGTGTGGGTGGCCGGTCCCACGCCCGGCCGCCTTTGTCTCCCCGGTGGCGATGTTTACACACTGCGCCAGGCACTCATTTGAGGCTGAGTCTACCTATGGGAGGCCCGGGACCGGTTTAGATATTCGTGACTTGTGGTGGCCGTGAGTGGGAATCGAACTCGGTTTGCTGGGTTCGTAGCAGAGCGTAGCGCTAACCGCTACAATTCCGCTCCCTACACCATTAACATCACCACCACCATCACCAATAGCATTACCTACATCAGCATCACCACCACCACCATCGCCACTATCACCACCACCACCACCATAATCAACATTACCACCACACCGGCAATATCACCACCACACCATCACCACCATCAATATCACCGCCACGATCACCACCACCACCATCATCATCAGCATCACCATCACAACCAGCATCACCACCACCCATTAATATCACCGCCACGATCACCACCACCACCACTGCCATCGCCACCATTACCATCAACATTACCACCACCACCATCAACAGCAGCAGCAGCGCTGAGCGTAGCTGTGCCGAGTTACTTCCCTGCAGCGAGGGGTCACACGAGGCCACGGCGGAGTCGGCGTTCTTTATTTATTTACCTATTTGCTTGTTTATTTATTTCTCCAGCCATTCACGAGAATCCCGCTCCTCGCTGCTCTGTGGAAGTGCCCCATTAGCCCTGCCAGTGACCCGATCCCTAGCCACAGAGCCCACCACACGCCAGCACCAGCACTGACTCTATCACACCAGCCCTGACTCTATCACACTAGCCAGCCACACACCAGCCCTGACTCTATCACACTAGCCAGCCACACACCAGCCCTGACTCTATCACACTAGCCAGCCAGCCACACACCAGCCCTGACTCTATCACACTAGCCAGCCAGCCACCAGCCCTGACTCTATCACACTAGCCAGCCAGCCAGCCACCAGCCCTGACTCTATCACACTAGCCAGCCACACACTAGCCCTGACTCTATCACACTAGCCAGCCAGACACCAGCACCAGCCCTGACTCTATCACACTAGCCACACACCAGCCCTGACTCTATCACACTAGCCAGCCACACACCAGCCCTGACTCTATCACACTAGCCAGCCAGCCACGAGCCCTGACTCTATCACACTAGCCAGCCACACACTAGCCCTGACTCTATCACACTAGCCAGCCAGCCAGACACCAGCCCTGACTCTATCACACTAGCCAGCCACACACCAGCTCTGACTCTATCACACTAGCCAGCCACACACCAGCCCTGACTCTATCACACTAGCCAGCCAGCCACCAGCCCTGACTCTATCACACTAGCCAGCCACACACTAGCCCTGACTCTATCACACTAGCCAGCCAGACACCAGCACCAGCCCTGACTCTATCACACTAGCCAGCCAGACACCAACCCTGACTCTATCACACTAGCCAGCCAGACACCAACCCTGACTCTATCACACTAGCCAGCCAGACACCAGCCCTGACTCTATCACACTAGCCCGCCAGACACTAGTCCTGACTCTATCACACTAGCCAGCCAGCCACCAGCCCTGACTCTATCACACTAGCCAGCCAGTCACCAGCCCTGACTCTATCACACTAGCCAGCCAGCCACCAGCCCTGACTCTATCACACTAGCCAGCCACACACTAGCCCTGACTCTATCACACTAGCCAGCCAGCCAGCCACCAGCCCTGACTCTATCACACTAGCCAGCCAGACACTAGCCCTGACTCTATCACACTAGCCAGCCACACACTAGCCCTGACTCTATCACACTAGCCAGCCACACACCAGCTCTGACTCTATCACACTAGCCAGCCACACACCAGCCCTGACTCTATCACACTAGCCAGCCAGCCACCAGCCCTGACTCTATCACACTAGCCAGCCACACACTAGCCCTGACTCTATCACACTAGCCAGCCAGCCAGACACCAGCCCTGACTCTATCACACTAGCCAGGCACACACTAGCCCTGACTCTATCACACTAGCCAGCCAGCCACACACCAGCTCTGACTCTATCACACTAGCCAGCCAGACGCCAGCACCAGCCCTGACTCTATCACACTAGCCAGCCAGCCAGCCACACACCAGCCCTGACTCTATCACACTAGCCAGCCACACACTAGCCCTGACTCTATCACACTAGCCAGCCAGTCACCAGCCCTGACTCTATCACACTAGCCAGCCAGACACTAGCCCTGACTCTATCACACTAGCCAGCCAGACACCAGCCCTGACTCTATCACACTAGCCAGCCAGCCACACACCAGCCCTGACTCTATCACACTAGCCAGCCACACACCAGCCCTGACTCTATCACACTAGCCAGCCAGCCAGACACCAGCCCTGACTCTATCACACTAGCCAGACACTAGCACCAGCCCTGACTCTATCACACTAGCCAGCCAGACACCAACCCTGACTCTATCACACTAGCCAGCCAGACACCAACCCTGACTCTATCACACTAGCCAGCCAGACACCAGCCCTGACTCTATCACACTAGCCCGCCAGACACTAGTCCTGACTCTATCACACTAGCCAGCCAGCCACCAGCCCTGACTCTATCACACTAGCCAGCCAGTCACCAGCCCTGACTCTATCACACTAGCCAGCCAGACACCAGCCCTGACTCTATCATACTAGCCAGCCACACACTAGCCCTGACTCTATCACACTAGCCAGCCAGCCACACACCAGCCCTGACTCTATCACACTAGCCAGCCAGACACCAGCCCTGACTCTATCACACTAGCCAGCCACACACTAGCCCTAACTCTATCACACTAGCCAGCCAGTCACCAGCCCTGACTCTATCACACTAGCCAGCCAGACACTACCCCTAACTCTATCACACTAGCCAGTAAGACACCAGCCCTGACTATCACACTAGCCAGCCAGTCACCAGCCCTGACTCTATCACACTAGCCAGCCAGCCACACACCAGCCCTGACTCTATCACACTAGCCAGCCAGACACCAGCCCTAACTCTATCACACTAGCCAGCCACACACTAGCAGTAGCCCTGACTTTATGTGACTAGCAAGCCAGACACTAGTACCACCCCTATCTCTATCAGACTATCCAGCCATACACTAGCACTCGCCTTGACTGTTATCAGACTAGCCCTGACTCTGACCATCACCGACAAGCCAGCCAGACACGATCACTAGCCATGTGTACATGCGCAGCTCTTTGTCTACCCACTGCTGGAGGAGGACGACCGAGTCCAGAGAGTAACATTCCCCTCCGATGTGAGCAGTGGCCGGGGAGTGGAACTCTGAACGTCGGGCTTCGTAGCGCGGCGCTTGCTGACCACTGCGCTGCCACTCCCGAATATGATCGAGACTCCACGGGAAGTTATTCGCTATTGTCTGGTCGTGCGTGCGCGTGTGGGCCAAGCGATCTCATCGGCCCTTGGTCTATCCACTGCTGGATGAAGGCCACCGTCCCCATGCGGCCGTCACCACGCGCGGCGGTCGTCCTTCCCGGGCACGACTCCGTCGTGAGCCTCCGCCACACCTCCCATTTAGCACGGTTGGCTACGTACGGTGCGAAAGAAATTCAACGTGCATACGTACGCCCCCGAGCAGCTGGTTTCCCCCCCCGCCCCCGCCCCACCGCGTCCCGTGCCGTGATAAATGACAGGATAGGTCATTTGCAGTGGATGGGAGGAAGGGACTTGGGCTGAGATATTGGGCAGAGCCGTGATGAGGAGGAGGTGGAGTGGGTGGAGGTGGGTGGAGGGGGCGACGCCCGTGGGTGATTTTCGCATCGCTCAGGCGCCCAGCCGACTCATTACCGCCGCATTAGTCACGCCGGCCCGCGTGCGCGGTTTGTCGCGCGCCGTGTGAGTTATTACTCCGAGCATAATTATTAGGAGCAATATCATCCTTTTAAGAAACACAAAAATCGATGTCGTTGCTCAGGCGGCCGCAATGCGATGCGCAGTCTTTCGTGTTTCTCTACTTCTCCACCCCGCCCCCCCCCGTTGATGCTGCCGTTTGATGTTTTCCGCTCGCTTCGATTAGCGAGCCACGAGGGGGGATTTCGGGAGAGATTTGTGGAGCTTTGCTCTTCCTCCTCCGTTGAAAGAGCGCAGACCACGGTGGTTCACGGCTACAACTGCTGCTGCTGCTGCTGCATGGTCCACAAATTTTGGGCTGCGTGGCCACAATCGCACCCACCGGGTTAGCACGGCTGGCTACGGACGGTTCGGAATAAGTTCAGCATACATGTACGTGCATCCAGCAGAAGCTGTGATCTCACACATCGAGGTGGTGGTTGATAAGCCAGACGATTCGCTTCTCGCGTAGCCGAGTGGTGAATCACCGCTGCTGCGGCGATGCCTCCCCCCCCGCCTCCTCCTCGTGCTGCTCCGTGTTGTGCGAGTCAGGTGACCGAGTCCACGTGACACGCTCCGTGGTTCTGCTCTGGGTTTTGTGACCGCGGTTTCAGCCCATCGCCCGGAGAATTTGTCATCTCCCGTCGTGTGCATTGTGGGCGCCGTGGTGGCTAGGAGATGTTGACTACCTCGCCTGGTATCCAGGAGGTCAGCGGTTCGATCCCGACCCTGACGCCTGCTGCTGTATATTTGGAGTTTGCGGTGTCTCTCTCTCTCTCATCATCATCACGGTGGCTAGGAGATGTTAACTACCTCGCCTGGTCTACAGGAGGTCGGCGGTTCGATCCCGACCCTGACGCCTGCTGCTGTATATTTGGAGTTTGCGGTGTCTCTCTCTCATCATCATCACGGTGGCTAGGAGATGTTAACTACCTCGCCTGGTCTGCAGGAGGTTGTCGGTTCGATCCCGACCCTGACGCCTGCTGCTGTATATTTGGAGTTTGCGGTGTCTCTCTCTCTCATCATCATCATCACGGTGGCTAGGAGATGTTAACTACCTCGCCTGGTATACAGGAGGTCGTCGGTTCGATCCCGACCCCACGCCTGCTGCTGCTGTATATTTGGAGTTTGAAATGTTCTCCCCGTGATCGCGTGGATTTTTCTCCGGGTCCTCCGGTTCCAGAATCAACATCACGCGTTTGGAGTATTTGGCTGCTATAAATGTCATTTGTGACCAGGTCACTTCTGGAAAAGAGCTCTTATAGCTCAGTGGCCCTCACCTGGTAAAATACAAAAAAAAATTAGTTTAGTTAAAAATTAGTACCAGCTGCGAACCCGCAAATACACAATTACTCCTCATCCCCAGTGGTCGCCGGTCTTGACCTTGAAGTGAGTGACGCCTGGGGAGACAAGTTGGATTCCTGAGCTGAAGCGGCGGAAATTGTGGACCGGCAATCATTAGTGAGACATGTGGAGATCCCAAGATTTGGGGTTAAAATCCCCGTGGGTCCCAATCCATTGACCCGACACAGCCTCCACCCCCTCGTAGGCTCCCCGAGGAGGCGCGTGAGTGACGCTCACCTCTCCTGCCGTCGCGTGCACGTGTGTATGTATGTATGTGCGTTGGACTTCTTTAGCACCGTACGTAGCCAACCGTGATAATCGGAGGTGCGGGGGAAGGACAACAAACTAAAACCCCCCAAAAACGCAATTCCAAAGATATTAGTTTGTCAATCTATATGATTTAAAAGCTGCATCGCTAAATTGGCTTCCTAAAATAGGAGGTAAGAGCATTCCAGACGGCCGCAGAGGCGGCGGATCTGAAAGCGCGCGATGCGGTAACAACAAAAAAAATCTCACGAGCGAGATTTGTCCATGCGATTCACGACCATCACAGTGCTCTATTCGCCGCTGAATAAAAGCATGGTCTCGCCTCAATCGTGACAATTATCCACTGCTGGGTGAAGGACTCGCCACGCCGTCGCCATCTCACGCGAGCTTGCGATGCCACCTTTTCCAGACTCCCGTGCATGAGTGGATTTCACCGCTCCATCTCTTCGGCGGGATTGTTTTTCTCTCTCTCTCTGTCTGTCTGTCTCCCGGGCGCGTTCCTCGCCTTTGGCTGCCGTTCGTGTCAAGAGTCGTATTGAGCGTTCGCCACCCATCGTTTTTGTCGCCATGATCAGAACCTTTGTTTATTGAGGCTGGAGGAATCCGATGTGCTAAAAAAGCTATTTTTCACAGATGTCCAGCAGGTGATGTGTTCCCTACCCTAGCCCAGGGGTCGGCAACCTGCGGCTCCGGATCCGCATGCGGCTCTTCAAGGAACTGCTTCGTTAATTTTGACTTAAAACTTTCGTGACTGCAGGAATTCATATTCTTTGGTTCTTTCGGTAAAGTCACGTAGATGGAATTTTTAAAAAAATAAAAATACCACGACGACTTATTATTATTTCTTCTATCTACGCGACTTTACCGAAAGAACCAAAGAATATGAACTGCTTCGTGTTCGTAATTTATGAAGGGGATCACCGTTTCGCATTCGCCACAGAGCGCATTTCGGCGCTTTAAATTTTGAGTTTATTTTTTTTAACGATTTCGAAAAAAAACAACCTCTTCTTGCTGTTTTGTTTGCCTACTCCTGCCCGAGCCCGTGTACTCACTGCCACTATAATAGCCACGAGTGTGTACCCTAATCCACGAGTTCTTCTCGTCTTCTCTCAGTGTAAGTCAACGCTCCGCTTTGCTTTGGCCATTTGTCAGTTGTTTTTTTGTTCCATTCCTTGAGAGCTCGATGTGAATACCAAGAAGGGTGTACGTTTTTGTTTTTGTCTTTTCACTGCCACAGTCGGGAGGTAAAATGATCTCGACTTCTGTCAACACCACGACTCGAACCCAGGTTCTCAGTGTTGCCGGCTCAGCGTCTCTGACCCGGCAGTCACCCGGCCTAGCGAGCTCCGGTTTAAACACTTCTGCACGCATTCCTGGCGCTAATAATGCACAGATTTGTCTCGCTGAAGTCTAGTGGGGGTTATTATTTTATTTTAATAAGTTCACTGCAGCAGCTATGCACATTAAAGTAATTGGGTCCGCATTTCTCAACTCTGGGTTCCCACTGGGAGGCAACGACCTGGGATTGAAACTCAACCCAGATGTGGGACCCCTGAGCCATCACCGCCAGGCACTCGAGCTGTTGTGTACTTGAACAGCTCCGTATCTCATACGCGATTAGATAAGCCCGTAGCCTCGAGTGATCCTGGCGCGAGGCTATGAGACCGGTGGTGTTAGCGAGCGCCTATTAAGGACAGCGCGGCGGTGCACGCGCTGTGGGTTTAGGTGTCTGCAGTTTTTTGTCGTGCGACACCGCTCCTTAAAGAGACAAAGATCCCCCATGCAGCCTTTTGCAGACTGTTGGAGCAAGCGCTATCAGCGAGCACCCTATTAGAACCGGCACGGCGCACGAGGGGGTGGTCGGCGAACACCATCCCCAGTGTCGATGTCACACGCCGCACCAGGTACTCATTTGAGGCTGAGTCTACCGAAGGGAGGCTCAGGACCGGTTCAAATAATCGTCACCACACCCACGCCTGCCTTATAGGAAGCGCAGTAATTAAGAACTTCCCTCATTCTGCCTTCACAAACGCGCATTAGCCACCAACCCCCCCCCCCCCCCCCACACACACATTCAAAAACACGGAATCTGGACCCTTGTTCATTAACGCCACGGTTACAATCAACGCATTCAGTTGACCCGGCTTCTAATTACACCGAGAACAGGCGCAATTAGTGGGCAAAATTCTACGCCGCAGAGGTCTGGCCCAGTGGTCACGTTAATTGGGGTCTAAATTTCTCACCCACACGACCGCTCATCCGCGCAGACTGCACCCGTAATAAAACCTGTCACCTCGAATGTTCCGGGCCATCGCGTTCGCTGGGCGCCGCTTTCGCTGATTGATTTTGATCGCGCACGCGATGGAACGCGGGGCGGTCGGTGGCGGCGCACTGATGAGGCCCACGACTGAACATCAGTTAGACAAATGATCTGGTGATGATGATGCTGCTGCTGCTGCGTTGGCAGTGGTGATGCACAGGCGAAGTTGATATAATAGGCGACGTTTCGGGTAATGACCCTCCTTCACATCACATAGAGAGGCCGTTTCATAATTGGAGGAATAGGGAGGCCTCCCGATGCGCTGTGAAAAAGGACAATAGCCCGAAACGTCGCCTGCTACGTATGTATTCGTCATAAAGCCACACAGCGTGCTTGACGAATGCGGTTAACACCCGCTGGGAGTGTTATCTGAACCGTCCACCACAGATTGGTGAAGTATCGTGAGACATCCACGTGACCGACACCGCGTGGCGTGATCTTCATCCAGCGATGGATTGACAACGGGCTGTTACAAATACACGCTCACGCAGTCATGACGGACGGCAAAGTAAAGCCCCAATCGTCGGTCCACTGCTGGATGAGGTACTCCCCGCACCAATACTTGACCATACTTCACCACATCATCACATCATCACGCTGGTCGGTGAGGATTGCTGAAGGTGGAATGTTCTATGCGTTGAATAAAGTCAATG
Source organism: Petromyzon marinus (assembly GCF_048934315.1). Lineage (NCBI taxonomy): Eukaryota > Metazoa > Chordata > Hyperoartia > Petromyzontiformes > Petromyzontidae > Petromyzon > Petromyzon marinus. The sequence continues at coordinate 5,794,698 of NC_133723.1, forward strand.
CAGAAAATATATACGTAAATAAGTAATATATTTTTTTAAACGTTTTTTTTTAAAAACACGCTTTAACGAAATGTACCGTACTAGTAATGGAAGAACTCCACGACTCCAGGAAGTGGCCCCGAAGCTTGCCACAACGTAAGGGGACCGTGTTGAATTACAGCCGTCAGTTGACCGTGGACAATTAGACCTAAGCCGAAACATATAAAAAATAATGTTTGTATTTCTTTATGATAGAATATAGTATTGTCATCAGTATGACATAAGTATACCAAGTTTACAGTCGATACCGCATTGGGAAGTGGGTTAAAATTGAGTTACAATATTTGAGGATACAACAACAACGACGACAACAGACAGAGTGAGTTAAATAAAAAGCGTGTAATAATAAAAATGGTTATGAGGACATTCCAAAACGAGGGTTCGCAGCAGCAGCAGTAGCAGCGTGAATGCCCTCTGGGCAGGTCGGGCGCGTTCCCCGTTGATTTTGTCGCGAGACGATGTTGAACTTTACCCCCTGGGATGCACATTTTTTTCTCAAAGTTTCACAATTAGAAGGTGAATTGCTCAGACGAAGCATTCTTCTGGAGGCACCTCACCCTGCCACAGACGAAGTTGATTATGATCAGACAATGTCTCCTTCACATATCCGTCCATGCCAATTAACATTTTTTGTTTTAATAAAAAATATTTTTTTCTACAATTATGGCGAACTGCCAAATGTTGTAATATGGCAAGGACCCTCTCTTTTAATGATATGGGTCCTAGTTCAACGTAAAATCATATTCTGTAAAACACAACAGAAAATACGAACTCACGTTGTTGTGGAGAATATAATAATGAAGCGTATGTATGGTTAAATTATGTCGTCTTCTACAAATGGAGCGGTGGCGTCCTCTAGCGGACTATTTTATTCTGGCTCATGATAGCAATGTCGCTTCATTAGCTAAGGTGCCGTCCATAAATGACGTCACGCACCTAGGGGGAAGAGTGGGGGGGGGTCAGACATTTGTGACGATGTGTGACGAGGGAGGGGTGTTGAGAAATGTGACGTCGCATCAAAATGCGCAACATGAAATAAATACAGACAACACGTTCTACTTAATTAAATAGACTTTTTTTTTAAATAAACAACAGCAGAGTTCAGCGCCACATTAATAAGCACTACAATGATAATAGTTTAAAGCCATTTGAAGCATGTTTTATATATTTGGGGGGGGGGGCAGAGCTTTGTGACGTCATATTTGAGGGGGGTCTGACTTTTTGTGACGCCTTGTGACGAAGGGGGGGGGGGTCAAAAATCGTCCAAAATCGCGTGACGTCATTTATGGACGGCCCTAACTCCTCCGTTGAAGGAGCGCAAACTACAGTGCATTTCTATACGGTGCATCGTAAATTAAATTGACAAATGACTGCAACATTTTTTTTATCGTCGTCATCATCAGCCATGACCTATCCACTGCTGGATGAAGGCCTCCCCAAGCAGTCGCCATCTCTCACCGTCTTGCGATGATGCCACGGTCCATAACCATGGCCTGGTGGACGTTCTTCTCGGTCGAGGTCGAGGCCCTGGGCATTTGGCTGCCACTGGATCTGCACCATCGACCTTTCTGACCGTGGCATCTTATGCTGCTGCTGCTGCGTTGGCAGTACAATCAACAAAACCAACTCAACTCGTTCCGTGTCATTAACAAGACCGCTAGTGTGTGCGGCTTTAGAAGGCAACCACGCGGTGTTTATATAAAAAAGGTGACGTTTCTGGCAATAGTCCTTCACAGCAGGTCGAGAGGCAGCGACGCATCACGGTGCATTGAGATACTCTGGTCACTCCATGCGCTGTAAATAAGGACCAATGTTATATATTCGAATTTTATATCTTTTAATTCCAAGGCCACACACAGTCTTGTTATTGATGAATGTATATTTTTATCATAACCAAGTGCACAAGCCCCACTTAACATTTGATTTTAAATTACGATTATCATAATTGCTCTTATCGTTTCGCCAAACCGAGTTCTACCCCACAGCTGTACCCGAGTGATGATGCACGCTGCAGATCGATAGCTGTGCTATTAGAGAACAAACACCGCAGAGCCATTGATCAGATTCAATCTTGTTGATAATGCTGTTGACATCACACGCACCCGTGTGCGTTCATCCCATAACACAGCGGTTCCTGCTAACCCATTCAAATCTTTAGCGGACTTAAGATTCACCACAGAACAATACTGAGGGCCGAGGGGGTCAGTGTGGAGATGACCTCAGCCTTGGCCTATCCACTGCTGGATGAAGGCCTCCCTCCACAAGCCATCGCGATATCGCTCTCTCTCTCTCTCTCTCCCTGGGCTATTGTGATTGACGCAAGACTCCTAAACGTTCGCCACATTGTTAACATTTAAACAAACACAAAATATCGATTACAGTAATCAACGGGTGCGATTAGCTCCTTTGAGCTGCCACTCTCGTTGTTTTAGTCTCGAACACGGGTCGCTCACCGTTACTCCTAGCCAGGGCCCTAGGGGCCGTCCATAAATGACGTCACGCGATTTTTGACGATTTTGACCCCCCCCCTCCTTCGTCACATGGCGTCACAAAAATTCACACCCCCCCCCCCCTCGAATATGACGTCACAAAGCTCTGTGCCCCGCCCCTCAAAAAATATATAAAACATGCTTCAAATCGCTTTAAACTATTGTCATTGTAGTGCGCATTTAATGTGGCGCTGCACTCTGATGTTGTAGGAGAAAACATTTATTAAAAAGTCTATTTAATTAAGTGGATCGTGGTGTCTATATTTATTTATAAAGTTGCGGATTTTGATGTGACGTCACATTTCTCAAACCCCCCCTCGTCGCACATCCTCACAAATGTCTGACCCCCCCCCCCGCCCGCTAGGTGCGTGACGTCATTTATGGACGACCCCCTAGGTACTTCTGCTTCGTGTGCCTTCAGCGATAACTTTCAACGGTTCGGAACTGCTGCCCCATGCTACCGCCGCCGCTATCACTCCTCTTGTTGCACGCGATGCTTGGTCTAGCCGCTGGGCAGATGTCGTTACTGACTGCGTTCGTTAATTTCGTCTGTGCCCTCCCTCATTCGACGGGAGCCGTGCTGTGCGCCGCAAATAAGGGGGCCGTCCATAAATGACGCCACGCGATTTTGGGACGATTTTTGACCCCCCCCCCTCCTCCCTCCCTCTTCGTCACACGGCGTCACAAAAAGTCAGACTCCCCCCCCCTCTCGAATATGACGTCACAAAGCTCTGTGGCCCCCCCCCAAAAAATATATATAAAACATGCTTTAAATCGCTTTAAAATATTGTCATTGTATTGTAGCGCGTATTTAATGTGGCACTGCACTCTGATGTTGTAGGAGAAAACATTTATTAAAAATGATATTTAATTAAGTAGAACGCATTCTTGGTTCTTTCGGTAAAGTCACGTAGAAGGGAAACAATAAAATAATAAAAATATAAAACAATAAAATTCTCACGACGTTTCGACTGCAACACAAGCAATCATCATCAGGTGTGAAAACCACAGCGAGAAAATCATCATCAGGTGTGAAAACCACAGCTAGAAAATGTTCTTTCTTGCTGTGGTTTTCACACCTGATGATGATTGCTGATAATTGTATTGTTTTATATTTTTATTATTTTATTGTTTCCCTTCTACGTGACTTTACCGAAAGAACCAAGAGCATGAATCCCTGCAGTCACAAAAGCTTTAAATCAAAATTTAAGTAGAACGCGTTGTCTATATTTATTTAAAGTTGCGCATTTTGTTGTGACGTCACATTTCTTAAACCCCTCCCCCCTCGTCACACATCGTCACAAATGTCTGACCCCCCCCCTTCCCCTAGGTGCGTGACGTCATTTATGGACGGCCCCTAAGCAGATTTCATTTGAAATTATTGAGAGGGGAAAAACAAGGTAAGCCTAAAAATATTATGAGCGAAAATGTATTCAACTATTTTTTTTACTTTTGCTTAAGCTTCAAGATTTGTTTGACTGTTATTTTAGTTGGAATAAGCCTCACTTACAACGAGTCATCGACTTGTCACCAAGTGCAAGGAAATTGCAACGAGCAGACAACATTAAGAATGAGAACAAATGTAATTTGGTCAGAACTCTTTGGTTCTTTCGGTAAAGTCACGTAGGTAGAAATAAAAAGAAGAATAAATCACGACGTTTCGATCGCAACACGTCGTGATTGATTTTATTTTATTCCTACCCACGTGACTTTAGCGACATTAACCAAAGATTATGGATTCCTGCAGTCACGAAAGCTTCAAATCAAGATTAATATGGTCCAAATTACTACGTATTTTTTTTTTTACCATATTCCCCCAGTTTGCTTTATATATTATCATATTCTTGGTTCTTTCGGTAAAGTCACGTAGAAGAGAAATAATAAAATAATACAAATAAAAACAATAAAATTTTCACGACGTTTGGATTGCAACACAAGCAATCGTCATCAGGTGACTTTACCGAAAGAACCAAGAATATTAATCCGTGCAGTCACGAAAGCTTTAAATCGAAATTTACATTTTATCATTTCAGAAGTGTAAGCAACTAGAGCTATCTTCTTTGGTTCTTTCGGTAAAGTCACGTAGAATGAGAATAAAATAATAAATTGATAAAATAAAATAACGCAATAATATTCTCACGATGTTTCGGCCACAACACAAGCGGCCTTCATCAGGTGAAGGGGACGAGACTCCAGACAGTCTCGACGAGACTCCAGACAGTCTCGTCCCCTTCACCTGACGAAGGCCGCTTGTGTCGTGGCCGAAACGTCTTGAGAATATTATTGTGTTATTTTATTTTATCAATTTATTATTTTATTCTCATTCTACGTGACTTTACCGAAAGAACCAAAGAAGATGAATCCTTGCAGTCACGGAAGCTGTAAATAGAAATTCAACTAGAGCTTCTTGGAAGCTAAAGCTAAATAAAAACTGTCTCCAATCAAACCATAGGACAACAACGCTTGTGTTCCCTTACACTGATCTCTATCGAGAATGAGATTGTGCGATCAACACCGCTTGAAGATGTTCCTGCTAATTTTGCAATGAAGAGAAATCTCGAAAAGTTCATCTCCGGTGATAATATCTCCCTGTCACCTTACGAAAAATAAAAACGATTGGCATGAATCTGCCTCTTATTGTATATACACTGTTGCCTATCCTTGCTATATAAATATATCTATTCAAGAAGATGTCTTGGTTGCATTTTTTTTTATAATACAAACAACAACAAAAAACATTGTTATATATTTTTTTAAATAGGCCCTTTAGTTTTCCGTAAGGCTCTAGACACAGTGCCTACTGTGGTCTATTGGCTAATACGGCCCTGCTCCTAGCCGTGACGGATCCTGCCCAAATCCCAGTCACTTTTCTCGTGAACGTCACGGCTCTTACATTGCCTTACGTTCTCTACTCCGCGCGTGCACCTCTTCTCAGTAATTAATTACAAGCAAGACCCAAACGTCGGAGACCTCCTGCCTTTGCCATTCCTCCCCCCCCCCCGAGAAGACCATGGCGGTGTAACCATCACCCCGCATCGGAACGTCATCGGCACGACGATGACGTTCCATA